>NC_135507.1:32565819-32865819 GCF_052857255.1 Amblyomma americanum | reverse complement strand
TTTGCCCTCATCAAGGCTCTTTGCCTTGCGAATGCAGAAACACACGGTGTTGGTTTCACCATCCGTGATCACCTTGTAGCGACCACCCTCATAAACCTCACTCATGCCCTTGTAGAAGCGGAACTGAGGCACAGGGTTGCCCTCAACCTGTACGGACAGGTATGCGGTACCACCTGCAAAGTACACATGGTGGTTGAAATACAGAGCCACAGCATGCAAAACAGTGAGCAGATTGATCAACTGAGATGTCAACTAACCAGCAAAGAGGTCATTTAGAGCACCTTTATCAGTGAGTCAGTTCGCAGTAAACATTGTTACACTGTTAATAGCAAAGTGAAGTTTATTTCACTAAGCAGTTTTCATATAGATGTTCATTCTCTGAGATGTGGCTATACAAACTAGACGAAAAAAGAAAAAAGCATTTCGATGGAGGGGAAAGCACCTCTTTTTCTTCCTTTCTTCTTTCACTCCATCCTTTACCCCTTCCCTTACAGCAAGGTTGGTGTCCACTGAGATATGTGAGACAGTCTTTGGGTCATTGCCTTTCCTCAAAAACCAATTTTAAATTTTCATACAGAGCACTTTATATTTGTTCCATTCACTCTCCCAATTTTCTTTTAGTCCTTGCAATATCCAAAAGAAATCGGTTTTTGGGGAAAGGAAATGGTGCAGTATCTGCCTCACATATCAGCAGACACCTGAACTCTGGCCCCACAGTAAGGGAAGGGATAAAGGAGGGAGTGAAAGAAGAAAGGAAGAAAGAGGTGCGTAGTGGAGGGCTCCGGAATAATTTCGACCACCTTGGGATCTTTAATGTGCACAGACATCGTGCACAGACATCACACATCCATAGCTGTTAGACACAGCTCTGCACACGTCATCAAGATGCCCAGTCAATGAGAAACCCTGCCATGATAATTAAAAGCTTAACTCACTCATTAAAAACACAACACTAACATTAAACAAAAGCATGATTCAAAAGAAAACATGTTATCACCTTCAACAGCTGTGACGTTCTCCTGGTAGTCCACAATGTTAGGAGGACCTTCCTCAGTCTCAGGAATGGGACGCAGAGGCGTCGATGGCTTCTCAACCTTCTCTTGCAGTTCTGAAACGCTGAAGAGGAATGCTTACGTCAGGGCTTGCTGAACAAGAGTAAGGAGGCAGAGGCTAAAGCTGCTAATAACGAGTGCTGACCTGGCGCGTCGCATGTCAATGCTGGAACGTCGCCGCTGCCTAACTTCAACCATTTCACCAGGTCGAAGTTTCTTCATCTTGCCGGCCTCGTCGACAACCATTCCTTTCTGTCAACAGTGAGTCAACAGGGCGTTAGCAACTATCGAGCTGCTCTCGCTCACTTAATTTATTAACAAAAGCAAATAGCTGGTACCTATATTTAAAATCAAAGTATGTTTAGTGCTAGCTGAAAAGCTGAAAGCAATGCTCGCAGTAAAAAACAGTGCAACTTAAGAGGAGTGAGCATGAACAGCTGACAAGTGTAAATAATAACAATAAATATTATTAACACATAAATACTAAATATCTGTATAACTTGTAGCATAGAAACAAGCTTAAATGGCTATAAATGCACAAATTATTAAATTCGCTAAATTTATCCTTAACAATGCATTTTCCATGTGTGCTAACAAGGTAGCTACTTTATTCCATTATCTTACACAGTCCTGACAGCACTGAAATGACAGTGGAAGAAAATGGGAATCTTTACACATAAAAAATAGGGAAACATACAATGGTGCTTCAGGGAAAAGCTTTTGAAGCCAGAGCAGCAGCGGAGAAGGCTGAAATGAAGAGGCCACCAGGCCGCAGCATGCAATATGCAGCCTTAGGAACACATGCAGTGAGTCGGCAAGCATTTGTGGCACAGGAAAACAACGAGAGAGAGATTCAAGGCAGTGACAACAGCATACAGTAGATAGAGAGACAGGCTTGATGCACTGGTAGTCTTGAAAGAACCAGAGCATACAGTGCACATGGATTATAGATCCATAACACAAGAGATGGTCCTTGAAACCAGAAGTGCTCAGGTACAACCTGAACTTCAAAGGGGGACTTGCGCCGCCAGACGATGCACAGGACAAACAGCTGACAAAGCAGTGTTGAATCAGAGAGACAAAAAAAAAGAAATATGAGAGAAAGGCAAGGAAAAGATGTAGAGCGACAGCAGTGGGGAACAGGTGATGGTGGCACTGAAACAGCGCAACAGGTATAAAAGTAAACAACAATGACAGTACAGAACAGCAAATGCGTGGTACAGGATTGTAACAAGGAACAAATGCAGCCACGGAAGAAAGTATGCTTTTATTTATTTCGAAACAGCCGTGTGGAGACGTAGTGTTGGGAGCGAGTTTGCGAGACATGCGTAAAGCTTCAGCACAATAAAGACAAGGCAAAAGACGAAGACATATACCAGTCGATAACTTTCGAATGACTGTTTAAGGACCACCTACTATACTAACAGTGCCATGTTTACGACATCCAAATCTGCAGTAAATGCAGCCCTGTACCAAAACCAGGAGGGTGGATTACTAAACAATCAGTTGAAAGTTAGAGCACAGGCTTCTGAACCCATCATATGTGTCTTCTCTTTTGCCCTGCATTTTTTGCACTGCGTGATTTGCACATGAGATTTACAACAGAACCATGTCAATGCCATTTCAGAAGTACTTTTGTCAAAAGGTAAATGTGTAAGTGCAAAGTCTGAGGGGTACGACTAAGGTGACTCTTTAGAATATTAACCTTTTTAACAGCAGAGGATTAGGACATCACATGTAGTCGCTGTGCCAGACATGATCACAGTTTATTAGTTTAACTTGGTGCTATGTAATGATACTAAAGACAACATATAGTTAGGCATGATATTATCTTGTTGTGAAAGTGAGTGCTAAATAAATACAGTAGGCTATTGATGGTTCAAACTTCTGGGTAATTAAATTGAAATTTGATACTGTGGTCAGCCCACAACATTGGCAATGCGATTACGTTGAAACAAGAAATTTTCATTAATTTCAAACTAGCCACTTCCTTCCGGACCACTTCTACTGGGAGTCAATACCTATGCAGCATCAGGAAGCACTTTAAGAATAAAATATGCCTGGTTTAAACAAAAAGAAAAGCATGCTGTGTTCAAATGTATGACTACCTATGGTTTGTTTAATAAACAGGCTTGTGCTGAAAGCTGTTGAACATGCCTGGTTGCAACCAAGTGCATGCAAAGGCAAAGTTCGAAACTTAGTCTTGACTTGCCATTAAGCTTAAGAAACATTCAAATTAATTCTGGACCATTCAGACATATAATAACTAAAAATAAATATCAAACTGCAAAAAAGTTTGCACCCTGATAGCCTACTGTAAACAGGAGATAAATCTTAAAATCAGGAGAATGGTTAATGACCCTCCCCATTTGGCCTGGTCAGTTGTATGCATACCGTACATAACCCTGTCAGCCATAATAAAACAGAAATGTTGAATACAAATGCTCATGCTGTGACAAGAGTAGAATTCAGTGCTCATTAAATATATATATACATTCAGGTCACATTAAGAAAAGCACCTCTTATGCAGCATGGCGTCGGCAACCAAAGCAAAGCTGAAGTAGCCCCGCATGTTACTGAGCAAAAGCTGGGCAAAGTCCGCAGAGCCTGAAGGATTATGACAGCAACCTTCAACTTAAACAGCACCAGTACTGGTGTGATGCGAAGTGAAGTTTTCAGCCGCACTCTGAAAGCACAAGCAGCCTTTAAAGCAGCCCAGATGACGAAGAGAGCGGCAAAAACGTCCTTCCAAAAAAACAAGCCGGCATCTTGATGTCTTCAAGCAGCGTTCAGCAGGCTTCCACAAAAAGATTTGCAAAATGTTTGATGAAGATGGTGAAAAAGGACAACAAAAAGGACAGCCAAGCCATAGGTAGTGTGACTCTGGCTATATCCACAATGCAAAAAAGTGCCTGAAGCAGCATATGCGGCAAAAATTTCCATTAACGCCTGCAAGCCATAAGACAGCAGATTTGCAGTTCTTCTGCACTGTGGAGGTGGGGAAGAGGCCTTAAGAGCAGAGAGTAGCCGTGATGAGGCATTCATTCAGCTGGGTACAGCAGCGGTGTAGGAAAGCCACACGCAAGCCTGTGGTAAAGTGCCGAGCCAACGAAAACCGGACGTCTGGGAGCGAGGACAGTTCAGGGCCGTTTAGCAACACCGGATATGGTCGTCAACTTGAGGAAAGGCAATTAGAGCTTCATGCAAGCTCAAGGCTGATAAGGTGACAGTTCAAAAAATTGCTCGCGTTTTAATCGAGTTTATGCGCAGCAAGGCAGGAAAGTTGCTGCAATTGCCAAAGGTGCCCTTTCAGCTGAACCTGAATCTGGGGGATGGCTTCATTAACATTGCTCTAAAATGGACAGAACAGTTTCTGGGTTGTACTTCAACTCGCAGTAGCAGCAAAAGAAGAAGCAACGCACAAATGCAACACGTCGAACTACATTAAGAATAAAAAGAAGCATTTTACAAATGCTTGCTCCTAAGAACGCGGATGTCCCGTTTGTCACCTTACCAGAGAGTAACGACAACACATGCGACAGTGGCTTGTGGATTCTGGGTACAGCTGGTGGGGGCAGACAAAGCAGATGGAGGGAGACAAAGCAATTGTTGCAACAGCAACAGCAACAGCAGCAGTGGCGGCAGCAGCAGCTCTGGCTAGACTGCCAACAACGACCAGGCCAAAGAAAGACGACACCAAGAGAGGACACTACGGGGTTAACGCCAGGCAACCACACTGTCCCCGGCCTCAAACCAACCTCATCGGCTGTGATGATGACAGAGCCGCGACGTGAGCCAGCCGGTGAGCCGCCAGGCGAGCCCGGCTCTAGCATGCCACCAGGCCCGACAGCCAACGATTCTTTCCGGTTTGGCTCGGGCGTGGGCTCTTTGACGATGGGCACGACTCGCCGTGGTGGCGCTTCTTCGGGCTCCTGGACTGCAATCTCTGGAACCGACTCCTTTTTCCTTGGCTTTAGCGCTTCGGCGGGTTCGGGCACTCTGATCTCTGGCACGCCATTTGCAACCGGACTCGGTTCTTTCGGCTGACAAATACACGAAAGTCTACTTTGAGGCAATGCTCCGTGGCTGCTAGCGAAGGTACATAGTTTTATCGACACAGTTTGCATACAGCACAGGGAGTGGTGGAGGCCCAGTCAGACCGCTGATGAAGTGTGGCGGCAGTGATCTCAGACGCTGAAAAAAAAAAATGGTCTAGGGTGCTGGCTTACGTACCTAGAAGAGAAAAAAAAGTTAGACATGTCACGCTGCATGCAAGCGGGCTTCAAAACAGAGGCTTTGGCAAGCTTGATGCCAAGGTTGCCAAGTCTGTGATGCAGCTTGCCAGAAAACTGCGTCTTGATGTAGGGTTCAGCCAGGCACAGCAATAGAGCTCGTAAAGCAGTTAGAGAGAGCCGGGGAAAAAAAATAAAATGGCAGCTGGGGTGCGAATGAGCTCGGAAAGGCCACAGTGGAAGCTCAGAATCACTGAGGCATTGCCAGCTGCATTGCCAAGGCAATGATTCAGTTAGATCTTTCGCAAAAGAGCTGAGCTTCTCACGGAAGCCTAGCCAAGTGCATTCAACAGCAGCAGCATTGCAGCAGCGTTGAGAGGAAAGCCCCGATGCGCCGACCTTGAGAGCATACCTCAAGCATCTTTTCAGCATCTTCCACAGTCATGACGACTCCTTGCACAGTGACAGTCGCAGTCTGTGGAAGAGCCACAAGTTCAGCAGGGATGTGACCCACCTCGGGTGCCACACATACGGAGCTGCGCCGCCCTCTCGGTGAAGGCGGGGGCTCGGGTGTCTTTTCTGGCGAGCCAGCGCGCTTCACTGGCCGCATTTTCGGCTTCTTCGGACCCTCCTCCTTGGGAGGCTCTTCTTCGTCTTTCTTGACGCTCCTTTTCTTTTTGGGCTTTTTGGGCGCTTCAGTGTCGTCGACCGTAATCACCGGCAGTGAAGATTTGCGTGCCGGTGGTGACTCAAGCTCCAAGGGTAGAGCCTCATCTGGTTCCCCTTTGTATATTAAGACCATGGGCTCGCCAAAGTCGCGATTTATATCTTCCAGTTCGTCTTCCTGTGGAGGTTGAATCTGGAAGCCCATCACAGTCCTCGGAGACTTCGAACGTGGTGACTGAGAAGGCGAGGAGGTTACAGACTCGGTGTCGGATGGCACCTCAGGCGCCAGGTTAAGAGGTGGCGGAATGCTGTCCCTCTTCTTGGGACCAGCTGGCGGAGGTGTTGGAAGAATGGTCTCTTCAGGGGTGGGCATGGTTGGCGATTTGGGAGCCTCATCTTTCTGGCGAACCAGGGGTTCAATTTTGTCGCTCAGACGTCTCCTGTCGCCAGATGGACGGCGCTCTTCCACTGGAGATGGTTCGCGAATGATCTCGTCCTTTGTCAGCTTCGTGACTTCACCATTCTGCCGACGGTCGAGACTCGTTCTGCGCTCAGGCAGCTCTTTTTTGTCGGCTTCAAGCTCTGATGGCTGCAAAGTAACGGAGCTCTCAACCAGTGCACAAGGATAATGTGGGGACCTGGAGGACGTTTCAGCCGTTCCGAAGAGATCTAGGGTGCTCAGAGCCAGAAAAAATGTTAGCTCGCAACAAAATGAGAAACAACTAGAACAAACCGAAATAAGCAAAAAAAATAACTGAGCACAAGATAGCTCCGAATTATTCTGTTACAGTACTAGTTCTTTTAGGACAGACATTCAATGACATCAAGATTTGGACAGTTAAATTTACGATGGTTATCACACTTCACAGAAATGTAAATCTACTCTAAAGAACATCTCACCTATGGTCAATTTCCATCAAAACAAGTCCAACGTACTAGTCTAGGCACAGAAGCATACCAGTCTTCATGTTGCTGTGAAAGCTAAAATGGACTCACAAGAATAACTACGTAAAAGATCAAGGCAAATATTTATACACACACACACACAAACACACACATAAAAACACACATGTGCTCACAGTTATCAAAACAACAGCTAGCTCTGTGCAGGCACAAGATATATGTACAGTAGGACCTCAAAGGCATGCAGCCTAAGTTTATCCCAATGATACAATTTGCTGCCAAAGTCACAGCATGAAATTACTTTTTAAGTGCATGCAGGTTTTTTTATCTATTAACATTACAAAATATTTGCACTTCCTTGATAGCCGCATGTTTTATAACTCAACATTGTGAACGGCAACACGGGTCTAAAAAAAGCAAAAGCTAAATCTTATGTTTGAAGTCCAATGTCTGAAATACTGCTATCTGTAACAGAGTACATAGGATGGTGGAATGTACAAGTAGAGCCTGAATAGTTTGTTTCAATTAAATCAGATATCA
The DNA here is from genome assembly GCF_052857255.1 of Amblyomma americanum. Classification (NCBI taxonomy): domain Eukaryota; kingdom Metazoa; phylum Arthropoda; class Arachnida; order Ixodida; family Ixodidae; genus Amblyomma; species Amblyomma americanum. Next base: position 32,858,426 of record NC_135507.1, on the reverse strand, counting down.
AAAATTTGTTTGCGTTGTCCTACTATCAATATGTTTCATTGTACCTTCCTACTTCACTACAATGCTCATGATGCACTACAGTGCTCACGATGTCATATAAGTGTTCCTCAAAAGCATGCAACATGCAGAGATATACAACAACGCTAAAGAAGACAGGCTGTACCTTGTCGATTGAAGGCTTCCTCTCGACAGCCTCCGGCTTCAGTTCCTCCTTCTTTTCCTCGGCTTTCTTCACCGACGGTTTCCTCTCGGCAGGCTTCTTGGCCTCAACCTTTTTCTCCTCGACTTTCTTGACCTCGGCCTTCTCCTCGACTTTCACTTCCTCAACCTTCTTCTTTTCCTCGACCTTCTTCTTCTCCTCAACCTTCTTCTCCTCGACTTTCTTCGGCTCAGGCTTCTTCTCTTCTGGTTTCTTCTCTTCAACCTTTTTCTCTTCTGGCTTCTTTTCTTCCGGTTTCTTTTTCGGAGCATCTGAAGCAGTTGAGAAAGAGCGAAAGTGGATTGAGCATTTTCCCTCAACACCACAACAATGAACAACACCAGTTACAGCAAGATATGTCGCAAGAATGGTTAGGTTGGTATCCTTTATACATCCTTTCTCAATACTTTCTCTTAATGCGTTAAATTTACTTAAAGATACTTTAGGCACGCAAATTTGAGAATGAGATGAGGATGGCCTTTTTGTGCGACTATCTTCTGAAATCACAATGGTCAATTTTTTTTATTTTGTCATTCTGACATTAAATGATGCCGCTTGTGGCATTGTACAAATTTTTTTTTTGCTTCACTCTCAGCATAAAGTAAAGGGATCTAACTTATGCATGCATAGTTTGCCATATCCCACCACTAAAGAAAGTAATACAAAACGCAGCGTAGGCCAACCTGTGACAATCAGCTCGGCCGAGGATTCTTCTTTGCCAAACTCGTTCGTGAACTCTACTGTGTAGTTGCCAGCCATGTCCTTTGTAGCTGGAGAGAACACAAGCTTGGCGGTGGAGCCGTCGAACGTGATGCGTGTTGTGGTAGTCTCCCGAACAACTCTCTTGTTCCTGAGCAAAAGAAGGCAGTCGGAAAAGTGTGCCACAAAAAGCGGCATCGCTCAGTGGTACATCGCATAAAGATGAAACACACATGCCCCAGTGCATTATTGAAACATAAATGACATACTGTGCTATATGTTTCTCACCAATAAATATGAAAGAAAGAACTGCTATCAAAATGAGTACATCCAACCTAGCAGATATGAACAAAAACTGAACATATATTGGTATGATCAGAAAACGCCTCTAGTCAGGAATAAATGCTATAAAAATAAATGCTAACTAGAGTCTCGCAAGCCTAGTAGACAAAGAGACACTTCCATTTCTACATTAAAAAAAGGTGTTAAAGTGCTCCACATCTTTTTGCATCCATTTTTGTTATTCACAAAAAATAGTGCAGAGATGCCGCTGATGCAAGTGACTTTTCCCTTGCTCTCTAATGTGCACCACAAAACAGAAAAGGGAAGAGAAGTGGGAAACCAACCAAAATACATAATAGACAGTTCAACTGAAAAATTTACTTAACATTTACTGAGTGGTAACATGGCCATTTAAAAAGCTCACAGGATGGTTATGAGTCAGTAATGTGAATTTTTGAGCTGAGCGTTAGCTACGGTGTGAAATCGAAGAATTCTTCAGAGAAATGTTCAGTTCTCACGGTTTTTGTTCAGGTTTAAACTAATCTTTCAAGGTATGCTGAATTCTTTTACGAGAAGCATGAGACACAATTTGAATAAGGAAAGAGAACTGGCATCCTGTGCCATACCATGATTATGCCGTGCCCTCTGTACACAGAAGTGCAAACTAATGCAGGCTCCGTGTGCCGCGGCACCAGAGCCAATCCATATCTACTATGAATCGGCTCTGCGCAGTACGGTCTTCTGGCATCCTTTTTGCACAGAAAGACAAGTGCCGAATGCCACAGCACTTGTAGCGCCCTCTTTGTTCAGTGGTGCAAACTAACGTTTGCAGCCGCTGCCACCACAGCCATAAAACCTGGGGTAAGAGCTAAGAGCACAAGCTCTAAAGGCCAGAAGACAGACTCAAAGACAGACTCACTTCAGCCAGACCACCGTGACCTTGGTGACGGATTCAACGCGGCAGACAAACTCGCAGGTTTTGCCTTCTTCAACAGTCTGAAAACAGAGAGAGGGAGGTACATTGTGCAGTCAGCGATTTCAAGTTTGACGCAGGAGTAAAACGTACAATGCAGTGCATTCAGCCTACCTGGGATGCCAGCATCTGCACAATCTTGGGCTTCTCACCCTTGGGCTTTCTGCAAGAACAAATGCCAGAGTCATCCTGCCAAATGTAACTGGCAAAATCCAACCCATCACTGTCTAACCACACTGCTTATTCCTGCAAAGCACGGCTTTAGAATGTTTAACTGAAAAATAAGTGGCTTGTGGAAAAAAAAGCAATAACTCACGGTTCTTCCTTCTTTTCTGGTTCCTTTTTCTCCTCTAAAGCAGAAAATAAAAAAGAAGGTTGGAAATAAAGACACCTTCTAAAGTGCACAGGTTCACTGCAGCAGACATTTCAAGGAACCTTAACCTTAAACCTTAAAGATTAATCCGCAGAGCTCTATGAGAACGGCCACTTAAGTCGCAATGATACTGGAAAAAAAAAACTAACAAAAATGCTCCACCATGCACTTCAGCAGCAGCATAATGATGCTGATGCAATTCAATAAAAGAAAATGCAAAAAATTACCTGTAGTACATATCTAGACAACCTTAAGGCCCACCTTACACATACCACATGTAGCTCTGTTATCCCAGCCTTAATTTCTTTCTTAAATTGTATCTGTACAGCCGTAACACTTTCTTAATTACAATATGCACCCAGAATGTGCAGTCAGAGAAATGAAAAATGGCTTTTAACTGTTGAAGTTTTTTGTTCTAATTGTGATGCTTATGGTGTTCTGCTCACTATTTGCATGAAAAGGTGCGCACCACGACATCATATGCTATGCTCCTGTCATTCCACAAGGGGCAAGTCAAACCCTCAAAATAAAACGATTCAGAAAATGTTGGAATCACGACCGAAAAAGTGCCACATGATCTCTATACGAAAAACCTGCACCAAGAGAAAATGAGACAGATTAAAAAGAAAAATCTAAATGGGTGCCCTCACCTTCAAGGTCGACAGTCACCGTCTGAGATGCGGCTTCACCCTTGACGTTTTTGGCCACCAACTTATACATGCCCTTGTCCTGTACAGCTGGCTTGTCGATCTCGAGCGCCACGGCGAACTCGCCCTGTGACACCTGGCGGATGTGCACCTGGTGCCTTGTGTCCTCACGCACCTGGGTGTTCTCCTTGAACCAGACCACCTCGGGCTTGTTGGTTGACTGCACGTGGCATTCGATCACTATGGTCTTGTGCAGTTCTCGCCGGACAACCTTCGGCCGCTCCTTGATCACAGGTGCCACTGTGGAGGTGATAGAGGGCAATAAAGGCAAGGATACCGACTTTGCTTCACCGCGGTGAAAAATAATTGTCTTAGATGTGTGTTACGCAGTAACGATAAAAGTAAAAAAGGAGAAATTCAAGTTAGCAGTTGGCAGTTGAACTATGCCTAATGTTTCACTCAGAATCATGAAGTAAGTGTAAGGACAACTGCTTACATTCAATGTTGAGAGTCAGGTTTGCATTGCTCTCGCCCGCCTCATTCTTGACGTTGCACTTGTAGATGCCAGCGTCTGAGAATTCAGGGTCCTGAAGCACAGTTGAGATGAGTAATATGCCAGATGAGTGGGAGATGGAAACGTAGAAACACAACAAAAAATTAACGGCTAAACGAGGCTATGGCATAGTTAAAATATTTAACGAGAGCCTTCATGTTCAATCCTCTCTACAAAACAGCATCCCTCCATTTTCTCTCCCTTCTTCTTGTCTTCTTGTCTTTCTGTCTTCTGCTTCTCCTTTCTCTTAATCGTCTTTCTGTTAGATTGACTTGCTTTGGCATTAATCCACTTGGTGCCAAGCCAAGGAAGAACAACCACAACAGGCTTCAGTTACACAAAGACTCAAGGCGAGCTCCCATTAACGGCTCTCACCATAAAATGAGAACCCAGACAAGCGAAATACACAGCACTGGAGAGATTTCTCTAGTAATACATACATAGTACTAGTATCAACACATGCTTAGACAGAGGTGAAAGCTTGTATGGATGTGCTAATTAGGGCTAAGGAGCTGTTCTGTACTAAGTGAACAAGGCCTCGCAGCTGCAATGCACTAGTGAAGACTGATATGCAGGCTTCTTCACAAAAAACTGCACTCAAAATAGCCTACAACCAAGTAAGAAGCATTTAATGTTTTTCTGTCAGAGCAATTTGTGCCTGTTACATTAGAGGTCTCAAGACTTCTAATCCCCAATTTTTAGCAATGCTACAGCACTCGTTTACACTGCATAATATTAATTCATTGCATGGTCCACAGAAGCCGTTGCTTGACACTCACATATAGCTCTAGGCGAATATGATAGACATCCTTGTCTTGGTTGATGATCTGCTTGATGCGCTTGTTGCCAGCAACAGAGACGCCCTCCTTCATCCAGGTGATGGTTGGCTTTGGGTCGGCGCGCACCTTGCACTCCATGATGATAAGCTTGCCTTCCTGCTCGGCCGTGATCTGTGGCTTCTCCACAAACGATGGAGCCACACCGGTCGGTGCAGCAGCACCTGAGGAAAAACATGGCAGCATGAGCAAGTGACGGGCACGAAGAGCTCGAGTGAAAGAAAAGTCAACTGGTCTGCAATGCTTCAAGCTGACTAGCCCTGTGCCCAGATGACAGTTCAAGATAGCATCCCTAATAGCGATAAGATGTTAGCCCTAATAGCAAAAGATTTTCAATCTGTGTATTACAAGGGGCCCGCCACAGTGGCTCAGTGGTTAGGGTGCTCGACTACTGATCCGGAGTTCCCGGGTTCGAACCCGACCGTGGCAGCTGCATTTTTAAGGAGGCAAAACACTAAGGCACCCGTGTGCTGTGTGATGTCAGTGCACGTTAAGATCCCCAAGTGGTCGAAACTATTCTGGAGCCCTCCACTACAGCACCTCTTCCTTCTTTTCTTCTTTCACTGCCTCCTTTCCCCCTTCCCTTACTCAGGTGCCCTCCAATATGTGAAACAGATACTGCGCCATTTCCTTTCCCCAAAAAACAGTTATTATTATTATTATTATTACATGGGATTGTGTATGCACTCAGGGAAGCATATCACAAATAGATGTTACGTACCAGCAATGTTGAGGTTAAGATTTGCATTAATCTCTCCATCTTCATTTCTAATGTTGCACTTGTATGGGCCTCCGTCATCCTTTCCGGGACCCTGAAGCGCACAAAAGAAAGCAGAGAAATCATTTCAGCTTTTCAGGATTAAAAAACAAATTACAATGCAGAAATTTACATCTAGGGTAAAATAATAGTGACATCTGGAAACACATCTGTGTCAATTTGTGCTTTCAATTTAAGAGCTGTTTTCTTGTTAAAGAAAATGCTTTACTGATAACTTTGAATCGGCCAAGCTTTTGTGAATTGTTCAAATGCTCAAAACATGCATTTCATTTATCGGAAGAACATCACTTTGCGGATAACCAAATATATTCTTTTAGACTGACATGAACAAAATTGCTCACAGTCCTATAATTACATTCTGCTACTATGTTTGGATCATCAAAACTTCAAAACCAGAACAAGAAAGAAAGAAAAGCATAAAATAATTATAGCATTAACAACACTAGTGAAGACATAGCAGAACAGGGCACATACAAGCTGCCTAATATTCCTGGTAGAATAGTAGCTATGAACTCAAAAAATGCCCTGTTCCCTTTTAGAGCTTTCATACTCTGAAAAATATGTAAGAAGCACCTCACATGGCTCATCTCTCAAGCCTGCCAAGTAAGCATTTTTGCCAAAAACTATTGGGCCAGATGATGGTTCCTATAAATGTGTTTCTAGACAATTTCTATATTACAAATAAACAAGTGCATAAACTAGTAAACTATAAGAAGTCTTTCACATGTGTCTGCCTCCAGATCCACATTTGTGGCTGCCTTGGTGACATGCATCGTGCTCTCACTGGTTTGTTTTTCGGGGAATCCCATCCATTTTGTAACTTTGAGTAATGCATTAAATGCCCACTCTTCAGTTTCTACAGTGAAAAGATTCTTCTGGAGCAATTAAAAATGCTCAGTTTTTCACTTTGTGTTTAGCTAATGCTATAAAGAGGTGACCCTTGGGCCTGGCCAACAATTAGAACATTCATTACATAAACCGTCAACAGGGACTAAGCCCAAATATTTGCTGTTGTTGAGTCGTTCCTTACACAGTTGACCCAGTAAGCAGAAAGTGACAAATCCATCAATTTATATGTGGTAATATTTTCAGGTGAAAATTTTCTGCAAAGGCACGCACCGTGATTTCGAGAGTGATGACGAACTCGCCGCCATCCTTGATCATCTTGGACTTGATGTTGGGGGCCTCGCGGACAGGGTTGCCAGCATGGAGCCACGTGAACTGGGGGGCAGTCTTGGATTTTACGTGGCACTCCATGATGATCACTGCGCCGGAGTCCTTTGGAATGATTTTTGGCTTCTCTGTGAAAACTGGGGGCTCGCCTGGCGGCTTTGGTGGCTCAGCACCTGTACAAGATTGACAGGAAGAAGTTACGCTGTAGCCGCTGCACTGAATTTTCACACAGTCCCAGCAATTCTACCAACACCAGTCATGCGCATTTCACTTTAGTCACAAACTTTCGACGGACCTCAACTCAATGCATATTGCTTTTGAGACAGGTCGCAAGCTTAAAAGGGCATAAGCCAGGATGACAAAATATGCCCTTGTGTGTATTTCTCTTGCTGACCATGAAGTTCTCATGAAGCACGGACCACACAAAACATGCCTACGGGTGGCAGCATGTGCTGCATGCAAGTCAATGACATCCACACAGTTTCATGCACCAACACATACCTTGAAGGTTCAATGTAATGTTGGCATTGCTGTCTCCGAGGTCGTTAACAGCATTGCAGCGGTAGTTACCACCATCTTCTGTCGTTGGGTCCTAAGCATAGGGCAAGATGCAAGGTTTTAGTGATGAGCCGAGAAAAACTGAACCAAAGTGAAGACCAAAAAGTCTGCTTATATAGTTAGTTTGCTAATTCCTAACAGTGCACACTCCAACAAAATGAAGTGAACAACTCAAGTATAATTATGGCTGTCATGTAACTTGCAACCACATTTGCTATGGATGTTATGAGAAATACTCATGGCATAGAACACTTATGCTAGGTCATTACTCGTGATGATTGATAGAGTGTAAACGTAACAGGTTTCATTTAGAAGAAGCCTCAAATGTATACGTACTACAGCTAGTACTGCAGCCCAAATGTACAGGTACTTCATATAAAAACTGCAAATCCTAAAATCTAGCTTCATGATAAGAAATTTAGCAATCCTACACTGACAGCTTGAAAAAAGCACTAGCAAGCAGAAGGCATGGCATGCTGGCACAGAATGAACTGTGCAGGCTCAGTGCTTAACATAGCATAGATGCGAGGGTACTGTATCAGCTAAGTAACTGCAATCTCAGCAGCAGCACTGTTTCTTCTTGTATCCTGCAGAGGGCAGCACCTAACAGGCTTTCGCTTCAGTCTAAGGCAGAGAACAGAATTTCCACGAGAGATTTTACTCAAGGGCCATAGCGGCACTCAGGTATTCCTCACAACGCACCCTGATCTCCAAGCTGAGGAGGTATGTGTGCTTTCCAGTCTCCTTTTTGGATGTCCTGTGCCGCAAGCCATCGTTAATCTTCTTGGGCCCCAGGAACCAGGAGATCTCTGGGAAAGGATGAGCTTCGAGGATGCATTCAAGGATGAGGGAGTCGCCTTCTTGGCGAATGGTTGGCTTCTTGGGAAACCGTGGTGCTTTGCCCTCTGGAATCCTGAAACGTAGAATTGCTCGTAAGGCCCCCACACTACACGTGCAAATAAAGGTTGCTCACAGAAGTCAGCCTCTATGGCCTTACTAAGAGTCTGCCCCCTAGGTTTACTCTGTGCAGTAAGAGTAAAGCACTAGTGGTGACTAACAGGTGCAACAGTCGTGAAGCCTTTGTCAAGTCTTCCTTTTCATCACTATACAATTACCTTATGTGATGAATTACTCTCTGGGCACTTACAAGGCTTTAAAGAGTACATATAAATTTAAACTCGCCTGCACTAAAGTAAGTGTTTCGGTCAAGTTGCCACACTAAGCTGGCTATTCAGCTCCAGAAGATGCATAATCAAGATATTTAACATTGCAGCAGCACCAAGAAAGAAGTTTTGCATACATTATATGTTTACTGCTAAAAAATTAACCACCTTGAAGCTCATTCCCGTTAGCTGCCACAATTACAGATCAAAATTACACAACATACACTAAATAGAGATCTCTACAAAGTTTTATGAACTAACGTGATGCAAGCAGGGTTTTCTGCCAAACTGGCTACTAAGTTCTTTTTTGATAATAAAAGAGTTGCAGGCAATACAGTAACGTGCATGCGTGGGCTGAAAATGCAAGAGAGAAATTTTCAGATGTGCTTACTTTGGCTTTCCAGAGTCTGAAACAGAAAGAGCAGAAAAAAAGGGAGAATTACAACACATGCAAATAGATGAGCACAAGTTATAGACATTTCAGTATTACACACTAATGCATTAAAATCTACACTGAAGTCATCAATGAAATTGTAAATTGCATCACGAAGAATATAACGCATGAAGTAACACAACTATTCACTGAATGGGAGAATTCGGATAGTAACAAAGCAGGGCACTATGAAACACGAAGCACATGTGTACTGAGCTCTTGGTGCTTTCCTTAAAATTGGTTTTGGTTTTTGAGGAAAGAAAATTGCGCAGTATCTGTCTCACATCTTGGTGTACACCTGAACTGTGCCATAAGGGAAGAGATAAATGGGGGAATGAAAGAAGAATGGAAGAAAGAGGTGCAGTAGTGGGGGTTCCGGAATAATTTTGAGCACCTGGGGATCTTTAACATGCACCGACATCGCACTGCACATGGGTGCCTTCTGCGTTTCGCCTCAATTGAAACATGGCCGCCGCGGTCAGGTTCGAATCCGTGAACTCCGGCTCAGTAGCTAAGCGCCCTAACCACTAAGCCACTGCGGCGGGCCTTTCATTAACTGCTGATATTAAATGGGCATCAGCTTTCTTATAAACTTGCTGGGCAAATAAATGATTCGCACAAGCTTTTCCTGCAGACACAGAAAACAACTTGAAGCACACAAAAAACAGCCGCATACCTTCGAAGTTGAGGGTAATGTTGGCGTGGCCTTCGCCGTGGTCATTTCGAGCGAGAACTCGGTACTCCCCGCCATCCTCAGCTTTTACGTTGGCAACTTCCAGTGCCACTGTGTGACTGTGCTTATCAGACAGGATTCTGTACTTGTGCCGGGCATCTTCCTTTACTAGGACACCCTTGTGATACCTGGGGAGAGGGTGAATGCAAGAAGTTTTCATCTGTGCTTTCAAGGGTTCACAGGACATACAACGACCCTTACGTGTACACAACAATACACAACAGGTTAGTTGTCTACATGTGAGCATGACGCTGGAGGTGATTTAGAAGAATTCAGGGTAGATGTGTGGTCAGCTTATGGATGCCTACTAAATGCATGAAGGATTTGGCCATATTTTTTGTCGTATAGTAGCTGAATCATCCTTGTCACAACAAGGTTCATAACGGCACCCATTAACATCAGATGCACAGACACACACACACACTTTTCACATGCCATTCAATTGCTGTCCTATCCTATTTTTCGCTTTTTGTTTTTGCCGAACAAGATCACCAAAACTAACAGCTGTGACCTTCACCGACTGTCCATAGCCTAAAAACGCTTTGCAGCAAATGCTAAAGATCAGAACGAAAGTAAGCGTACAACCTCCTCAAAGACACAGATGACTTATTCTACCGTGCCGCAAACAATTACAATGTTCTTAGGAACCAGAATAAAAATCACAATCATAACCTCGTTGTAGATTAGGGCATGACGTGGCCCTTAGAGACAATACAAATTGCTTCCATATTTTGCTTCTGCATGGCAGAAAATAAGTGCCTTCTTTTTTTTTTGCACATAATAATAACAATAATAATATAAAACTTTTATCACTACATAGGCACATTACACCTTGCAGGCCTGCCAATGCCAAACTAGAGTCCCTAAGTAATGCTTAGAAGTTGGGAACGTCCAAACATGCATTAGTGCATCTTCATTACTACACACTATATATATGAAATAAACGAAATCTCCCGCAAACACTAACACTGAAGGAACTCACCATTCAATGGCAGGTGTTGGGTCAGCTACCAACTGACACTCAAAGATTATTTTGTTTCCATCATCGGATTGCCGGATAGTGGGCTTTTCAACAAAAGTGGGCTTTGCCCCTTCATCTGGAACGTCGTCACCTGCACACACACAAAAAAAGAGCTCCATAAAACTTGTGGATACTAAGGTCATGCTACATATAATAACGAGATTAAATGACAAGTAACTGGGCACCTTGCGGCAATTACCACGAGTTAGAGTTGCTGAATGCAACCACATAGCTTCTCTGCTTATAGCGATAATGCCGTTTAAGGAAAATTTCAGTGCTGCATTAATGGCAGTTTTCAGTGACTCGGCCACGTTTTTCCCAAAACTTTCCTTAAAATTCTCCAACGATACCTGGTTTTTGACCTTTTTCGCATTTGCTAGACATGTCATGAAATATAGACATTTTTCTTCTATATGCATAATAATTTGATAAAGGCACTACCTAGATCATATACAGATTTCATACCCAACAAGTCACTTCAGGACATTAAACCCCACAATTTGCAAATTATCAGCTCCTTATCAAGCTGTGCAACATAAGCTGAAGAAGCCGTTTCTCCAATTCATTTGCCAGCCTCACATATTTAACATGCATCAGCCTAGTCAGAGGAAAAAGGAACTTATTAAAAGCAATGTACTCACTGTCAAAGTTGAGGCTGATGTTGGCGTTGCTTTCACCAAGTTCATTCTTGGCAGTGACCTTGTATTTGCCAGCATCTTCAATGGTTACATCATCTATTTGTAGTGTCACATGGTAGGAGTTTCCATCCTTGTCCATGAGCATCTGTTGCAAAAAAATTATGTCTATTAGCTGCTGTCACCACGGTCATAAGAATGTGGTCTTTGTATTTCACAATTCTGCTAGAGGCATTTTGATCCATTATGCATTTCTATCCCCTGTGCAGTCTACTGAAACACTCACTAGACTCACTAAAAAGTTACAGTAGACCTCACATCTGGTCTCTGCATGGTGTACAATGCTTTGCAAAGCACTGTACACACTTCACACAGCTGTAGAAGAAAACTGCAGCTGTGCCCACAGCAGTGAAGCAGATTAATTTTTTAGGTTGGGCTTGTCGGGGGGGGGGGGGGGGGGGGGGGGGTCAATTGTTCATGGGTTTCACTACATTTTTATCTTCATTAGACTTTCAGTGCAAAATGATAAATATTATTGTGTTCATGCTACCTGCTGATGCCTAATCAATAGTATTTTTTAACAGTAGCGAAGTGTGAAGAGGATAAAAATCATGCTGTCATGAAGTCCGCGACTTTTTCGATTCACTAGAGCATTATGCACTCCTTGGGAATTCGCATAAAAAGACTTTCGACGAAGGTCAATACGTTGCGCAAATAGGACAGCGCCCCATAACCGCGCCCAAACCTCCGCGCCCTTCCCAAGATTCAACCAAAAGCCCGCCCCTGGTACCACCTGTTGCGTAAGTGCGGTAGCCTGTAATCAAGTACGTCGTACGTACGGTGATGTGCTCTTTACACGCCACGGAGGCCTTAGCCTGGAAAGTTCTCTAGCAAATAGTACGCGACTATGATCACTCAAGATCGTTAACGGCAGTCATCTAGCTGACAGCAATGTTGAAACCTGCAGGTGTAACTAACCTGGAAGCGGCCCTTTGGAATAACTGGTGTGCCGTTGTGGAACCAGTTAATGGTCGGCTCCGGGTCCGCCAGGATCCGTGCCTCGAAGAGGAGACGCTCGCCATCGTCTTCCTGCCGTATTGTGGGTTTCTTGGCAAACGTCGGCGCGATGCCGTCGATTTGCCTGCGCCACGAAAGAGAGACACATCAGCGAAACAACACACAACTGTACACTGTGAGATACGACACGCCGCATGTAGCTCGCGAAGTCTACACTGGCGAGCAGTGAGCGTAAGTTAAGTACGCACCACGCTAATCAGCAGAGGTCATGCAAATTTGGGTTAATGAGAGCCGCGGATAGCATAATTGTCGAGTAAACCAACGGAAAGTTCACCACCGCGAAACTATTGAAGCCCGCTCGCCCGCTATCAGTTGACTGATGATAGCGATAGCAACTGGGCCGACCAGAAGCACCATCGCCATAAATTGCACAAAGTTGAACAGTTGTTCGGGGCCAAATGCAGAGCTATAGTGCGAGCGAGAAACTTTTCTGAAGTCAGCAACGCATTTAACAGGTTTTTGAGTTTTTACTCGTGCTTTTGTAACCAGCATTGAGGATATGTTAGGCTTAGAAGTGTGATTGGTCGCATGGCGCACATGGTCACGTAGTCACCCCTGAAACGGTGGCTTCTCTACATAAACACTCATATTGCGGGAAAAACACGAGTGCTGGATAACGGAAAAAAATTTTGATGCCACGTAGTACATTCAAGTTGCAAACATTTTTACTAGCTTAGAAAGAATAAATATAAAAAAGCATTCTTTCATGCTGCAATTTAAGTAAAACAAATAAATATAATAATGTTTCATAGAAATTTTAACCATGCGACTGCAACTGTCTCTCCCTTATTCGTAAGTCAACCGGAATCAACACATGTAATACTAGAAGCCTGTAAATGTGTATAATAGCCACCGTCTTAATCTAAATAAGAATTTTTTGCACTTATGATCAATTTTTAAAATGTAACATAACCAAATTTGCTCCTTCTCAAGCCTGTTTTGATAAAAACACACCAGACTTCCCATGGCTGTTCCAAGCCTGCAGTGCTTCATCCCACTGTTTACTGTGGCTCTAAACAAACACAATACGCACGAAAAAAATCCAGCCAGCTTATACAGATGCCCAATAATGCAAACTAATGATAGAAGTGTTGAAAAAGCCAGAATTTTTTGCAGTCACCGTAGGAAACAGCAGTACAAGGCGGCCAAACAACGTATATAATGTCGACACTTTCGGGAAAAGGCCCTTGACACAGCATAAAAAAAATTGACAGTTAACGATTATATTGCTCGGTAATACGAAAGGACATCGCAGATGAGAGAGAATATTGCTCGTTGACAGGTGCGGTACGTTAACTTGGTCAGTGACAAAAATCGCGACGAAAAAGGGCAAAACTGGTTCAAGGCAGCACCCACAAACGCCACTTTCAAGGCACCACCTGTCCCATCGAAGCCACTCCCCCTCGCGCGACACCTTTCCTCCTCTCCTATTTCTTCCCCACCCTCCTCGAGGCTTCAACGACGGTAGCCACCAAACCCACTGATTCAGCTAAAACGTCATTTATTCAACGCGCTACAAGGAGTTCAAGCAAATGTTCTGCTAAGCAAATGTTGAGACAGCTTCGATCGACATCCGTCGAATGTCTGCAGAATGTGAAACATTTTGACGAACAGTTTTACAAATGGCGTCTGATTCACCAGAAGGCATCGAGACAAAGTTCGCCCATTTATGAAACTTTATTAGTGACAGTTTCTCAAAAATGTCTTTTTTTCACATCTTTTGTAACGCGCACTGGCCTGGGTTACACATGAAAGCTCAAAACTGTCTCAGTATATAAGGAAGGGACTACAAGCTATCTAACCATTGCATCCGCGTAAAAAAATCCGAGGGTTGTTCTTTTCATTTTCCTTCTTTTTTCTTCAATTTCTTCACGTCGCCGTCAAAGAGAATGTACGCAACCTGCTCATACAGCCATGACTTCAGCGGTCTTATCAGCATGCCCCAAAGGTAAGCTAATCTTGGCACAATGCTATATGGCTGGTGCGCGTTCGACGTCTGCCCGTTTACCTCGTACTTAGATGAGGAATACGACTTGAATATTTTTTTGTCTGTGACATCTGCACTAATTCAATAACCGTAGCAGAGGCTCCGAGGAGACTCAGTACACACAAATAAGCTAAATAGAACCCACACTCTAAACACAAAAAAAGCCTATATGGAAGTAAAAAGGCAGTAAGCTGCCCTTAGCGCACACTCCCTTTTTTAAAAGGAGGTGCGCTAAAGGATAGTTTACTCCCTTTTGTACTCCTTTCTGTTTAGAGTGCACGAACAAAAAGAGACATCGCAGGCACTTGTTCGTGAGTCGCGTTTAATCGCACTGTTTACAATCAACCGCGTGCCATCTAGCTCACATCAGTATCACGGAGAAGGAGGTACCTCGGAGATTATGCATATTGTTGCCAAGTTAACTACGTGATGGTGGTGTTGATAATATTATTTCAATAACGCAAGGGCAGCTTTGGATAAAGAGCGCCATGGCAAAAGGTGTTTAGTCCGCACGAGATGGGTTTAAAAACCCAGTTTCCAAGCATTCCACCCCAGAAAAACCGAGCACCAGGCAAGGAAAAAGCTTGTACCCGTTGGAAAGTGGTGGTAACCCAGTGGAAATGGAGACCGAACCCCGCACCTCTCTCTCTCTCTCTCTCTCTCTCTCTCTCTCTCTCTCTCTCTCTCTCTCTCACAGAGAGAGAGAGAGAGAGGGGGGGGGGGCTATGCATCCAGCGAGGAGACTGAGCTCTTCCTTTTTATTAGAGAGTTTTAGCACAGCCTGAGAGCCGTATGGCAGATACGGTAACGTGTTGTCGTTGTTACCGCTCCCAGGCCTGCCTAGCCACGTTTTTCGTATACGGTCGCAGTTACCATAGCTACCATGTTTAGTGTACAGCGGTGCTAAAACTCTCTGTTATCACTTTTACGTTGAAACCGTGGTTTCAAGCGGCGTCAAATTTTACTGTTAGACTCCTCAGAAACGCAAAGTTAGGCAATACGTCACTTTCGCTATCGACACGTAGCAGTGTGGTTTAAGTTGATGAAGGAGATTGTTCACACTCACAATATCAATATAAAATGATGATCTCTTCACGCAATTCTAATTCCAGAAAGTAACGTGAGCATGTGTTATAGAAGCATGTTTCATGCTTCGCGAATGAAAATGAAGATGTAGTTATTTCTGTCGCCTGCAGCAAGCAGCAGCACTTTACTACGCTACAAAAAAAAAGCAAAATAATTAACATTTTTGAAGGGGGGGGGGGGGGTAGCATGAAAGATTTATGTCTGGTGCCAACCATGTTTTGGAAAAGCCGCCTCAGAGTTTGTTTTGTTGTTATCTTTAAAAGCCTTGCATAAACTCGTGGTTTTAGAACAGCCCCCCCCCCTCCCTCTCCGTAATGCTAACAATGAATGAATTGATTAATCAGAAAAGTCAGTCAATAAATCAACAAACCAACCAATTAACTAAGCAATCGATCTATCAACCAATTAATCAATCAGCAACAAGCATGTCTAAGCGAAGCAAACAAGGGAACGAAAACCTTGCACGACGCCAGGCCAGCCTCTGGTTTTGATGAGCGCACCACCGTCCACAAAATAAACACGAATTCTCAAGCGCGTGGCTTGTACTGACATGGGCGCCGCGGAGACTCGTCTACAGGGTCAGAGAGACCTGGATGACTGCAGGGCACCCGATATCGTCAAGCAGCACAAACAAATCCTGCAGCATGGTCTCGGACCCAGCGGCCGACGCATCGCGGCGCTCATGTCAGCCCAAGCCACGTGCTCGAGCATTTATGTTGAGTTTATGGGCGGAGGGGGACTCAGCGTAGTGAAAAGTTTACGGCGGGGCCGCAGTATCTAAGCCTCACTGAATACTGAGTAAAAAAATTTTTTTAAATGTAATAATCTAGAGAATAGGCTCATAGTTTATTCTGTAGTATGTGTATCTTAAAAAAATGAAAGTTCTACGAATCGCGGATACAAGTTAGGTACAGTCGGGGACAAAAATTTCTGGTTCCACAAACGAAGCAAATAGCTCTACTATTATCCAGCGGCTGGAGACCACAGTTGTAGATGTGAAAGTTAATTTTTTGTTATTTCGTCTCCACAAGTGTAGTCTCCAGCCGGCGGTTAGTAAGAGAGCTATAGGCTTCGTTTACGAAGAACGTGGTCCATGGACTTCTGTTCCCGGCTGTACAGGCACTACGGAATAAGCCATGCGCTGCTCCCGCACTGTGAGAGACCTCATCGGCTGTCGTGACTGAATGGCTATCTATCAGCGCACAGTATTCGGTTCGTGAAAGTAAAAAAAAAGTAAAGTATCTTGAGTGCTGTGCGACCTATTTTATTCCTGCTATTCGCTGCTTATCAAGTGCTCTGTACAGACGGTGCGATTGCCAGTATTTTTGCGTTTATGCTCGGGAAATATTATGAAACGTTCACAGCTCTGCACAGGCCACATTTCGCAATATGCCTTATGGCGTAATCCACTAGGCGGTCACGATCACCTCTCTATATACACGAAAAAGAAAGATGCCTAGGGACCAAATCATCGCGGTCCAATCAGAGCTCAGGATCTCAATCCCAATCAGCGATTGAAACACGCTCATGGGTTTCGTGGAGCAAAATAAAACTTGCTCCGGATCGCTGGTCGGAAAACGCCATAAACTGCAAAGTCAAATTGTCCAAGCCACTCTGTGCAAAAACTGTAGGTGTCACGACAATACAACCTAAAATTTCAAATTTCGCTATTATTCACTGTGTGTGCTTGCACGCGCTGCAGTGCTACCGTTTTCAGATGTTAGGAAATTAGTACAATTCACTAACTTTACTTACGCACCAAAAATGTCTCTCAATAAGTACACCATATTTTTTTGTACATTTCTACAATGTAACTGCCAGCCACGGCAAAGAACTTGACGTTCTGGACAGTTACTCCAAATCCTCATTGCCTGGGCACACATGACTAAGGCTGTAAGGCTGTGCTTATTTAGGTAATCATGTTGCACAGCGCAGAGCGCGACGTAGGCGTCGGAACGAAAGGGATCTTAAGGAATCGAGAAAGACATCGTGACGATGTACAGTGCTTTCCACACTTGAAGGGAACGCTTAGTTTTTGTTCAAGGCACAATAAATGCAATATTTAGACTAATGGTGAATTATTTCAAACGATGGTCCAGTGCAGCTCTCCGAATCCTCGAAGGAGCAAGACGTCTAAGGAGTCTAGGGACCATACCGAGGCGGTCCAATGAGAACTGAGGAACCGAATCTAAATCGCACTTTGAAACACGCTCTTCGGTTTTGAAAACTTGCTCTGAATTGCCAATTGGAATATTCCATAAGTTACGACTGAGGAAAAAATATTTTCTGACATGACGACATAATGCGTGAAAGGGAAATCTACTAAATATATGCACTGCTCTGCAAGAATTCGGGAGCGGCAGTGTTTGGACTAGTTTTGACTGACACAACAGTACACTTTTTGGTACTGTTGTATCAGTCCTCGTCTTTTCAAGAGATTTCTCGCCCCTACCCTGCAAACATCAGTCCTATACTACGTGTCTATACGTCTGCAAATATTACGCCGAACCTGAGCGGTTACCAGTGCTGAAATTAGCGTTCCCTATAACTGCAGGTCGTACTTTATAGTCAGTCGAGCAATCCAGTGCGTGCAAATTGCTCTCGTATAACTTATGTGATTTTCATGCTTCTTTCTACATTCGAAAAAGGGACCGGCCTCGCAAAGGTGTATCGCCTTTACCAATTCCAGATAGGGTCCATTGTATCCAAAGAAGCAGTGCGGAATAATAGGTGTGTCAGAGGGAGAAAGAAAATTTTTAAAACCCTATTCCGACAAAACGCTTACTATTCGTCCGAGGTGAAGATTATGGCAGATTATATATAGAATTGTTGCTTGTGCTGTTATTTTCTTATTAAATACTGATACGTTTACAGGAAACTAAGATGACGACATCAATGAAAATAAGCAAGATATTGTGCACGGTTTTTTTTTCCTCTCTCACGATCCCCGTTGTTTCGTTCTAATGCATTGTCTACGAGACTGCCGTTTTTCTGATAAATAAAAAAACCCCTCCTCTATCGCGGCCACGATAATCTCCCATACAAAACAGAGGAATGCAACAACGAGCAATAGGCTCATACTAAACGCCAGACGTGCAATAGTGTACTAACTGTCAACATATTGAATTCAGGAGGAGCTTAATAAGAAGTCAGATATTTCACTCCAAACACGAGCATTGCGCCAGCATTTCAAAATCAGTAGTCTTCTGACATGTCACGAACTCACTGCTCTTGTTTAGAGCCACGTCGATTACAAAAAAAACTAAAATTGAGTGCTGCCTAGTTTTTTCGTGCCTTCCTCAACTTTTGTCAAATTAATGCTTACTGAGTCACAAAATTTGGCTCTTTTGTTGGACTTTAATCGTTACAGTGAACCAACGCTCATGCATTTTTATGGCTGCGTCCCGTAAGCGATCAGTGTGCCTGGAAGATCGCAATAAACAATGCCAAGTCGGTATCGATTTTTATCAAACGCAGTTGTACACCCTGTTCAGAGCAATGCAGTGCACAGTGTGTGAGAATACTCAGTTTGAAATAGGTCCATCAACCATAACTAGCAGCTACAGCAAATCTAAAAACAAAATTATCGATCATAACTATAATACATCGTAGAATGTCCGCGCCACAGCTCTCAGTTAGGGACCCATTCGGTTCCAGTGAAGATGGACGGATGCGACGAAATGGTTTGCGTTTGCTTTCAAAGCAATCTTTGCCCTTAAGAAGTAGCGAGCCAGCATTTTCTTGTGAACGCTTTCGAACGCGTGTAAACGCTTGTAAACGCTTGTAAACGCTTGTAAACGCTTGTAAACGCTTGTACGAGTGAAGAACACGCCACCCCCAAGCGCATACATTCCGAATCTGAAGATGCAGTGACATCATTAAACAAACACCTGTGTTGTGGAGCCAACGGCGAGCTGATCGCACTATATACAGAGAATGAGCGGCGAGCGGTGGCTGCTTCAGTAGCCTGTGATGACGTCAGAGGTTGCATGAGTTTTCTGCTCCCCCGCAAGGCATTTTGATGCACTAAACTTATAATGGCTGCCGCTGTAAAAGTGTTAGTTGCTTCATGCTTGCATTTAGGGGGTATATCCTCTAAGGCACAGTGCCACCCCGACTCTCACTACTAGCATCCTGCCTCGGTACGATGAACTCAGGGCGTATACTTGCGCGCAGTACTCATATACTGCTTCTAGAACTCGCGAATATTTCTATTACCCCAAGTACTCCTAGTACTCGCGAGTACTTGCCTGGTGCTACCAGCACTGGTGAATATCCTTGTATGCTAAGTATACTCTAAGTCCTCGCAAATACTCGCTTGGCACTCAGCACTCGCAAATAGCACTCGGGAGTATTCGCGTATTGCTCCCAGCACTAGTTAATATCCTTGTATGCCAAGTACTCCTAGTTATTAGCGCCTAGTGATCACAGCACTCGCCTAGTGTTCCTAGAACTCGCGAACACACCTAGCGGCAAGTACTCTTAGTTCTCAAGAGTAATCACCTATAGTCGGTTGCAATTAAACAGCGCAGCGACAAACACCCCTCAGAGAGACCCTCCAGCCAATGTCCTCGACCATTTATTAAGACTTCGCGGTTAATCCGCCGCTAATTTGTGGTTAATTTGTAGTTAATTCATTATGTCAGAAGTACTTGCTGTTGGGCTAGTTGGTTCATCATAAAGTTGAATGGCGCAAGAGAACGAACACAGGAAGACACAGAGGCGCTCTTTCTGTCTCTGTGTCTTCCTGTGTTCGTTCCCTAGCGCCATTCAACTTTATCATTACGTCACACTAGAAAATGGATAGAAATTAACTGCGACGTTTCGACAGTAGGTCAACGCCATTGGCTGGGGGGCCTCCTTTGAGGACCATTTGCCAATGCGTTGTTGAGTTCTGACTATAGCAGCGTTTACATGAATGCGACAGAAGTCGACTCCAGACGTTCCCGTACCCAACTCTTTCTTTGGGGAAAGAGCAGGTTTCGAGAAAGAAAGGCATGACTCGTCCTCTACTTTCTGCCTCGACGTTTTAGCCCTTTCCCTCAAAAATGGGACTGGAGTCGACATCTGTCGCATTCATGTAAACGCGGCTTATAATGCTCACAGATCTCGCGAACACTCCTAGAACGGCAAGTACTTCGAGTATTCTCGATTGCTTGCCGCGATGCTTCTATAGATGGCGTCATCTCCAGTGCACGCGTAAACAGGAAACCGACGTCGGCTGGCAGCCTTCAACGTGGAGGCCATTTGCGCCTGCCATGCCTGGTGCCCAGCTACAAGCCACGAGTAATCCGGGCGTCGTTTATTTGCTCGGCCGTGGGCGGCCGCAATCCGCGTTGACCCTCACTCCAAAGCGGTAACAGCGAAGCAGCTACTTTTTTCTGTCCGGTTAGTCTTTATTTTTTTCTAGATTTTTTTTCTTTTTCGCTCTAACAGCACTCCCTGGGTGAGCATTAAATTCGTCCCGTACACACACTGCTCGTAAGAGGCGCACTTCTCTTTGTTTACGTCACGCTAAAGACAAGGCTGTAAACGGACTTGAGGGGAAGTTTTAGCTGGCGTAATTCGGCGCGTAACAAAAAAAAAGAAGAAGAAAGAATTCAAACGGGACAAAACAGCCTCGCCTCACGCGTCTGTTCGCCGCCATCGGTTTGGCTGCAGCCTCCCTCTCAGAAAGATGGCCTCCACCGCGCATGCGCTAAAAGCGACAGTGGGGTGCCTTTTTAAGGACGCCCTGAACTGAGCGTGTCCAATGATAACGTTGCATTTTTTCTCACCCTTTCTAAAACAGAAAATCGGCGGCAGTGTTAACACTTTTGCAAAAATACTGAAAGAGAATCGTATGTAAGGCAGTGAAACATCTATAGCGGGTCGGTCGCATGTTACCTATCCTGAAAAGTCGTGGGCACTCGAGAGGAAGCCAGTGCATAGTCTGGACTGACAGCAATGACGCTGAAGAGAATAACATTAGGATTTCTGCTCAGCGATCGACAACCTCTCCTGTTCCATTAAACTCCTCCTCCTCCTCCTCCTCCTCCTCCTCCTCCTCCTCCTCCTCCTCCTCCTCCTCCTCCTCCCTCTGCTCAGAGAAGAGGGCAGGGCAGGGTGCAGTGTACAAGAAATTGCAAAGGCTAGAACGCTTTAGCACGTTTGTCTGCACTGGAAGTAGTTTGGTCGAGAACTGATTTAGACAGAGAAGCTATCTTGGAATATCACTCATGTAAAGTTTGAATTCCAAAGGTCTTTACATTATACGTTCGTTTTAAAGCAGACGTAATGTAAAATACATAAATTTGGCTCATTTCAAACAGGAGTATCGAAGCCAGGCACGTATACAAGTAGGAACCCAAAAGCCACCCCCTCCCCCCCTCCCCCCCTTCCTACTATAGAAAAAGTTACTTTAGGCCCCTGCCGAAAAAAAAAATCTTCTCTACGTGCCTGATGCAAACCATACTAGAAATCTGCGTTTTCTGACTAGCCGTCGACAAGCAGCCACATGTTGAAGATAAACTGATTTTCTTGCATACGACGCACAGTGTACGAGACCAAATAAGTGTACCGATTTAATTTCGTTTCTGAATGTCAATAGCGGCTACGCCGGGGCTGTCAAATTAACTACAAAGTAGCACGCCACAAGGTGTTTCTGATTGTTAGACTCGACAGTAACTCGATTACTGTTACAAAATACTGCGTGAGCACAATTAACCGCCACCAAAGAGCAGCCTAACTGCTATAAAGGAAAGTTATTCGAGATTCGCGCATCTTCGTAGTAAAAAAAGAATTATCCTGGTACGCAGGCCGCTAGCGAGCTACTACTGCCATGTTTGGACAATCACGCTCAGCAAGTGTACTGGCCAGGAATGTTAGCAGGTTTCAGGGGGAGATTGACTTGATCGGCAACTAGAAGCAGGAACGACGCTAGTTAAATGTGTCTTGGAGACTTCTACAAGCTAAAGTGCATTTGATTTCAGGGGACGGTTGCAAGTGATACATGTACGAACAACTAAATATCGTTACAAAATTAACGGTCGCAGGCCGGAACCTCAAGACAACGAGAAAACCTTCAATCACGAACATTTGAGAAAGCTCAATAGCTTTTTCGCTCAATCCTTGGTTTTAAATGCACTCCAGTATATGGGTATACTACCTCGAAAGTATTTGTCAGGAAGACACGTGTCGGCAAAGATTACAGTGACGCGATATAATGACGGTTATCTACGTGTTATGCAGCAGCGCTGGCTGACTGTTTTGAGAAAAATTTGGCTGGAAGATGAGATGCCTGCGGACCCTTTTTTGACCAATGCCAACAGCGGTAAAAGAAAAATGTGGAGGTGGCTCTTAGAAGCACTAACTTGAATCATCACTCCACTCATGGGCGGACCGAGACTTCCTTATCTATCCGTGTTCAAGTCTGTGCGTCCAAGGCTGACAGTGTAACACTCGAGAAAAAGAACTGTAATCGGATACAACTCATTAACGAAGCGGCAAATTCCTCTCAAAAGGTACTCTCTATCCAATGGTTCCACCGGAGTTTCGGGACGTCACATTTAATCCCCGTGGTTAATCCCCTGCCATGCTAGCGTGACAGGGGATTAACTTATAGTGTGATTTCGGATCAGCTACGGATTAACCATGACGTCATGAAAATCGATAGACGCCATTAGTTAAAGGACCTTCTTTGAGGAATATTTGCCGCTTAGCTCTTTACTTGTATCCGACTATAGTATTTGAGCGCTGTTCTGCAATACCACACTTTCACGCAGCCGCCCCAGTAACGATTCCGAAAACAGCCTTAATCGCCGCTGGTGAATGGTTCAGTACCCACAGCAGCACCACGACTGACGTAAATATAACTCGCGAGGGTACAGAGCATGGCCAATCCTCTGCTCAGCAGCAGGTCACGACAGGCTTAAAATGGCGCCAGACGTAAAACAACGATGAAAAAAAGTTTGTTCGGAGAGCTTAAAGCAGCACCCGTTTTCTGTACCAACTGTCCGGATAGCTAGGCAGGTACTTAGCACGTACTATACACATATAATGCTACCACTACCTCTCCCTACATCTTCACATACCCTCCCATTTCCCGTTCACTCCCCACTATACCGTCAATGGGACCTAGCAGAGCAAGCGTTCCTTTTCTCCACGTCCTAGTAATGACCTCCGATAAAGTTGCTTTTCGCATCCTCCTTCCTCGTTTCCTAACTACAACTGATCAGTTCCGCGACATCCCACGTTTATCTAGCTTTGATTTGACGCGGTGGTCGCGATTTCCTCACTCCGAAGGAGACATCAATGCCAGCGCTGGACAAATGTCGGTGACGTCTTCAAGATGTTGCATCGACATATGACATGTACCAAATGCAAAAGCACTCGCTTCCGGTTCTCTGAACAATGTTAGTACGTTCATTATGTCAAGATGCGGCGGTGTAATGACGATCCCTCAAAAGGGCACTCTGTCCTCTTACTCATTTGTCGATCAGGACAAACGTAGGAAAGACTGTACTGACTGTAGTGCCTCACCATCCGCGATACAGCAGTGGTGCGGGCGAGGTCCTTCTATAACCTCAACTTACTATCCGTAGTGCCTCACGAACGACGGGAAAGAATTTTTTTCTTTCTCAGTGCTTCATTATGAACTAACCGCAGCGGTGGCCAAGTGGTTGAGCATCCGCCTCGCATGCGGGAGGTGCGGGGTTCGATCCCCAGTGCCGCCGGGTACCCACCGGTGATACAATGGGTACAAGCTTTCCCCTGGTCTGGTGCTCGGCTTATTTAGGGTGAAATGCTTGGAAAACGGGTTTTTGACCCCACCTTGAGAAAAAGAAAAATACCTTGTGTCATGGCGCTCTTTGGCCTTAGATGCCTTTGCGCCATAAAAATCCATCATCATCATCATCATCATCATCATTATGAACTAATCACGCGCGCAACCTGTGCATATATATTACTGTGTAAATATTTTTTGTGCATATTAACTCTCCCCCCTATCCTCTCTTTGTGTCCCCTCACCTCTTTCATTTCATTTCTCCATTCTACCTGCTAGCCCTTATTTCCGCTGCCCCAGCTCAGGTGCTTCAGCATCGATGGCAGATGCTGGGGCTAGCAAAAATCTTTTCCTTCCTTTTTATTATTTTATTAAACCACTTACTACTTACTGCTTTCTCGGCGCTCAGCAGGAGCGGAGGAATTAAATATAAAACATTCAGCTTTTTCTTTCTTTTTTTCCTATTAAAAGTGCTCTCCTCTTCCTTCCTTCGACTGGCGCCTCTGAGAGCATCGACTCATTTATCGAGGCCGCGGCTGGTCCCGTCGTCTGTGTTAACCCGTGCACTCACCACTACTTTGAGCGGTGGTAGGGCTTTTCATAAAGCGAGAGCTGACACCTCCCTCCTTCACATTCATGTTTACTCTATGACGTAATATTCATATTACGGGGACGCAAAAGTGCAGCCGCGAGAAAGGAAGCGCGACTTGCTTACGGGATCCTTTCGTGAGCGCTATGCTTTACGTAGGGCCATGTAAAAAAGCACTTTTTTTAAAAACGTAAACATTCACCACTAAGCGCATACGGACGGAGGTCTGCCGGATGGCACCAACTGGGCCACTACCACCGCCACGCGCAGGTAGAAGAGAGAGATTACAAAGACTAAAAAAAAAGAAGGGAATAGATGTGCGTCGCAGCCACCAATGTGTGCCTATACGACGACGATGACGACTGCATTCAAGCTACAGTACCTGAACAACCCTATCACACAGCAACATTTTCAACCCGTTCACTTAGTCATGTAAAACGAGCATCAATGCAAAAGTTGCTATCCACCCGAGTTGCAAAAACCTTGCCCTCATTTCCTTTGATACCACGATGTCACAAAGTTCACTTTG
Organism: Amblyomma americanum; assembly: GCF_052857255.1. NCBI lineage: Eukaryota > Metazoa > Arthropoda > Arachnida > Ixodida > Ixodidae > Amblyomma > Amblyomma americanum. The sequence continues at coordinate 32,833,338 of NC_135507.1, read as the reverse complement.
CCAAGTACGCTGTCTGTAAGTCTTCCAAGGCAGAAAGAACGCTGCTAATACGAACCGATAGAAAGCTGACCGAAGGTGCTTATGCTCTAGGATATTAGCTAGCGGCTGCCATACCTCTTCGAAATCCGGAAACGTGGAAAGAAATATTGCAGCATTCTGATAATTGTCTAGTTATTCTAGGTTAGTAGAGCCGCCTGTATAGGGAGTAATGAACCTTTCGCGCAGATGCAGGGTGAACAGACGATGTTGCATGAGGAAAGTTAGGCTTAGCGCGACAGTTAACGCGCCTTTCATTTTCTATCAAGGAAGATTGTGAGCGGAAGGGCACTAAGCCTGACTCCAGAGCACCCTCCATGTAACTCCCTCTTTTCAGAGGAAATAAACGTTTTTACCACCACCACCAGCTATGATTGTAGACTTTCAGAGTCTTTGTTTTTGTTTGTTTGTTACGACGACATCAAGTTCTGAAATTTGTGCGGTCTGTCGACTGCACGTATCTTCCAGGAACTGCCAGGAATTTCTCATTCTGTCTCTTGCACAACAACCTAAAGTCACAATATAGTAAGGATTTCCAAATCTCCGTAATTTAGAACTCAGTAGAGTTTATTTCATAAAGAGATGTGTTAGCATAAATATTGTCTTTTCTTCTTTTTCGAAACTTTGGTTCTATTTAAACTAATTGGTTTGTTATCCAAGAACTTATTCGGCTAACATTATGTGCTTCATCAGGAATAAAATTTGTGTTCAAATATGGCAACATGACGTGGAATTTATCCATAGTGCATTAAAATCGTCATCCAAAGAAGTTAACAACGAACCGTTTAGTTAAAACACAGTATGATAATCAGCAGAAGCAGAATATTGTTTCACAAGTACATATTCTAGTTAACAGGAGTACGAAAGTGGAAATAAAAAAAAGAGTTAGGAACTGCAGTTTGTGGCAAAAAATGCTATCATAAACTTCTGTAGAATAAGATTCAGTATCATCTGAAAAAAAAAAAGCAGGAGACTAGATTATGGCAGTCGAAGAAACCAGACCGGTTGGGGTAGGGTTTCATTAACGTAACCAGCCGGTACGTTTTCTTTTATTTATGCCAAAAGGTCGAATAAGTAGTAAAAAAATAAGCATTCTTTTTGAAATCTTTCCACGAGGTTGTGAAATTCGATCAGGAATTTGTGCAGTCTCCTGGAGGTCTGCGAATTCCTTTCAAACCTGATTACCGATGATTACCCAAAGGATACCTTCATGACTAGTATTAAAGTATATTAATGTAACCGACGACAAAATTTCTCTAACAAGAGTAGCAACGCAATTAGATCTTGTCAAACATTTGCGATAGCACGCGAAGGATGTTGGAAAAATGACACTGTATGATAAATCAAAATGAAGCCTCGTATTTTTAACTGCAACATGCAGGCAATGAAAAATAACAAATTCTGTCGAGTCGCTTTCTGTTTGCGACACAAACTTTGTGCATTCAGGCACTTTTTGCGCACGTAGAACATTATTAAGCAACGCTCAATTTCACGGATGGCCACACGCGCCGCAATATTCTGTGGTTGTTTAATTCGTCTGATGTGAATGAATAACCATTTAAAAAAAATTCGCGTGAATTAGGTACATTTTAACTCATGACAACTATTGATTGGTTGAACCTGATTGCCATAGATTTCTAGTCGTGCTTAATGCAGCTAGCGAACAATAATGACAAAATGAAATGCAGATGGGTGCGATGAGGAATGAAGCAGTGGTATTCGTCGGTATTCCCGAAGTCTTCCTGTAGTATGAACGCATGATGAAGTCTTAAGTCGTATTTTCAGTCACTATTAAATAGTGTCTTCTCCTCCTCCCAAGTGAGTGAACGAGAAAACCAGTAAAAGACAGTTTGAAGTCATGAACTGTTTACGCAATATAACGTATTGACTATATCTTGCTTTTGCAAATAATCTGATTTTAGAGCTCAAATAAAAGGCATCAGCCTCGCTGCCAATGTATTTTTGCACGTGAGCATGGCTACTTTGCAATGCACTATTGTTCTACAGGCAGAACACGCTTTACAGAAAGCATTGCGTTCAAATCGTTGTGTTGGGTAGCAACACAAAGCGGAACGGAGTTATTTCTTCATGTTAATGCGGCAGTAACCACAAAATCTCATTTAATACAAGTCTCCGTTCGCAAACAGAGAAACCCCGGAAAGCCAACATTAGATAAAATACGCTGGATAAAATTGCACAAAGCGCCGCATTGAAGCGTACTTTTATTTTTTTTCTCCAGAAATTCACTGTTTTTATACAGTGACATATGTATGAGAGGCATTCCACGGAGCTCATGACGCAGTGAAATAAGTGCAGCACATACCGCACACCCCCTAACTGTCAATCCTGACCCATGAGTGTGATGCAGGTATGCACCTGTCAAATGAGAGCACTCGCGAATGACACCGCACCTTCTGTGACAGCTTGGACCAGGTGAGACTGATCAGTGAGCCCTTCGCGGGGGTGGAGGGGGGGGGGGGGGTGAGGTGCAGTCGGGTCAGCTAGCAGTATCAGGTATTCAACCCAAGGGGAGGACGCGAAGTCTGGGGTACTTTAACGGACATGCCACTTGCTGGATTGTGATGCGCTTCTCGCCACCAGGAAACGCCAACTAAGGAAAGGCGCAAGCTCTACTACACTCGCCGAAAACTATAAATAAACGAGGCGCCACTCCAACGTAACTGCACCCCAACCGAAATGCGTTACTAGGCTCCTCCGAACGCGGACTCAAAGCCAGCGACTGAACGACAGATACTCCCTGCGTCATAAAGGGGCTTCCATTCCAAGTAGGCAAGGGGGCGTCTGCGCGGGCAGCTAAAATTAGAATGTTGTGCACGACGTGTCTGCGGTGTTGACGAACCCGCGAAGCCACTCTGGGAACCTCCTGGAGACTCCAGACAGCCGCTTTGTTCATAGCCGAGCTCTGCCGGCGGAGTACGCAAGATATAAACAGTTCAGAAGGCTCTGCACGGAACTGTTACTGACGCAAGATTTGTCATCACAGCCTGTCAATAAGCTCGCTTTCAATCCGTCAAAACCTGACGTTTGTATTTTCTGAATACACTTCCCTTAGTTTGCCTAGCGAGTGAAGCAAAATATAAATAGATTTGAATGCTAAAAAATAACAGAGGTATGGTACAATCTCTGAGCAAACATTGCAAGAGGCAGAGTCGCAAGATAGTGTCGCAAATAAGCACTCATGACGGCAAATGCAGAGAGCGAGGAGGACAGACACCATAGCGCATGTGATGGCCTTTTCGCTTGCTCTGTGTTACCGGATCTGCATTTGTCGTCACGAGCAAACAACTCGCAAAAACAGCAGCTACCGTTATCAGACATGCTCTGTTTTCGAAACTCACCGCTAGAGTTAAAGAGTGTCCGCGTACAGTTTTTCTAATACATTTTCTTCATCCTCTCCACCAAGATTCTTCATATAGCTGCTGCTTTCTGCATGATTGGTGTGCACCAGCTATAGTTGAGCGTCGTCCAACGCATTAACGTGTCCAACCTGTTATGCTTCTTGGGCTGTATTTTTATTCTTTGTGAAGAGACCGAATCGAAAGATGATACATTCCGTTATGCTTGTCTCTCGTCAACTTTATTGCGAAGTTCCGGGGTTTAAGCACGATAGTGAGTTCTTGTGGCTAGGGTTACCAAAACTCGTTTTCTAGTAGGTAACGTGTTGCGAGTTTTTGAAAAGGCATAACGTCATGAGAGGAAACTTCGTGCTAAGCGGATAAAAAAGAAGAAAAGACAAGGAAACAGTTACATTCACGGTCCACCTTGAGTGCAGACAGACGCGCGAAAGTAGAATTCCGGCAGCATTGTATGAACTTCGTAACTGATGTGAAATATAAATTACGTTTACCCCCCTCTCCCCTCTTCCTTCCTCGGTTATGGCCAAGAAAACCAAACCATTAAATAAAAACTAACGAAACATTTTTAACGGCTTTTATTTTCCCAGAAGCGTTAAATTTATGGGATAACATTGACGCTTATCACTAACTATTATTATACCTCTAAACACGGAACCTAATATCATGGGGACGAGTATACTAACGACACGAAGCAAAACAGACTAGAACCACACGTGTTGCTGGGGAAACTATGCAACGTCGGGTAAAAAACGGGAAGTTTATAATGCACTGCGCTTCGGCGAATATGCAGTATTTGTTTAATTTCTATGAACGGAAACTGCGCTTCGAAGGTGATCATGCTAGCTAGTTTTCACAAAGCAGAAACTGGTAGCGTTTGGAGCGTTCGCAAAAGCAAAAAAAAAAGCTGACCGAAAGAAGTGTTGACACCATTCTAGCAGACCCTTTTGACGTCACTCAATGTCTCGACCAATCAGGACTGAAGCAGCCAGATTTCACGTTTTCGTTAATCTTCTGAAAGTAAGGGAGTAGTAGTAATGATCTCTTTTTGCTGCTGTTCGTAAACAGCTGAGGATTAAAACTGGGGGCTTCGTAGACATAAAGATTCTATTGTTTTATGCACACAAACTTCTGGCATCTACTTTTTTAGTGGTACGTGAAAAAAAAATCGCGAATAAGAAACAGCTTTACAAACCCGGATCTGCTAGCCAAACGGGCATCACCGGCTGATAAAGCGCGTAGCGTAGCCTGATAGATCTTTTCATACGCTGCCTAACCAAGAGCTGGCAATGTTAGAATTGCCAACAGCTCGCCGTCCGGTCCATAATTATGCGTGCCGTCCGCAGAGCCACAACCCCCTTTCCCACAATCTCCGCTCAGCATCTCCGTGCTTGTTGTTTGTCGGCGTATCGGCAAGCCAGGTGCTTCAATGCCAGCCCTCTCTGTCTACGTTTAAATATACTCTTCGGCATTTCGAGCAGCGCGCGTGGGTCGTCTCCCGTCGGGGAACACAAGTAGGGGGCCTTGTGCGTCGATGAAATATCTGCACGCGACGGCGGAACACACTGTCGCAACGTCTCCTAGCGCTGGTTCGTCTGTGGCCAAAACGGTAGTCGCCTCCGAGAAAAGGCAGACGTGGGGAGAGGGCGCCACAGGAACGCCACCAACGCTCTTCTGAGGTCGCGCTCACCGCTCTTAACGCGGCCGAGCTGGAAATAGCCGATCGAGAAAGAAGGCCGCTTTAGGGGCTCGCATGTACGTGAAGCTGTTGGAACGACAAGATTGCGAACGAACCAGTGACCTAGTTGAGGAGGCCGGCTGCGGGAAAAGTGGCTCACTTAAGATGAATACACCGGGTTTCAGGTGGATGTAGACAAGGTGGTGGTAAAGGCGGGTTGTGAGGTAGTTCCTAGGGCTGAAAATTACTGAGATAACCCAGGAGGGGTGCTCTAATCTTGCTCTATTTGTTGTTGCTGTTGTTTGTTGATACGTTACAAGCAATGGTTGTGGCGTATTGTTAGGAAGTAATATTACGCATAAAAACAACTGACCCGTTTATTAATTTCCCTATATTCTTTTTTTTTTCTTTACGGCAAAAAGGGCTTTTTTGCATAACTAGTGTGTCTTACAGATAAAGCACGCTTTACAGAAGCTGATACGTAATGTTTTTTTTTGTTTATGGGAAAAAATGCTGAAATGACCTCTGAACAAAGAAGAACGATAATGTGTTAATGCTCTATTTGTTGTTTTTGTTTATCGATACGCTAAAAGCAAAGGTTGCAGTGTTGTGCTAGGAGCAAGTATTACGCATAAGAACAACTGTCCCATTTTGCAATTTCCCTATATTCATTTTTTTTTCGGGGGAAAAAGGGTTTCTTGCACAACTTGTATGTCGAACAGGCGAAGCACGCTTCAAAAGGGCTCACACGGACTGTTTTCTTTTTAGAGGGAAAAAAATCGCTGAAATGGCCTCAGAACAAAGATAAACTATAATGTGTTAATGCTCTATTTGTTGTTGTTACTGTTGTTTGTCGATACGTCACAAGCAAAGGTTGCAGTGTATTGTCAGAAGCTAATATTATGCATAAAGATAACTGTCCCATTTTGCGATTATCCTATATTCCTCTTTTTTTCCTTGGGGCGAAAAGGGCTTTTTCACACAAATTTTTTGTCGTACAGGCAAATACTATTCATGGGGATGATACGCAATGTTTTGTTTATTTTTAAAAAATTGCTGAAACGGCCTCAGAACAAAAAAGAACAATAATGTGTTAAAAACAAAGGCTGTGTTGTATTGTCAGGAGTTCATTTTACGCATAAAAACAATTGTCCCATTTTGCAATTCACCTGTATTCCTTTTTTGTTTCTTCAGAAGAAAAAGGGCTTTTTTGCAAAACTTATGTGTCCTACAGGCAAAGCACGCTTCAGAGGGGCTGACACGTAATGCTCTTTTCTTGTGGGAAAAAAATCGCTGAAATCGCCTCTGAACAAAGATGAACTATAACGTGTAAATTTTCAGTCAGCAAAAAAAAATCAAACGAACGAATCAACCTGAACATGCAAATCGTAAAATGTACATTCCTGCAGAAAAATACAAACGTGGAAACTGTGCAACAGTGTAAGGCGCTGTCAGCCTAACACTGTTGTTTTTGGCACATCTATGAATTTCAAAGCTGCAGATCTGGCGCTAATGTTGCAAGATTGTTTCTTTTTTTATCTCATCTTGCCATTATGTGAGGATGCTGGCACACTCCTTTCGCTCGCTATAACCGGGACGAAGGCCATCCAGGAAACAGGCTTTAGCGGACCTTACCGTAAAATAAGTGCGCAAAATCAGAACCTGATGACGTTATGCAAACCTTGCACATTTCTTAAACAAGTCAAAAGATTAAGTAACACAATCATAAACTTAACAAATGACATCAACATCTATAATATCAAACTCTCGAAGAATAAAACCTCAGGACATCTGCAGCGTACAAAGAATGATTTTTTTAGCATATCTTGGCGCGCCACGTGTCGACGAATACTGTGCTCTAAAGGCCAAGATTTGTTTGTGAAACCTGTTGACCTAATTCAAAGGACATGTTACGTCGCCATAATTCATAACCGATGAAAACCTACTACAATTCAGATAAAGTCAATGGTCGCCAATAACAAAACATGAAAAATCACTGAAAATGAATCTAAGGAAATAAGAAAGGCAACGGATGAAGAGCTGACAAATAAGTGCGTCTGTTCGGAGCAGACGTGTTCGGCCACCTACAACGATGACGTCCTCCGCAACATTCTGTGACGTCATGAACCGGAGACGATGAAGCGTTGCGAAGTCAGAAATAGGAACAGAGGCTAGGGCAAACATGCGCCACCCTATTTATAGAAACTTCGTCTGGCAAACAACAAGCCAAAGTGGAGACCGCCAGCCCTCTCTTCCTCTCGCCCACCAGGACCCCCATTCCACACTCCTCTTCTTCTGCACATAATCGAACACCTTGTCACTGACCTAGAACATTCTCGAGCGTTTCACAAGGCTGGGTCCTGCACTAGCTATTGACGCTGGCCTAGAATAGCTAAATAAAGGTAAATACATCGCTGATGAAAAGGCAATGAACGCGTCAAAAACACAGAATAAAAGATGAAGCAGCTTTTCCTATTGCTCATTTTTCTCCCTGTTCTGTATTATGAAAAAAAAATAATCAAAGTCTGCTTTTGTCACAGTCTTTCAAGAAGCGCTTTACTCAATGTTGTAAAAAGGCTGCGCATTGAATTTCTCTATTTACAATGATCTTTTATATCATGTCACCAACACGGCGAATGTCAATTTGCGTCAAGAAACGCAGCTTTAGCGCTCAGAGATTTAAACTGCTTTTTTTAAATTCTGCCAAAGTCTGAAGCGCAGATTAGTGAAGACTATTAAGGCCTTTGTGAGTTAGTTCGTGCACTGTACTTGCTAAAAAAAACATGACGTGCTCAATATTTGATGGGGGCACGTATTCAAGTGTATGACACATGCCATACATGTCTGTGTACGCGTTATTCAGAGCCGTTTTTTATGTTATAGCGACTGAATAGTAGTTTCCTGGGTCCTTACTTTAGGCAATAAATGAGAAAGAACAATCTTTACAGTTGTATAACATTCTATACTAAGCCACTGTCGACTTGAGTTCATTGTTGGCACCGAAATGTACCTGTCACAGAATGCAAGCAGGGATACTCAGACAAGCAGCAAGCAGGGATACTAAGACGCTTAGCGATTCTATTTCGCATGTCGGTTCCACCGCTCTTTATAGGCCTGAGTCCGCTTCTATTTTCCACTTCGTTATGCCTACAATCCCCTGACACTACAATTATCGTGGGAACAGGTAAAGATGTAGTGTTACAGCACAGTTTACATAAGAAAATTTGACAGTGGAGGCGTTTACCTTGCGAAGATAAGAAATATCAGAACTGCTAGCGTAACTGACATCGAATTACAACGCGCGACCCCATTCAGAGTTAAACATTGTAAACTGTTTGAGAGAAAATCTTTTGAAATTATTGAAAAAAAAATTGACTAAACCAGGCCCGAAGACAATTTTATCTCGTGTGCAGTACTTGCGAATTAAATGTGTGCTCGAATACATATAATCATAAAGCCTTTTCATGACATATTAAGTAATCCTCGGTACGAGAGGACGCGTACGTAATATATTTGCCACATTCAATTTAATCGGTGCCCGTTGTAGAACTAGATATGTAATTTGAATTTTATTTTCAGACCCGCATTAATGACAGGTGCACGAACACCTGGACAGGAACATAAAGCTGAGAAAGAATCGAAGGCCAAACGCACTCTACGCATATTTGTCAATTATGAAGCGACCCCCGACGCCATCGATCATTTGCGCCCGCTCGCTCCAGCAACTGCGCCGCGACCTGATGATGACAGGAGGATGCGACCTCGGAAGAAGGTGGCACGTGAACCACGTCCGCTATAATTGACTGCCCCCCTTCGTCCCCCCGGCTGCCACATCGGCCTCTTCGACCCCCCACAAAATGTAGGGCGAAGGCGGGGGTGGTAGTGATGCCCCCGAGAAAACGACGCTGTAATATTAGCTCCCTGACTCACGCAAACAAGTCAACGGGCGAGCCTGACACCCCTCCCCCTTCTTCTGCCCGCAGGGAAGGAAATATTAGAAGTAAAAGCAAAAAAAAATGCCGCTCGCCAGCCCCCCCCCCCCCCCCCCCCCCCCCTCAGTCTGTCCTTTTTCCACCGGCCCCGTTCCACCCAGCTTCTTGGCCAGAAGCAGCGTTGGCTTGAGGACCAGCTCTCGAATGTCTCGCTTTCTCTTTCTTTCTTTCTAGCGAGGGGGGGGGGGAAGCTTTCAAAGCGGGAACAAGCTAAAGAAAGCTAGCGCGATAAACAACAGCAAAAACAACGCAGCGGCAGCGACCGCGGCGGGACAAGCGCAACGCGAGCGCGCGTCATCTTCGCTTCAGCAGTGTCAGCGCATTTTGCACACGGCCACAATTCGCCGCCACTCTCCGGGGGCGCGAGCCCCTTCCGCGCGCCAAGGTCACCCCTCCCGGTAGCCTCGACGCCCTGGAATGCTCTCACGAAGGAAACTACCGCTAGATACATGAACGCATGTTACCTCATTCGATATTTTTTTATTTATTTATTTATGAAATACTGCGGACACTAAGTCCAAGCAGGGTGGGCGTACAAATGAGCGAAATAAGAACTAAATAACACTGGAAAATAGACAGAAATAGCACTAATTGGTTAGACCTCATGGGGCAATGGTTGATTTATTTGATTACAATCTATTATAGTTCGTGGGAAAAATGAAAACTTGTAGGTGTCTGTTTTGGCGAATATAGGGGTTAGAAAACTAGGGTGGTAATGTCACGTTTCTCTGGCAGATAACAGCTTTAAGTATAATGAGGGGCCAGACCAAATTTGTTCTCTAATAAAAGCGCAAGAAACTCTAACCTGAACATTTTTCTTCGTAGTTCAAGTCGTTCAATTTGGTTAATTTCCATCAATGTGGTGGGGGAGTCAGTCTTTGCATATTTATTAAAGATGAATCTAACAGCCTTTCTCTGTATTCGTTCCAAATTGGCTATGTTAGATTAGCTTCAGTTCTATAACAGCAGTCGTATATCTTAACTCATAGCTTAAGCTGTATATCTTCACCTTTAGATATTCTGCTTCAGTTACGCTCAATCACCGATCAGTTAGATGAGCGGTATGTGGTTGAGTAGTATGTGGAATTCACGTAAATGCTAGACTCGAGAAACGCTCAGATGAAATAGCGTCTGAGTTGGAATGAAGAAAAAAAAATCGGGCGCTGTTTTATGAGAGAAAAAATGAGAGCAACTAACTCAATAACGCGCCCTAATGACGGAACTTCTAGCCTTTTCTGAGTAAACTCTGCGGTGCTTGAATCATAGCGCGAGTTTTTTTTCTTAATTTGATTTCATGGTAACATGTAAAGCTCGTAGTGTTTACGTAGTTCACAATATCCGATGTGACGGCCCAAACGCTACAACGTTACCGACGCGGTGTTAGGAGAGACTTGAAGTCCTCGATATTTCACAATTTCACCTTTGCGATTGGACCTGGCCACAAGATTGAAGCAGAAAAACTAAACCGACAACGTTCACAGAAGAGCGGCCTGCCCGTTGTCTCCGCTCGTTTCTTGAGTGTGGAATCGGAAAGTGTGTCAAGAACTAACAAACGAGCACGACCGCGATTACTCAGTTACGGTTGTTCAATTTTAATGTATTTATAGGGTTGTACTTGTTTTTGCAGCCCAGGTTAAAAAATAGGTGATGTCAGCTAGCATTTTCTCAAACGTAATTCTGGTGCTTTGCACGACAGCCCCGTAATTATTGCGATAATCAACAAATATCGTGTACCACGTCTTAAAGATAGTGCTGTTTGAAGTAGTTTCCAGGAGAATAATGTTGTCAATGTAGCGCTTGATAACAAGAGCCGACAACCTGTGCATAAAGTTTTTTTTTTCTTCTTGAAGGTAAACCGTGATATGAGGCTGGCCGCCTAGATAATCATTTTGAAACGGCCAATGTGCAAGACAGAGAGAGCTTTTCTCGACAAATATAGGATCCGTACATTTGATTTCCGGCACCACAACTTACACTTGCCCTTAGAGGACGTTCTTTCTTATAAGGAGAGAGTGAACGCATCCGAAACTATCCAAAACAAGTATAAGTGCGAGCTATGGCAATTTGAGGCATGCTACGGGGACCCGCCTACGAAATCCTGCAGAGTTCAAAGTTTAGAAACCAGGCAAAAGAATTCTACCGACTCATTTCTTTTAGAGGGCGAGTAGTTTACGTCACCGCTCACTGAGCTTTACATCCTAGCATAGCACTGTCACGGAAAGCGCTGCATCTTTACGCCTCCAGACATTTGAGCAGCATTCACTGGTAGATCTACGAAGTGGTCACAAACACTGAAAACAAAGACGGCAGAGGCGTTGCCCTCTTGCAGACAAAGTTCTGATCTCTTTTAAAGGCGTAACTGGCTCTCCAGCGTCGAACAGCCACAGCAGCGGCATTCGAAGTATGTTCACACCCCCCAGGAGAAGCTAGGCGCTCGATTGCCAAGGCGTTCTAAACATAGCCCTGGAATCCTTGCTAGTTTCACACTTAAACAACAAATGACCGCGGACGCGTCCTTAAAATAGGAATAACGTTCAACGTTCCCTGTTCTAGCCAGCACATCGACGTTTCGGTTTCGGTTTCGAAGCGCACTTTGTCGCACTGGAATAATAAAGGTTTTAGCCACTTTTCGAGCACACGGAGGTGTCTTTCGCGGGAAGTAGAGTAGGCGCGTTACGCTGAGGACGTACGCTAAGCTCTCGCGAGCCTGGAAAGCGCCGTCGAGAAAGGGGAAAAAGGTGTGGAATTACCGTGTCCCCATCACGCTGGATGGGTGTCGGCAACGACGGCGGTGGCGGCGCTAAAATCCAAACCGGTCCTGGCTCGTGGCGGGCGCCGTCGTATGGCTGTGCACCAGCAAGCAAGCAGGGGATCGAGCACCGATCCCCCCTTCCTCTACCCCTCTCTCCTTGAGGCGCTCTCTCTCTCTCTTTCTTGCTCTCGCTCCTCTGCTGTCGTTCACACCCGAGGCGGCGGGTGTGAAAAACGAACGAGCCACACGGGCCCTGCTTGATTGGGCGCCGGTTGTTGAGTTAATCCAGCTGATGGAGGCACATTCCAGGCGGGTGTGGGTGGGGGGGGTTGCGGCGACAGGCGGCCTTCGCCGAATCCGGCGGACACCGAGGCAAACTCCGAGGCTGTCTTGGGAGGGGGCTCTTCGTCGTATTCCGAGTTCTCTTCGTGGCTTTCGTCGAGTGGCGGACGCCTTGTACCTCCGCGGGAGCTCCCCTTGCTGGGGCTCGCTGGGGCGGGCGGAGCGCGGTTTTTTCGTAAAGTGGGCCGGCCCCGGCAGCGGAGATGGGTGTAAAAGCGGGAGGATGGAGAGGAGGAGGGGAAGAGGAGCGAGGTGAGAGGGGGGAGCGGGTGAACGCTTGGGGCGAAGGAAGAGAGGGCGCTCGGGTGGTGCGCACGGTGTTCGAGAGCCTCTGGCGGAGGAGAGAGGTGGAACAGAGGGGAGCGGTGGGAGAGGACGGAAGATGCCTTCACCGCTGCCGCCAGTGCCGTGGCTGCCTCGGCGGCGGCCTGCAGCTCTGCCACTGCAGCGGCGCCGTAGTAGACTTTGCCAGATTGCCTGTTTTTGCAGGTATTCGAGGAGTGGAGGTAGGTGAGAGTGCAGGCTCAGTGTGAGGGTTGACCCCTGGGAAGGTCGCGCGCGACGAGGCGTTGGAGAAGAGTAACCGAGATTCTCGACCGAGATTACGGAGACCCGGTGGGTGCCGGCGCCGGAGACGGAGCCAGACCTTGGGGAAAGGCCTCGCGCGGTGATTTGGGTTCGCGGAAAAGCGCCCAGGCAGCAACGGAGAGCTGAAGCTCGGGGACTAGACAGAAGTAGTAAAGCACCGTGGTTCTTTCTCTTTACTCTTTAGCGTGCACGCGTTGCTAATGCAGAGGAAAAAGTAAGTTAGCTGCGAAGTTGTCGAGTGGTGTACGTTTTCGGAATACAGCGTCTTCGAGACGGTCATGCGCCCAGCTGCTGCCACCGGCCTGGTTTTTCCAGTCAGTTTTGCGCGCGAGAATATTTTGAGAGTCAGCGCGCGGAAGAAGAGAGAGAGGGGGGTTGAAGATTGAAGAGGGAACTCAGAAGAGCTGGAATCTGCAGGAGAAACGGCGCGATCCCCGAGTTTTCTGTCTCCGCTGAGCAGTTCTTTGTTTGTTGACTCTGTGGAAGCAGTGAGGGTTGTTTAGAAGAGCTAAGACGCTGGCGCCTCCGAGCGCTCCGGTAAAGCAAGGGGCCAAACTAGGTCGCTTAGAAGTGCTGAGCACTCCATGCTCGACTTGCTTTCGGAGGAAAGCAAAATAAATATACAGCTCTAGAACAGCAGAAATTATGTTCATAAGCACTGATCATGGAGCGCCATGCTTTCCTTGCGTTCCTTGCGTCTTTATTTTTTCTTCGGGGGAAATTAAGTTCTAGACCCGTGCGGGCCAAAATTATTAAAGTTGACAAACTCCCAAAGCGGTCGGTGGTTGCTGGATCAGATTTCTTACCTAAACATAATTTACGTAACAATGCAAACTACAACAACCAATGTTGACATCCCGACGCTGACAAAAAGAAACATCTTATGATTCGCCTGCAGTACTTGTATATCTTGAGTTAAATTTCATTATGATCAGCTCTATGCTGTTTTCCTACATGATTCACTAACGTTGCTCACGTCTCGTTTATAGCTCATCATTTACTGATCCCTTAAGGACCCTTCACAGGGTATTAGCTCACAAAAGAACTTTGGAATAATTTGTTCACAGTAGTTTGAAGACATGAGCGGGGCAGTAAAAAGATTTCAGGGAAGTGGTAATCATTAGTGTATTCCGTATGCATCGTAAATAACCGAATGTTATGCTACTGTATTTTGTACAAAAAAATCTCGGCGCAAAAATCTGGACAGAATTTCTGCACGAAATGCGTCCTGCCTAGTAGAGGACGTTGTACGAACTGTCACGCTACCTATATTCCTGTCACAGAACAACATATGTGAGCATGAACTTATGTCAAACGTAATAATAGCTACACGTTGGAAGTTCGAGTTGTCCGGACGCTGTCAGCGCCTCAGCGTTAACAATGTAAGATAGCCGTGTGCAGCAATGGTAAGCTGCAAGAGTTACGGGGCCCAAATCTTCTACAAGTGACCCACCATCGCGTAACGCGAATTTTTTTGTTCCGGTATAGATACCTTTATATGTAATCCTACTTCGAAACCATCATCATCAGTAATAAAACCCTTGCAGAAAATGAACAAAATTTCTTTTCATAAATATCTTCCACCGTCTCTGCAATGCATTATAGCAGCCAGTAATGTTGAATTAATAATTGTTTACGTCATCTAAGTCACCAAACACGTTGAATGACCGCGTCGACTAAGCATGACTTAGATTTTTTATGCATTTAGCGGTTGTGACGTAACGGAGTATATGCCAGCTATTATGACGCTATCAAACAACGAGGTCTGTAATCTCTAATGTTATCTCAAAGGCTAACATAGAATGTGTGTCCAAGCTTTCAGTGTAAACAAATTCCACGCTCAGTCAAGAAAACCGTCCTTACACTTGCTTTTAACTTGCCATGTAGCCCGTTCCGTGCACTTGCAAGTACCAGTGTTATTTAACCCAGATGTAACAGAAAACGTAGAAGTGACAAATCGATGACTAAGCTTTTTTATTATCCCTCCTCTCCTCGCTTCTAGTCAGCTCGACTGTGCTCTTCAGTATTTGAAATATATCCAGATTTTTTTTTCAAGATAAAGACTCTTTCTCGCGGCCTAGTAAACAGAGGCGAAAAGAATAGTAAACAATGCAGATTGAAAAGGATTCTCAGCACGAAATTACATTTTACAGAAAGCGACCATTATAGTCCGAGCCAACTGCCGTAAGCACAGGCTCACTGTATGCACCGCAAAGATTAGGGGCGAAGGGAGGGGAGAGGGTAGCGTTGTTAATGCGTTTCGTACAAAT
This sequence comes from Amblyomma americanum, assembly GCF_052857255.1. Lineage (NCBI taxonomy): Eukaryota > Metazoa > Arthropoda > Arachnida > Ixodida > Ixodidae > Amblyomma > Amblyomma americanum. Next base: position 32,818,306 of record NC_135507.1, on the reverse strand, counting down.
GACCACGGAGGCCACTGATGAGTCGGGCCGAAGCAGTGCCACCCGGGGCCACAAGGTCGCTCCACCGTGTGGCGACTTCTCCCCCCCTCCGCTCTCCGCGAAAGGGAGAGGGGGGAATAGGAGACAGTCGGCGGGGCGTTTAGCGCACTCTCAATTCTCGAATTAGCGGCGCGCGGTTTCTCGGCTGCCAAGCCGAGCTCGTGAGATATGACCACGGAGGTGGGCGTGCTGAAGGCCAAAAATAACACTGCTGCCGCTAGCCCGCGGCCGAGTGTTACTGAGACGACCAGAGGCAGCGAGCAGTGCTTCCGAGCGCCCCGAAAGGGGAGAGGGGGGGGGGGGGGTTACGTTATGAGAGGGAAGGTGGGTGAGGAAGCAGCAGTAGCGTCATGGGCAACGGGCGAATGAATTCTTCACCGCAGCGTGGTTTACTGCCGGTTGGAAACACTGGGGGGGGGGGGGGGGGGAGGGGCTGAGACAGGGCACTGCATTATTCAGCCGGCTCAACGACATCAGCTGTTTGCGGCGTCGAAATGCATTCGGGCGTGCCAAGCCAAACTCTTCTCCGCGGCCTATGCCCGGTCGAGAGCGGAGAGGCAGTGAGAGGGGGGGGGGGGGGGGGTGAGAGGGATAGCTGCTTCGCGAGCCACATATCTGGGAGGGTGGCTTGAAACAGCACGCTAGATGATGGCTTGAAACTTAAAGTGTGCGAGGATCAGCGGGCAGTGAGAAGCTGCTCCACTTGACTTGCGCAACAGTGAACACTGAACGATCCCGCGCTGGCCGCTACTCTAGCGTAGCGAAGACCCGCACCGGACAAGCCATCTGCTCATGCGCAGTGAACAGGTGGGAAAGCCCCCCTGTCACTGCGCTGCGCATGTCCAGCGTCAGTTGACCGCTTTCACCAATAATTATATTCTCATTTTGTCACACTTGGTTGGAGCGTCTAGAATTCTTCATACGTCAAGCGTTTGTCATGCGACATTTAAAAATTCAAGTATACCAGCTAAGACTGGCAAAATCTGGTATTTTTTTTTACGGTACATCAGCAGCTTTAATTTTCGGGGCGGTTCTTGGACTGCATGGGGGTCCTTGCTTACTTGCAGGGATTTAGCTATAGGCTTACTAATGTGCACGCGAATTAATCGTACGTCGACGTCCCTACGATGCATCGCACTTTGTTTTTTCCAGGTAGCATAAAGCGCAATTAAACACGGTGCTTTCTTATCTCGTCCTCGAATGTGCACAGACCATTCCGACTACACACTCATGGAAATATCAGTACAGCTTAGCATTCACGAATTCCGAGTTCATTTTTAATTTAGTTATGCCACCACATAGACAACCTTCTTACAATTGATAACAGAACGCTGTGGTATGCTGTAACTCGAAGCAGTCATAAACACAAATTATTGTCATACAAGGCTTTCTAACTTTTTTCTAGGGGGTAATGTTGAACAGGAAGTGTAGCAAAGAAAAATATGGCGTAGTGTTTAAAAGTGCGAAAAATATAATCATGGTGGTCTCTTAACATACATCAGAGCTCCTACTACAGCCGTCTACTAAACGTATCCACTTAAACATTCACTCAGGTTCCTTAGTAACATCTGCAGCGTCTAGGCGTGATGAAGACTGATAGTTTTTAAGCGCATGGCAAGGCTCACCAGTTGTGCCCTATCTATGCCCGCGCATATTCAGACGACAGTGCTCGTCGCATCAGCCAAGAAGTTTAGCGCGATTACCATGTAGCATCAGAATTTTACTGGGGCCTTTTCTGAATTTTCGTTTAGAGATGTCGCTTTATAAACGCAGCGAAACGAGCGCATGCACAGTTCTACCAAAACTTGCTTTAATACACAACGCATGCTAATTACTCTGCGCGTTAAGCACATAACCATCATCATCGTAAACGCTGTGATTGTCATCTGCATCATCAATCTTGTCACGTAGAGTTCAGAACAAAGGACCCTGCAAGTGTTGTCAGATCAGCCCCGCCCTGCGTCAGCTATAGCCTAACAGACATTGTGTTATTTGTTCTCTCTATTATATGCTTGTATCTCATTTATCGACTCTCTTACCTGCACACATCGAGGCAAAATGATTTTGCGATGTTGAGCTGCTATGGCCACCGTAAGTCCTGAAGATAACATACACCAAAGTAAACATGCACGTGCACTTGCATGCAAGCGACCTCAGGCAAAAAAAAAAAAGGATAAATTTCAACTTACTGGTCCAGGGGCTCGTCAGCAGCTGGAAAGAGAGAGAGAAAAAAATAGCTTTAATGAAACAGCCAACAGAAAGAAAATATTCTAATGTCGAGGTGCATCACGACAATAGAGTGTCAGTTTTACCCAGTGCAGGTATAAAACATCCAGGCGCACAGTTTTAAGCGAATGTTTTTCTGGTTTATTCCTTTCACATTTGCGCCTTTGGTCATCTCTGTCTTGAATGCTATAACCGGCAAATAACACTGCCTGCCACTAACAGTCCTGGCATCATAAGAGACAGCGGCAAACGATAAAAACCAATCAAATTTACAAAATGAGTCCCCTGTAAGATATTCATTAAGACGGCTGCTGTTGTCGGATACAAGTTAAGTCTGCAGTCAAGCTCCTCCCACATACATGACGCCACACATTCTTTTTCCGTGACAAGGAAATATTTCTCTGATGAAGCTATTCTTGTTACTTGGGAAAAAAATGCGAATCGCAAGATGAAGTTATAGCCGCGACGATTTTGATGCCTCTGATTTGTTTAATAGAGCAAAGAATTAATATGATGATTTCGTTTCCTGCTGTAACTTGTTGCAGGAGTAATACAGCCAGCCCTCTGTGGTCCATAGACTGTTATTATCCAATGCTGTTTGTTAAGTTGCATCCTACTAATGTAAACACGTAAGTATTGTAAATAGATCAAAGAGACTTGACTCTAGGGTAACATCAGCCCAGAGGTAATTCTCACTTTAAATTCTTTTTTTTTTCCTTTTCTGGCCGCCCTCTCAGTGAGACTGCCATTAAGCAATTGCTAGTAGTGAAATTAGTTTTGTGAATTAAGTTATTTGTCTTTTATTTTCACGCACCCGCAAGGAGCATGGCACTCTACAAAGATGGTGCACGTTACGAGAAGAATGCTACATTACACAAAGATAAATGACGCAGTGGATATATTATGCAGAGGAAGAAAATATGGAAATAAGAAAGTAATAATAAAAAACGCAGAGAGCTTAAGGCACGCAATGATATATAAAATAAGCATTAATGTATGCACAAGCAAGATCATAACGAAAAATGCGGCAAAAAATCATCACAACATGTGTACTTGTGAGTTGTATAGACAGAGAGAGCTGTTGATGGGATTGCCATGGCAAGTGCGTTTTCCACAAAGAACGGCTTGTAGTCTCAAGCTCGTACGTGATGGTACTCGGATAAAAATTATAACAGCATTTAAGGAGGATCGATGTTATCGCGCAGCATCTGATAAAGGAAAGCAATATCATGCTTTTCTCTGCGCACGACCAAAAGAATAATTTGGAGATGAGAAAGCAGTGAATCGCAATCAAAGAAATGTCGCCTGCCAGTGTATCGATCATAAACTATGCAGACTAGTTTATGCTGGACTCGCACTTTTTTCTGGGACGTTGCTGCCGAAATAGCATTTTGAACTACAGAAGAAAACTCCGCGCGCGGGCTTGACAGGCTTCGAAACAAGTGCACTATGCAGCCATAGTGATGGTTTTTTTTTTTTTTGCTAAGCGTGAAAGAGCGCTAGGTCAGTGCAATGACTGAGCCCCAACAGAAGAAGTGTGGGTACGAAATTCCAACTGGCAGAGAAATGTGGCGCCATGATCACGAACGCATGAAACTCGATTGATTGTATCCGAGGCTAGGAGTCAAGAAAACGTTAGTTTGTTGCGATTGTGAGTAACAGACATAACCGGCATCTTATCTACATTAGGTTCAAGGCGGTTCATTTTGCACCATTCGTCAACAGCGTAGATATCTCCTTGTAAATGCAAACACTCGGTATCATTCCTAACCTGTCGGAACACCTTTAGGTCATCGGCGTATATTAGAGTGACATACTTTTTAAGTGTCGCAAATTAATAATTCACAAACACCATAAATAGCAGAGGTCCAAGGTTAGAGTCCCGAGGAACTTATAGTATCTGATGGCTCTATATCGAATTTCGTTGTGAAGAGGTACATTTTCACACATTTGCGCTTCACAACATAGTAATTACAGCCTGCTTTCGACGCTTGACTTACGGTGCAACTGGAATCGACCGGACCAGCGATTCCATACGAATCTGAGAAATATTTTGGCGACTTAATTTGTGGACATGATATATAATACAAAATATTAATTTGGAAGAAAAAAACGGGCAGTACACAGCTTTCATACCAGTATATACAGAAGAACAGTTGCTTTCAAAAAATGAAGTTTCTGTTAATGGCATAAGTGTTAAACAATAATTGCAGATTCGCTAGAAAACTAAATACCGGAGAATGTCTTCCGTCGTATCTGGGGCACCTCACAACCTCGCAAATATGGAACCACACCATAAACCTTACCAAAATTTCTTAAGACACTCTATACACTGTCCATACACTTCTGCCTGTAAAGTCTATAGACTCCCTATTGACAAACCCCAGAGAACAGTCTATAGGCAATACAAATCCTACAGACAGTCTATATGCATCTATATATTTATGGCCATACACGTTTAGTAGACTTTAGTCTATAGACAGTCTATTATGAATAGACAAAAAGAAATATCTATAGGAACGCAATAGAGCTTACAAAGTCTATAGACTGTCTATAGACCATTTTTTAAGGAAAGCCAGCCCAAAATACTTGGACTGCTCCGTGTCGCATTGGAGTCAAGGAGCTGGTTCAAGCCCTTAGCTTCGTGGGAGGCAGTTCGGGTCTACACTGGCTATTAAATAGGAGAGAATTGTACAGTACAGTGCACAGGAGTACAAAGGTATGAAACGGGTCAAGCCTAGACTTCAGAACGACTTAGGTGACGCATACAGCCTTTGTCTAATAATGTTTAATTATTTGACAGAGAGAAATTTTTTTCTAGGGAAAGGCATCCAATGCAGAACGCACTCGAAGCGCTGTTAAAGCGCGAAACCTAGCTGCGCATAACAACATTTTCTTCTATCGGAAAGCACGTAAGAAAGAAAAAAAAAGGCAGACATCGGTTACACCTCTTGACTGATCGCCCGTGGATGCGTTGGATAACGTGACCTGGCTACAACTTTCATTCACGAGACGCGAAAACGTTCGCTGAACGTGGTCACGGCCGCCATTGGGGATGAAAAAGAAAAACTTTTCTTCCTTTTTTTTTCTGTACAAATATATGTAGCAGAAAATGGGATTCCCTCCCGCTTAATATGCGTCCGCGAAGTCATGTCATGACAGACTCCTGGAGTTCAATTGCTGGTGAGTAGGAGCGTGATTCACGCTGTCTGGATGGGAGACATGTCGAGAATGTGCCTGTTCTGTGAAATGTCATGCGATTGAGGCATGCTTGAAGTTGGACGCCGTCAGTCGATGTGCTGGGGAGAGGAGAAGGAATTGGGGAAAGGAGGGTAGCAACAGATGTCGCTGTCATCGCTTCACCGCTGGAAAAAAGCGAGGACTCTGGCAGGTTCTCAAGATTGTTTCTCTCCGTGGTAAGCCGAGATGCGTCATGCCACCGGGGTCTATATGGGGCTAACCACCTGGGGGTTCTTTACAGCCCATCGCCACCGAGGACGCAGCTAAGGGAAAAGTACTGTTCAGCGCAAATGGTGCTGCACTCGCGCGGGGTAAACCCGTTTACTGGCACTCGAGATAAACTATAGTTGGAGCACACTAAGCGGTTTTAACGTCCATTTAGAAGACGCAGCTTACCGCAGACTCAGAAAATCAGAAGTACACTTATAGTAACAAAGTTCTTATCGATGTGCAGGTATGCTCGTAGCTCCGGTATAACAGAGGACATCCAGTTTGCGAACAAGAACGAATTAGGTTGTCGATTCTGCGCTCATATTGAAAATGTCTTACTGACATTATGCGCCTAGATTAAAAGTACTAAGAACAAAGAAAAGAATGTGCGTTGAACTCTTACCTATGAAGTTATGATTGGTTGGGTCACTTTCATATTGCAGCTCCCAGTGGCTACCAAGAAAGCGTTTTTGTCGCCAATGTGATTAATCGATTGAATAATTGACTGGTTTATTTATTTATTTATTTATTTATTTATTTATTTATTTATTTATTTATTTATTTATTTATTGATTGATTGATTGATTGATTGATTGATTGATTGATTGATTGATTGATTGATTGAGTGAGTGAGTGAGTGAGTGAGTGAGTGAGTGAGTGAGCGAACAAACAACCACCTTTATTTTTGAAAGCGAGGTATGTACGTGCCACTCTGTGTGGTGTGCGGAGCCGATAGCTTTTCAGGGATGCTCGCGTGAGATCACACGAACTACTTTGACCTGGCAACGGCAGGAGAAAATATAGACCACTATAAAACAGGTAACCGCAGAATATTGTGAACATTTTCGTGGAATTCCAGATATATGTAAGGAAAAAACGGCCGATTTTGCTTCACCAAGTCTGCTCCTACGTCAAACTCCGGCAACGGCAGAACAAGTTATCCTTTCCTTCCGGCGTGATACGTAAGAAAGACGAATCTCATCCAATAAACAAGCCCCAAAGCGCCAACGCCCCGAGTTAACGAACACTAAAGCACAAATAAACACAACAAAACCTCGACGCGAGGCGCCATAAGTGGAAACAGGTTGTGACGTAACAGCCGTCTTCGCGGCGCGCCGTGTGACTCAATCGGCGCCACGACCACCTCCTAGGCTTGCTTTTTTATGCAAGGTGTTTCAGGCCAAGTGTCTAAAAGGAAAGCCGGGAAGGAGGGGGAGGGGGGCGTTTGGCAACGCGTGTTGTCTACAGAAAACATTTCGTCCCTTGAGGGGCCGCCGGGGATTCCGCTGACGACGAACCTCCCTTGTTGAGCCTATTTTAACGCGTGCGCGGAGGCGGCGGAGAACTCCCGCGTCGACTTTTCTGCATGGCAGCGCGGCTGATGCGGCTGACATGAGCTAACGCCCCTCAGACTTGGGGGCCAGGAGGATGAGTTTGGGCGCCCTCCTGACGGACAGTTGGGCGGGCAACGTCCTCGTCGGTATGAAGGCCTGAACTCTTATCTGGAGCGCAACGCAAGCGTAAGACTCCCAAGACTTCTCGCCTAAATTCAGGGCGAAGAAGTGGCAGTGGTTGTTTAATAATTATAATAATAATTTGTTTTGGAGGAAAGGAAATTGCGCAGCATCTGTCTCATATATCGTTGGACACCTGAGCCGCGCCGTAAGGGAAGGGATAAAGGAGGGAGTGAAAGAAGAAAGGAAGAGGTGCCGCAGTGGAGGGCTCCGGAATAATTTCGACCACCTGGTCAAAATTGAATAAAGGTTTGGACGCGCCTGTTGCTAGTGGCTAGGTGGGTGCACTGACACCAGATGGCGTTACTTTAAGCTCTACTGCAAAAAGCCGTACCAGCGGTGTATATTCAATTATGAGAATATGAAGTTCATATAAGGAAAAAAATGTTCGGATATCCATATTCTTTCCACATGTGCTCCGTACGGTTTCCGTATCGTTTCCGTACGATTTTACATGATTTTCTTAAAAGCACGACGTCGTACAAAGTTCGTACGTATTTGGATTCTATATACTATGTTCCTGTAGTCGTTACAGATTTCATACTGTTTCCATACGAGCCGTACCGAAAAACGCAGAGTTGTGGAGAATGTCATGTGGAAGATTTAACTAGGGCAGGCCTTTCTATCTATTATATGCTTCGGTCTGAGCACTCCGAAATGCCTATGCGTTGCAAAGGGCTTGCCCGTGAGCACATCGTCGTTGTTGTCAGCATCATCATCATGGTAGTAGTGCTGGCTGAGTTTTTGATTGGAGCTATAGAACACTCGCTCGAGCGACAACGGCAGCTTCATGCGTCAGGCAGCAAACGCCGCCGAACGCGTGGCTATATGGCTGAAGAAATGCTGCGAATGCCACCACAAAAGCTCAAATACGAAGTTTAGTTAAAGCGCCGCCTACAATGAGTCGCAGAAGACGCTACGGTAGTTATGTTAGGTATTTCATGCCAGCATCTACCTATGGTAACAAGATAGATCTGTTTTTTTCTTTAGTAGCTAGCAGACGAACGCGAGGCTATGGGCTAGGCTCACGATACACGCGCGATGGCGCACCGGATCATGACCACGGGACCATACACAGAGAAATTTCACGACCGCGACCACTCTCCTCCAGTATTGTGCAGTACTTTGTGACTATCTCTTTACCTGGTTCAGTATTTTGACCGTTTATCATTGGTAGTTGAGATTCGTGACGTCATGAGTTACAGCTAAGGAAGTGATATCGTTCGCTCCACCTGATACAGAAGCCGGGGCCGACCAATGGCAATAAAGCAGAAGAATGAGTCGAGGACCCTTTCCGAAATACGTCCCCTGTATAAAATTTCTATTGGACAGCAATCTGGCGTTCTGATATTCGGTTTCGAAATCCGACGACGGAGCCATTTAACTCAGAGAAAGTTACCTACAATATCACTGTAGCGGCGCTGGTATCGGAACCTGAACAGTTAAAGGAGAGGCTGAAGTTGAAAGAAGTGCGAGCTCCAGCGCTCGTGGATTGCAGAACCTCAGCACCCTGATTCGGCGATTACCCAGTGCGGGTATGCGCAATTTGTTGTTTAGATCATCATAATAATCATGATCATCACCATCAAAGTTCAACAAATGTCCAAGGCAACAGCATCTTCGGTCTGCTCCCCAGCTCACCAGTCGCGGCTAGCAGGGCCCCTTCATAAATGAAGGTCTGCAATCATCGGGCCGCCTGCCACCTTCCACACCCAGCCTGACCTCCACAAGCTGGTGATCCACACGTGATTTGAACACGCAACCTCGGTGGTTAGGGCGCTCGACTACTGATCCGGAGTTCCCGGGTTCGAACCCGACCGCGGCGGCTGCGTTTTTATGGAGGAAAAACGCTAAGGCGCCCGTGTGCTGTGCGATGTCAGTGCACGTTAAAGATCCCCAGGTGGTCGAAATCATTCCGGAGCCCTCCACTACGGCACCTCTCTCTTCTTTCACTCCCTCCTTTACCCCTCCCTTACGGCGCGGTTCAGGTGTCCAACGATATATGAGACAGATACTGCGCCATTTCCTTTCCCCCCAAAACCAATTATTATTATTCTGACCTTCTGGTAACTATGGACATCAGCCTCTACGACCGAAAAGTCGCAACTACCGCCTATGCGCTCCCGGCTGGCCCTCTTCTCAACTTGGCCGGCCGCTTCCAGCCTACTGTTTCTTCCACCCGACTGGTCAATCGGTGCTTGACGTACTGACCATTCCCTGCCATTCGCCGGCAACTTTCCCACGGCTTTCGCCAGCTTGCTCTTTTCAGCCAGCATGTCCGCGCCTGCGTGTCCTCAAGGTTAGTCGCTTGCTCCTTACTAGCGCCTGACCATTCCCAGACTACCGAACTGCCAGCCCTTCTACGCCAAGGACCATGTCTTGTGGGTGGCGCTGCAGGGCTCCCAAAGTTCATGTTGACGTGTTCCGCCAGCTTTCCCGACACCTTTACGTCAGTCGCGAGCTCCTATGAGGTATCTTTCCAAGGCTTCGGTTGCCGCCGTCTGGCCCTGTCATCTACGCTTATTTAAAGAAGGCCATCTCTAGCCACCTGGGCTTGCAGCCGCCGCCGCCGCCGCCTCCCTGAGCTCTTCCTGCGGCTTCCGAGCCTTCGCCACCACTGGAAGAGCTCACACTAGAGTTCCCGAAGCTACGACACACCAAGCCCCTACCACGCTGCATTCTTCCCTCAAGGTTCGCCAGGAGACACGTGCAGACAATTCGGACTCCCTCCCACCCTGTATACTGGTCACGTCGTCTACCTCCTTGGCTCCCACCCGGATGGCTTCAGGAGCCCCTTCCACACTTGGAGCAAGATCCCCCCTTCATAGTATAAGACCCACCCCCAAGCCTTTTGCCAACCACGTACGACGCTCCTTTCCTGATAAACAGCCCGTCTGGGGCCGATTACATGATTCCTGGGCCCGCACTTCTCGCGGTACCCCCTCAACCTTGCTATGACGATTCATCGCGGCCACCGATTCACCCTGCCCGCTCCGCCTCATGTCCAAAGCCCTACGTGACCTACCAGCGTGCGTTTTCCCTGTTGCGGGCCCCGTTGCTATGAAGACCAATCACCTTTCTCTCGATGAGGTTGCGCAGGCAACGACGTCGCAAGAGCCTTCACCCGACGTCGCGCTTTCCCGCCCTGAAGTGCATCAAGCTATATTCCCGCACTGCAAAGAATCCTTGACGCCAGCGACTACTTCTGCAACCGTGGGTGTTCTCCCACCCTATACACCGTCCTGCATTCTGCCGCCGTAGAACTCGGCTAGCACCATAATCATTTAACACGTTGCCCACGCACGCAGCTTATGGAAGTTGCGTGAGTGAGATGTGGCCTAACGTCCGTCTTACCACCGTCCCTTCCAGGATCATCCAGTGTGTCGCACCTGCGACTCCTACCGGCATATACGTTGCCTCCGAAGTTCTGCGGCTCACGTCACTCAGCCGTTAGGTCTGGCTCATCGCCATACCCGAGCACTAAAAGCAGCCACGCGCGCCCTCCGGCATTTATTCGCCGCTCACCTTAGGCCTCGCACGGACATTTCGACTCTCGTGGGCTGCCCCTTGAACTTCCTAAGAAATTCATATAGCTCACACTTTCTTTTCTGTTATCATACTGCGCACAGAGCCATATATTCCTTTACTGCGCATGGCGTCATGGGTAAGCCTATGTAGCGGCGCTGGTATCGGCACAGGCGCAACAGACGAAGAGGCTGAAGCTGGAACCACGAGCCCGTATGCACGCCGAATTCAAAACAGTTCAGCAACCGGCCAAGGCTTTGAGAGTCCGCTCCGCTGGCTCATCAGCCGCGGCTACCGGGCCCTCTTAATAAACGGAAGCCTGCAATCATCGGACCACCCGACACAGCCAGCCTGGCCTCCACACCTTTATCATAGTAATCCATCATTTTAAACATACCACGTCATCGATGCACCGCCACGCACTCCTCTGTAAAATGCCACGCGCTGAATGCCAAATCGACGGTAAGTATCCCCTATGATCGCTGCAGCTGACGAGTATGAGCCCGCGGGCTTGATCTCAACAACGGCAACCGAATTTCAGTGCAAGCGAAACGAGAAAGCACTTTTGTGAATACGCAGACTTAAGGACCTATTAGAAAACTTATGAAGGCAAAAATTTATACCGAAGTACTCCACTATGCGGCATGCCTCATAGTTCAGATCTAGTTCAGGCACATGAAAATTCAATTCCTTCTATGCCAGATTCAAAATGTTGCGAAACTTTCGCAAGAAAGATTGGGATGGGGTCTAGGGTTTCGTTGCAAGGAAGCGTGGCCTTTTTTTTAATTTCTACTCAGGTGAGACACAGCGCTTCTCGTTCGCAAAGTGAGTACCCGTGGCTCCTTTTGACCATTACGGCATGTCCAAAAACATAAATAAGGGTTCAAAGTGGCCGACCTTGTTTGCCGTTGATTCTTGCACGGTTGAACCCTTGCTGAAAGCGCATGAAGGACGTAAGAGAAAGGGCCGACACGTGACAACACAGGGCTAATACGCGCATACCAAGCACATAGCCCGGACTTTCTCTTTTTAAGGCCCGAGGTAATTTCTTTTGGCGGAGAGAGGTCTCTGAATTCCTTCCCCCCGCCCTTACCTCCCTCGATACCTGCCTGACGCATACCATTTACTCGAGCCGTTCAGAAGCGCAGGGCAACGCGCATATGAACTTCATCTGATCGCTAATATACTGCGACCGAGCTTATGCGGCAACAGCGCTGACTTCCTTATCCTTGACCCGCTGTGGCGGGTCAGAGGTTAATGCGTTCGTATACCGAGTGCGAATACGTAAATCCGATCGTGGACACAGCTACGCGACTGCATTTAAATGGAGATTAAATACAAAAAGATCCTGTAGTGAGATATTGGTGCACGTTCATAAAGCTCAGATCATTCTTTTGTGCCCCTGAAGCCGCAACGCTTTGTTACAAAGCGTACCTCCAAAAGCCACGGATTAAATCTCATTCTCTTTCCAAACTCCAAACTTTACGAAAGTTTGGACATTATATGCTCAAAGTACAATACCCGCGAACAGCTGATTTTCCTTTGACGTTTGTTTTGCATTGTAAAAACGGCTTATTGCTCACGACGTCAGGTAGCTACGAGCGTAAGAGTTCTTCCTTCATACGACGAATACATTCTGGCCTACACTCTCGTGTATTCTTAGTGCGAGTTGTCGAGCAGCTAAAACTGCTCATGAGAAACAATGGGCATTGTCGTACTTTACACGGCACAGTTTCACTTCTCATGAATCAAGCAGACATTTTGGCTACGAAAGAAGGTAAGAGGGAGCGGGTACTGGTGATACTTCTGGTTCACGGATATAAGTCGCGTCAAGTAGTGACGCATAGTGCTTTACACTCTCAAGTACATCTCACATAAGCGGGCAACGTCACCAGCAAACACGAAAAGGCGCCGATGACCGTGCCAGAAATGTGAAACCCTTGCGACTGGAACGAGCTGCAGAAGAAACAGCGCAGGCGACAGGAGCTAACGCTCAGTGCAAGGCGCATGGCGATGCGGTGAAGCCAGCAGGGAAGTCAACTCAGCGCTCTGACGCCGAAGTAGAAGCGGGATAACGGCGGTTTGAAGCGAAGCACAAGCGGAACAGAAGCGCTATAAAGCCGAATGTAAGCGGAACGGCATCGCTTGAAAGCCTAGCATAAGCGGCACGTTATCGCTCCAACGTTTAGTATAAGCAGAACGGCACCGCTTTCGAAAGCGAGACAAGAGGCGGGACAATAGCGCTCTGAAGCCGAGCTATAGAAGTGGGATAACAGTGCTGTAAAGCCAAGCACAAGTGGAAAAGCAGCGCTCTAAAGCCGAATGTAAGCGGAACGGCATCGCTTGAAAGCCTGTCATAAGCGGAACGGCACCGCTCTCGAAAGCCAGACCAGAGGCGGGACAATAGCGCTCTGAAGCCGAGCTATAGAAGTGGGATAACAGTGCTGTAAAGCAAAGCATAAGCGGAACAGCAGCGCTCTAAAGCCGAATGCACGCGGAACGGCAACACTTAAAAGCTCAGCATAAGAGGAACGTTAGCGCCCCGCTGCTTAATATAAGCGGAACGGCATCGCTTGAAAGCCTAGCATAAGCGGAACACACCGCTGTCGAAAGCCAAACCAGAGGCGGGACAATAGCGCTCTGAAGCCGAGCTATAGATGTGGGACAACAGTGCTGTAAAGCCAAGCACAAGCGGAACAGCAGCGCTCTAAAGCCGAATGCACGCGGAACGGCAGCGCTTGAAAGCCTAGCATAAGCGGAGTACTTCAACGCTTAGTATAAACGGAACGGCAACGTTTTCGAAAGCCAGACAAGAGGCGGGACAGTCACGCTCTGCAGCCGACATAGAAGCGGAAAAACAGCCGTTTAAATTCGAATATAAGCGGAACGGTAGCGCTCGAAAGCTTAGAATAAGCGTAACTGTAGCGCTCACACGCCGAGTTAGATACGGAGAAACAGCGGTTTGAAGCTTAGCATGTAGCAATGCCGAGGTGCAGCCAACACTGATCGCTAAAGATGGTCACTTATATTTAGTGATGTCCAGTCTCTTGCTCTGCATGTTAGTTATCTTTTATATTTTCTTACGATCGTTTGCCTTTAATTTATTTTCATTTTGCATAGCTGTTTCCTTCCTTAGTTTGCCAAAGAGTTGTACGCCCTTTACACGGTTTTCCCTCTTACGTAATATCCGATGGGGCTTTGACGGTATGTTAGACGACGATAACGTCGACCGAAATGTGCTTTTAGGGACTGAAAACTGGCCAAAATGGGGCGTCAATTCATGGTTCATAGGATATGATCTTGCATTAGATTGACAGATTCGAGCTTAAAATGTAGTTCAAAAGCGTGGCTTTTTGGGCTTGTTGGTGAGTGACTATAGCAAAAGAATATAGCGCAGAGTAGGACGGGACACAAGAAGAAACGAACAACACGAGCGCTCGTGTTTGTCGCTTCTTCTTGTGTCCTGTCCTATTATGGGCTACATTCTCGAGCTTGAAGTCGCCGGTTAAACAGTGTTAATTCGGCGGAGAGCATTGACATGCGACATGATAAAACGACATTCTCGTGTGAAACTTTCGCACTGTCGGTACCCATGTAAGCCCGTTGTACCTAGTGGGACGGGCCAGGACATTTTATATTTCAGTCTTTGTGCCTGTCCGAACGCACCTTTTGTCGGTATACCCTTCAACGTGAACGCATATCGACAAGCGTGCGCTACCTGCTCTTAAATGAATAATATTTTCTCCTTATTAAAGATTTCTGCGAATGTTCCTTTCTCTAGACTTAACAGTTTGACATTGTGAGGCTTAAGAATAGTTGATGTTGATACGAGGTATTGCCCTCGTGTCTACAGGTGGAACGACAGAACAGCTGCAATCCTCAAAACGTGGCGTTGTGTGTCAGTGCGAATGCGTGCCTAAAAATAAAGCGTACGGAAGTGCGTACATTGCTACGCGAGTAATGCGACGGTCCTGAAGGCGCATTGCAAGATCGCACTGGCATTATTCAACGCATATTGCTACAATTTTCGGCTGACACCCAGTTTTTTCCACTTCGAGACATTTTCCAGAGTACGTCACCACCTCTTTCAACAATCATTGTTTTCAACATCGACATAAAATTCTTTTTAAATATGCATATCTTAGCGCATATCTAAACTAAATGCTGCTGGATGGGGAAGTTTTAACGCCAAGCTTTTTCGTTTCGACATATCACTGCTGTCCGCAAAGATCAGCTGAAGGTGACTTCAAGTTTGTTAGACGGTTGAACTGGGTTGGCTTTGCGGTTGTGGTGCAATGTGGTTGCTCTCGCAACCTTAACAAAGCAAATACACTTAATGGGCGCAGGAAACTCGTTATATTAGGCCATCTTGCATGAAGAAAGCGTGCAGAAGTACTAATGCTTCTAACCCTCTCACCCTACACTCTAAACAAAGGACTAAAAAGGGAGTAAAACTGTCTTCTAGTGCACACACTTTTATAAAAGGGCGTGCGCTAGAAGACAGTTTACCCCCTTTTACTCCCATTTAGGTGTATTTCTGTTGTACCATTTAGGTGTATTTGTGTGCATTGGAGTGCACTCATTTATGCCGCATGGGGAAGTTTCGGACGCAATAGCAAAAGAACGATACGAGTAGTGCGCTTTCAAGAGTACTGTGCCTGAGTTCGAGGGCAGAGTTCGAGGGACGTCCTGGCCTTGGCAGTCCCCGAAGCTCCTCATGTGAGGGAGCCATTTATTTCGAATTACGAGAGCCCCGACCAGTCATTTGGACGCGTTCCACGCAGGCGGACCTTGATACGAACGCTCACTTTATGCGAGCGCTACACGCGTTTAGCCTGTGTGGCTTGCAGTTGAGAAACCGTTCTATACGCGCACAGGAGCCGCTGTTTGTGACGAGTTCGACAAAGCGCTAATTACTCCCGCGCAGGTAAAGGCGCTAATTACCTTGTGTACTGACTTGGCGCCGTTACCCAACTGTTTTTCTTTCTGCGCATTCCTTCAATCGTTTCTCTTTATACCCTCATTGCGAAATTTCACTTGGGGACAATTTTACTCCGGATACTTTACTACATACACAACAGTGTTTGGAAACGATTTTGCTACACATACAAAAAGGGTTTGTTCCTGGCGTAGAGGAACCATATCCCAAGCAGTACAGATAATCGGCCCAATATTGGAAATACATTGGCAAAAGAGCCGCCGCGGTGGCTGAGTGGTTACGGCGCTCGGCTGCTGGCCCGAAAGACGCGGGTTCGATCCCGGCCGCGGCGGTCGAATTTCGATGGAGGCGAAATTCTAGAGGCCCGTGTGCTGTGCGATGTCAGTGCACGTTAAAGAACCCCAGGTGGTCGAAATTCCTGGAGCCCTTCACTACGGCGTCCCTCATAGCCCGAGTCGCTTTGGGACGTTAAACCCCCATAAACCCCCATAAACCAACATTAGCAAAAGACGGTCCAATAAAGGGCCAGAGTAAAACCATTCATGTCCAATATTGGGCCAGTTTCCTGTGCTGCTTGGGATATAATCCTCATCTTAGGTAATACTGGTTTGTTGGATTGTTTTGCGAGGTTTAACGTGCCAAAGCAACTCAGGCGACGAGGGACGACGTAATGAAGGTCTGTGGATAATTTAGACCGCCTAGGGTTCTTTAACGTGGACTGACAGCGCACAATACATGGACCTTCAGCATCTCGCCTCCATCTAAATGCGACCGCCGCGGCCGGGATCGAACCCGCGTCTTTCAGGTCAGCAGCCACGCACTACATTAAAGTAATACTCCTAGTTACGGTGACCCCGATGCCGTGCCAAGATACCGGCTTTATGATAGCGATGAAGATTGCACACCGCAGCACTACACTTGGTTTGAGAACTACTGCCCCTTCTGTTACTGATAGTGGAACGAGAAATAGCGTGTTTAGACGCGCCTAAAAAGTTGTTCGCTGTCGGCAAGGTTCGGTGCGTTCCCATCGCCGTCTCTCAATAAATTTTAATTGGTTTCCATGGTGCACCATGAACAAAGAGGAGGAGGAGTAACAGGTATGTGGGCGAATGAGGATAACAACAACGTCCCTCACTTCATTCTGTTGGAGATTTCCCGTTTCCAGCGGTTCCAGCATATCTCAGCCAGCTTTTGTAATTCGTTGTTCAATACCGCGGAATTTCAGCACTTAGGAAAGTCGGGTCATGTAAACCAAGGCTGTGTGAGGTGTCAATGGCGATTCGGCGATACAAAATCTTCCACTTAAATTTGTATCTATGCAGATGCGGGTTCGCTCCGACTAATATTTGTGTGTGGAACATGCGGGGAAGCTGAATCAATAGAAAATTTTCTCCTCTCTAGCCAGCGGTTCGCACTTCAGGAAAATACTTATCTGGAGACACCTTTTTCTAGGTCGCCTATCCGTGTCACTTCCAGTTCTCTCGTTCGGTATAGGAGCGCCAAGAGATTCGCGTTAAGTAGAGTTTGCGAATACTTTCACGACTACATCATTGCAACTGGAAGGTTACCTTGTTAACTGTGTTCAAAATTCTTCCGTATGTGTAAATATATGTATTTTTCCAACTCCTGGAACTTCAGAATTGTTTTTTTTTCAATTATTTTTTTTCTAGTTTCACTCATTTTTCTACTCTACTTCTCCGCCCTATGCCTTCCATTTCCTTGCGCTTACCTACGTGATTCTCCTTGGCGTTCACCACCAAACATTGGCGAATCCCGCGCGTGGGTATGTGCCATGTTTACTGAGTTCAACAACAGCAATAACGACAACAATAACAACAATATCCCGAAGCAGCACAATATCAGTTTTCGGTGTTCTGTTTCTAAGAAGGGCTTCACGGAGAATGCTGAATATTAGAACCGTGGGAGCAAAATTTAAGTATACTTCTCTCATTAGAAAAATGAAAATTCTTCACTAGTTATTACTCCCCTCGTGGCAGCTGTCCGCTGGTGACTTAAGATGATTTATTTATTTATTTATTTATTTATTTATTTATTTATTTATTTATTTATTTATTTATTTATTTATTTATTTATTTATTTATTTATTTATTTATTTATTTATTTATTTATTTATTGGTGAAACCAACGCGAAAAGTAAAAAAATCGTTCGCCTGCTCTTCATGCATGGCGCGTGAAGCCTTTGCATTAGAGCCTTATGAAAAGGGGCAGCTTAAAATCCCGGCTTTGGTGCATGATCCCATTTTATTGATTTCAAACGAGGCACCGCGTTTTCAAGGGGGCAAATAAACTATTACCGTAATTAATTTTTACTAGCTGAAAGCAACACTGTACTGGGCACGCCGCAGTTGAGGTCTCCGGATTAATTTCTAGCCTCTGTCGTTCTTTTAAGGTGCCCCTAAATCTCAGTACAAGGGCGCTCTTACATTACGCCGCCATTGAAATGCAGCTGCTGCGGCCGGGATCGAACCCGCATCCTGGGACTGAGCATCCGAAGGCCACAGACCCTGAGCCGGAGTGGCTGGTGAAGGTTATTGAGAACTTTGAATCGTTGTCGTGCAAGGCCGGTTGCGATATTTTTCCTCTAAAAACTACAAACTTTACTGCTTTCAGGCTAGGCACGCTCGGTTCTGAGCTCACCACTGGAATGTCTAGCCGGTGCTGTAATGATCGGCGGATGTTTTTACAGCCGATTTCGAAGCAAAGGAAAATGTCTAAGAGCAGGGAGACGGGTCCATGCCATTGGTTCGGGACGTGGCCTTGCTACAGACCTTAGCGTTAGAGTATACTCGGCAGCGAAGGGTGCTCCCCCTGAAAGGTGCCGGAAGGGACCAGCCATAACACAAACACAGCGCCCCCTACACTTGGTGTTTCCGGGGGCAAAAACAAACGCTTGTTTAACGAGCAGGCCCACACACAAAGGCTGCGCCCCCGCATCTGGACAGAATCGGCCTAATGGTGTTTTGCCCGCGCGCGTCCAGATGGCGCGGCTTTTAGCTCGGTTTTACGCAATCCAACGATGCACTAAAACGCGGTCAAGGGCGGGACATTAGGACGGCGAGTTGCTCAGGTGCTGAAAGATGCTGTTCGTCGAAGCTCCTAATGGAGCTGCAGAGTAGACACCGTATTGAATGAGCATAACAATGATGACGTCCAAGGTTTGGAAAACAACCTAACGCTAGAGCAAGCAAAGGCAGCTGTGGTCGAGACTAAAACAAAACTTTTTTGTGGACACCAAACAAGTTACTAAAAGGGATGAAATTCCGCTACAAGAAAACACTTCTGTGTAAAATACTCTTTTAAACGAACTTCTTTGCAATTGCTAAAAATTGTCCGCGTTGTCACGGGACCCTCAACTTTGCCGAACTATGGATTATGTCAGTACTTTGGGTGACATTGTTCCTGATGCCGCATATGGCTTCAGAACGACAGAAATGTTTATTTAGATTGCGTACGCAGTTTTTTTTACCTGTGAATGAAACGCAAAGTTGTAAAAATAAATTAATTTATGCGAAGTTTACGTTATTTTGCCTAGTACACGTTTTAAGTAAATAATGCTTGCTCCTTTAAAAGCGTTTTTCTTCAAAACCTCGGCTGTCTGCGCTAATTTTGGCACACGCCCACAAGAGAAAATGTGCGAAAAGTCAGATCTCTGAAATGTCACTGCGCGTATTCTGCAAAATAGCACGAATTCCGCACGTAGCCTGCATAACGTATACTGTATAACATACACGTATTCTTCTTGACAAAATTTCAACAACTGAAACTAACCCTTACCAATGACTGTAACTTAATTCTCTTCTTTCTTTCTCCTCATACCGAGTTACATCGTTCATTATTCTGCGTTTTTTTTTTCAATTAAATCGTGAAACTTCGTCATAAAAGGTCGAATGTATCTCTTTTTTATCTTTGTCTCCTGGAGAAATGCATTACGGAAGAATACCTATGTCCTTAACTTATAGGCACCCAAGTACTTCAAATTACCAGCGTGCCAAGGTCTCTCTGTTTCCTTTTTTTAACGGACAGTCTCTATAGACTAATAGCAAGCTTCAGTAGGAATGTCCATGGGATGATTCCATTGCTTACGCTTTCTCTGAAAGCCCATTAATATCTCGTGAAGACAGCGTGCAGACCCGCAGACTCGCTCGTCGTATTTCAGGAACTAAAAGCTTACACATGTCGAGAGAACAGCACTCATGGGTTCATGTTTGTCAACACGAAGTCATTTCAATCTATAAAGAGCTTTCATTGACGTCACACTAGCGGCGCACTGTGATCCAGATGTGCTCGTTCAAGACCGGTGCCAAAACTGCACCTCCTTCCTTCCGCCAACTCCCTTGTCCTAGATTTATTCTTTCCAACACCGGTAGAGTTAAAAGAAAAGCGGATCCGGTTTCATGGCACGTGTTCTAAATCTTGGTTCCAGACAACACGAAAATTACGAAGTGCTTTCTTGGATTATGCGGGGATGCGAGTTAACCTGGGTCTCTGTGTAGGGACGCTATTAGCGCGAGGGAGCCAGTTGTCGACTAGCTGTGGCGAGCCAAGCGAACTCGATCTTTGGCACACTACCGCATGCGCATGGGGACAAAGACAACATGATACAATATGGAGGGGCCGGGATCATACCCGCAAGGTTGGGAGAACGAACGAAAAGAGAGGTAGAGAGGAAGGAAGGAAGGAAGGAAGGAAGGAAGGAAGGAAGGAAGGAAGGAAGGGAAAGGAAGGAAGGAAGGAAGGAAGGAAGGAAGGAAGGAAGGAAGGAAGGAAGGAAGGAAGGAAGGAAGGAAGGAAGGAAGGAAGGAAGGAAGGAAGGAAGGAAGGAAGGAAGGAAAATAGGCAGCAAGAAAGAACGGAATAGGTGCAGGAAGGAAGGAAGGAAGGAAGGAAGGAAAATAGGCAGCAAGAAAGAACGGAATAGGTGCAGGAAGACAGGATGGGAGACAGAAGGATGTAAAGAAGGAAAGAGGACGTGAGAAAAGAACGGACGAAGGAAGAAATAAGAAAGGAAGAAATAAAGAAATGAAAGAAGCAAGGAAGAGAAAAAGAAAGTGGCGAAATCTTAGTGGGCGAACTTGGTTGCCCTTGTTTCTCCTATTGGAAGGATAACTCCACTTTTTCTATCAACTGCACTGGGCCACAAGAACAGGTTCTTGTATAGAAAGTTTATCTTCAACATAGTGCTGAAAAAGAGACACACTGTTTCCCGAAGGTTAAATACCATAATGAGCCCTTAGGTCGCATTGTGAACTTAAAGAAAACAAATAGAGCAGTGTCAGGTAAGGAAAGAAAAAAAGTGGAGGATAGCTTCTTGTTCAAAAGAGAAAAGAGTTGTGAATAAAGGTACTCGCCACTTTCTTTTATCTAACTTGGCGGCAACTTGCTACAGTATATACGAACACTAACTGAAGATACGAAAGCAGTCTTGACTGCTCAATCGACGATAAATTCAGCGTTAAACCGGTGTTTCCACTTACCAAACCAGGGTTAGGGCTGCCGCGTTAAAAGGGCAATTGAAAGCTGGACTTTCTGAGGCTCTAAAAACCGCTCGTTGCAGATAATGATGCCCACAGGCATTAGTCAACAGCATAGCTCATGTCTGTTGTCTTCGGCTTCTGGTTCAGCTTTTGACTTTCCGGACAACAATACGAATCATGATAGTTTAGCCCAACATTCTACATCACACCGTAAAGCAGTGTTTATTAAATCTACACATCGGCTTGCACCGAGGTCCCTGCCTGCGCCTCCAGTGGGGGAGCTCACGTCCAACACAGTGCTGAAGCTGAAGTCCACTACAGTTGGATACAATTTAAGTCCACGGTGGAACAATTTCCGGTAGATAAAGCAAGGCTAACCCCACCTGTAGCATTCAACACCTCAACTCAACTCCACAGTGAAGCTCCGCCCACATTCACGACCGCGGTACAGCATTCCTCCGTGACAAAATGTAGTCCGTTGTTAAAACCTCTCTTGTTACCTAAACAAGAAACTAATCACAGCAAAAAATTACAAGGGCTACAATTTTTATACCTGGCTTGTTTAATAAAGTCAAACATTAAAAGGCTGATTTTGTTTACTGTTGTGATTAGCCAGCGGAGTAATACAGGGTGCCACGGACTGTGGCCTAGTGTTACAAACAGCTGTTTTTTTTTAAGTTGTATCCTGCAATAGTGTACCAGTCGGTGGCCTCAAGTCGGGTACACTTGTGGTTTTAAGGTTATACCCCCGTACATGTATAGAAACATAAGTTTTTTTTTTTTTCACAAAACACGACGCGCTAAAGCTGCTCCCAAGAGCCAACTGTGCCTACGCGGTGGCAGGCGTGCGGCTGCACCTGTCACCTCGAGGCAGGGGTTCGCGAAGTACGTCACTCATCGCGCTATGCAAGAACTCTATTACTTTTGCGCGAACTGCCACATGTGCGCGGAGAAGGACCCCTCCGCCACCCCCCCCCCCTTCTCTTAAAACGCAAAGATATTAAGGCATGTGAAATAGGAATTAAAAAAGAAGTAGCTTAACTATCTTATGTACCACTTTCCTGAGCGCACGATCTCTGTTCAGGTTACGAAGGAACTGATCAGAGAGTATGAGATCGATTTACGCCAATGCTCGCTGAAGATCATAAATAGAGCCGCCGCGGTGGCTCAGTGGTTATGGCACTCGGCTGCTGACCCGAAAAACGCGGGTTCGTTCCCGGCCGGAGTGGTCGAATTTTGTTGGAAGCGAAATTCTAGAGGCCCATGTGCTGTGCAATGTCAGTTCGCGTTAAAGAACCCCAGGTGTTTCAAATTTCCGGAGCCCTTCACTACGCCGTCCCACGTAGCCTGAGTCGCTTTGGGACGTTAAACGCCCATAAACCAAACCAGATCGCAAAGAATTTCATGATGTATTAGGAACGTGCTTGAGTATACGGGCACCAGAAAAGAAAGGTGCCCACTACACATGTGCAGTGGCTATTAGGTGACGTCAACATACCAGCGCGCATGCGCAGCAGGCTTCTGGCTCGTCCGGTATACGTCTACGCTAATTCGACTTCGTGCAGCGGTGGCTCAGTGGTTAGGGCGCTCGACTACTGATCCGGAGTTCCCGGGTTCGAACCCGACCGCGGCGGCTGCGTTTTTATGGAGGAAAAACGCTAAGGCGCCCGTGTGCTGTGCGATGTCAGTGCACGTTAAGGATCCCCAGGTGGTCGAAATTATTCCGGAGCCCTCCACTACGGCACCTCTTCCTTCCTTTCTTCTTTCATTCCCTTCCTTATCCCTTCCCTTACGGCGCGGTTCAGGTGTCCAACGATGTATGAGACAGATACTGCGCCATTTCCTTTCCCCAAAAACCAATTACATAATATGCATTCAAAAACTTCAATAGATTTTCAAGCTGAGGTTTACGTCCTGCTACGCTAAAAAAGCCGCAAACTCTGTGCATCAATGGCGAACTGAAACAAATAAAAAACCCCATCGAGGAGCAGGAAACTCACGGCTGAAGTTGAGGTTGATGGAGGAGTCGACCTGGCCCTCGCGATTCTTCGCGAACACCTTGTAGAGGCCCCCATCCGACTCGATGACGTCGTTGAGCTCGAGCGACACGTGGTACTTCCGCGGCTCGATCTCCACCACGCGGATGGCGGTGCGGTGGTCGTCATGCAGCTGCACGTCTCCGCGGAACCAGGACACCTCGGGCCGCGGGTGCGACGTCATCTGGCACTCGAACACGAGCCGGTTGCCGTCGTCCTCCTGGCGCAGCGTGGGCTTGTGCAGGAACGACGGCGCCGACACGTCCTCCTCGTCGTCCATGGCGGCGGCACCCGGTCGCAGCAGGCCCCTGCTCGGGGCGCGCCTGCACGAACACAAGAGGAAGCGGGCGTTCGCGGTGAGATATACAGGGTGTCGTGTTTTAATTAATTCTCGGCTTTTATTGGTCCAAGACTGCTATAGCAGCTACAGAGCACTGATTGCAAGGTTGGGCAATGTGGACAGGAGGTTACTTTTTTCAAGCGTAGTTGTGTTTAGTAATGACATCCTAGTCGAAATCAAGAGGAAGTAATGGGCTTGGGCAGGGCATGTGAAGCGAAGGCAAGGTAACCGATAGTAGTTAACGGAAACGTAGCGGGTTCCAAGGGAAGGCAAGCGTAGCAGGGGGCGGCAGAAGGGTAGGTGGGCGGATGAGATTAAGAAGTTTGTAGGCATAGGGTGGGCGCAGCTGACAAATGACAGGGTTAATTGGAGAGATATGAGAGAGCCCTTGCCCTGCAGTGGGCGTAGTCAGGCTGATAATGATGATGATTCTATTTTATATTTGTGGTGAATAAAACGAAGCACTCTGTACACCACGCTGCTTAGCTGGGGTAGTTATCATCACAAGGGAGAGAAATGAAACCAGAAAAAAATATGATGCCAATCACATCCGCGGTAGCGAGGAAGATCAGCGCTATCCGGCTCAACTCGTGTATTTGCAGTGGTCGCTTTTGCTTTGAATGCTGCTATGTCACGCATGAGACTGAGACGATTGCGTTTCAATTTTGAAACGATTACAACGAGTTCTCCGTGGTGTGAGAAATGTATTGGCAAGGACTTGACCATCTTTTCGTGCAGCGTGTTTACGGGCAGCGTCCCAACAGCGTTCGTCCTCTGTTGGACCTGCCGCATCGTTTTAGCTCTGGCCTCCTCCATACGTGCAGCGTTCATAGCACGACGCTCCACCATGGCTGCATGCATGGTCATCCCGCAACGCGACTCGTGTGCTGCGTCGGCGCTGGCGGATTCATCGTAACTGATGACGCTGCTAGTGCGCATGCGCGTAGGATGCCGCGCCACCCAGTCACTGCAGGATGTTTTCGCGTGAGGCGTTTCAAGGCGCTTGGCACCGTCCTGTTAGGAAATTGCGGCCATACGCCCCTCCTGATAACGACAAAGTCAGCGCGTGGTGCGAGGCACTGGATATGTGCAAGGGGTGTGAGCATGTGATCGCGGACGTTGGATGGGCACTACTACTACTACTACTGTTAGTGCTACTACTACTATTGCCATTACTACTACTACTACTACTACTACTGCTACAATACTACTACTAGTACTACTACTACTACTACTACTACTACTACAATACTACTACTAGTACTACTACTACTACTGCTACAATACTACTACTAGTACTACTACTACTACTACTACTACTGCTACAATATTACTACTAGTACTACAACTACTACTACTGCTACTATTGCCACTACTACTACTACTGCTACTACTACTACTACTGCTACTATTTCCACTACTACTACTACTGCTACTACTACTACTACTACAACTGCTGCTGCTACTATTGCCACTACTACTACTACTACTACTATTACTACTCCTACCGCTACTACTACTACTACTCCTACCGCTACTACTACCACCACGACTAGTACTACTATATGTGAAGCCGGCAGCCCTCGCTTTAACAGCTATAGCCCTAGAAAAGGACTGAAATGTTTTCAGTCTTCGAACCTCTTTTACACTCCGGCAGAAGTAACTGCCCAGTAGCCGAGTATTAGTTTACGTAGGCCAAATGACCTACGTAACCTGCCTAGCATAAATTATTTGTTTTGTGCTGCGGTGGAGCTCACAGTAGGCTGCAGTCATGCTTTCATGAATCAAATGTGGCTGTTTGAGGCACTTATAATATTTATGCCAAATTTTAACGCCTATACTTAGATCTTTATGTCATTACACTACTTGTCATTTATTTTTAATAAATATTGTGTACATAGTTGGAGTCGGCGCCCGTCCTGTCTGGTCTTTCTGTGTGGTTTGTGTCAAAATTAGTGCTGTTTTTTATCTTTTGTTACACAATGTTACACCAAATAGCCCAGAAAGAGGTACTGTTATTCAATAAATATCTTCGTTATTTAACTTTATCGCATATTTCTGTGGAGGTTACCCTGCAAGCCGCTCAGTATATGCCCAACGGACTGCCCGGCGAGCTCTATGGCCCACCGCAGCTGCTTGACATAAAGGTTTCCTTAGTAGAGTGATCCGCTCACAATAGACTGCCGTCTCACCGTGCTCCGGTTGCCTGCATTACATAAGAGGCGTTCTATCACTAAACATGACTCAAAGTCAAGGAGATTTCCACTCAGCCAGCACGAGGTACTTGGCAGGTTGCCGCCCGGAGGGTGTGAATCATGCCGAGCGAGGACTGGCTGTCAGAAACCGTCGGACATGTTACAACACGGACAGAAAGTCTTCAACGCGTTTGTTACTTTCCAGTCTCATCAAGTGCAAAAACCGATTAAACATTCTTCCAAGCACATTCAATGTCTGTGTTTTTTATGATGTCTTTTTTAATTTATTTCCGCCATATACTTAATACTGCCGCTAGGCTTTATTGTTTTCTTCTCTATTTTTAAATTTAAAGTCGGGCAAGGATATATCGAGTTGTTTATACCGCCCAGTCAAAACATCCCCTTAAAAATTATCTGCAAAAGTATAGCAATGTTGTTCGCATTTATCGAACTCTCATTCAGCGCAACACACTATATATCGAACGGCACGCTGCACCCCTGCAAGTTCCGTTTCTCCTAGTGGCACTCTCCGATCACTTTTCGCAAGCGGAGGCGGGTCGACTGTGCGGCGTTGGGCACCTACTGCCAGCACAAGCTCTTCTAAATCGCTTGGCAAGGTTATCGTGGGGTGTTATTGAGGGTGGTTTTCTATAAAACTTCTTTTTGGGCTAGTTGGTCCAATTTGAACCTAAGGAAAGGAGCAGCGCCAAAGCATGCAACCACATACGAAGAAAGGACAAGGCACAAGCGCTGGCTATCAAGTGAATTTTATTCAAGGAAGGCACACCTTAAACAAAGCGAGGAACAGAGGTGAATAGGAGGTCAAACAATCGTGAAAGATAACAGCAAGCCCAAGCAAGCAACAAGACAAAAACTAAAACGTTAGCTTCTTCTAAAAAGTCGACCTCTGCTGCAAAGAGTGATAATGAGCTAGGGCTGATGCTACCACTAGTACTCAAACACTGTACAAAGAGGCACTGAGTCGCACTGTATGAAATCCTGTCTCTAAAAATCGGGCCCGCTTCATATGCAAAGCTGTTTTCAGAATCAGATTAGCCGGATTTTGGCGACGGGTTTCCCCCTTCGTTCTTGATTACTGTCACTGAAACCCCTCTTCAGAAACTGAAGAATGGAACAAGAAGAATGGATGGTGATCGTCGGAAGGCCGATAAGCCTGTGGTCGTGCCATACCTGCACAAGACTTCGCACAACATCAAGAAAGTGGCCAACAGGCATGGTGTGTCCGTTGCATTTTCGACACCCAACAAGCTGGGAAAGTTATGCCCACGCATTTGCGGCTACAAGCAAACAGGATGCCAGATACGACATGACAATCCGTTTGTCAAGTGCTCAACAGGGGAGATTTATGCCATTCCCATGACGTGTAGAAAGGTTTATGCAGGCGAAACAGGCCGCTGTATCAACGAACGATTGGGGGAACATGCCCGAAATTTGTCATTTTAAAGATAAGTACGCACATTTGGTTGCGCACGCAAGTAAGTGCAGGGGATGCGTGGCTCGTTTGGCTGAGACTAGGATTCTAGGCAAGAGTGCCGACAGGACTGCGCGTGTTAGCCTGGAAGCTCACTATATTAAGAGATATGGCGCCTCTTGCATCAGAACTCCCTCATTATCACTCTTTGCAACAGAGGTCGACTTTTTAGAAGCAGCTAACGTTTGAGTTTTTGATGTTTTGCTGCTTGCTTGGGTTTGCTGTTATCTTTCACGATTGTTCGCTCTCTTCCTTTTCACATCTGTTCCTCGCCTTATTTAAGGCGTGCCTTCCTTCAATAAAACTCAGTTGTTAATCAGTGGTTGTGTCTTGTCCGTTCTTCTTGTGTGGTTGCATGCGTTGTCGCTGCTCCTTTTCTTAGGTGGTTTTCGATCTCTTTTACCGATTTTTCACACCACACTTCCTTCATGCAGAGAAGCGAACCTAACTGAAGCCTAGCGGCGGCTTCTGCCTGGCGTGCTTAACTGTTGAAGGTGCTGCGGAAGCCAACTCGACCTTAATTTTAATAAAATATTTTCATTTATAGTGTACTAGTAAGAAGATAAGGCATAGTATGATAGGCACTGTTTAGTCCTGAAACGCCGTCCGCTGCGGCTTCGATGCTAAGCAAGTGGGACCAAGCAACGCCTAGCGAGCTGTGGGCTGCCAGCACACGTCATTAAGAAACGCATCACTAGCTTGGATGGAATGCATTCTTGCTTCCAGGTTACAGAGAAGCCTACCTATTTTCGCTTCTTATATATCGAATTACCGATATATCGAACTTTTTCGGGAACCCCTTGCATCACGTCTCCTTCAGTGTGTCGCGTCTCCTCAGTTTCTGTTGCCCTTGTATTGGGCGCTAACAGTCCGGGGAATAACCTTCGAGTTCCCTACATTCAGGTTCGACTTTATTGTGTTCGGTTTCGTCCTTTTGTCGCCGTAGGCGCAAGCTATCGTCGTTTTCAGCTTACCTTCGAGTGCAAGAATTGACCATACACCCCAATTTTAGTTTTTGTTAACCGCGGCAGCTGCGTTTTTATGGAGGCGAAACGCTAAGGCGCCCGTGTGCTCTGCGATGTCAGTGCACGTTAAAGAACCCCAGGTGGTAGAAATTATTCCGGAGCCCTCCACTACGGCACCTCTCTTCCTTTCTTCTTTCACTCCCTCCTTTATCCCTTCCCTTACGGCGCGGTTCAGGTGTCCGTCGATATATGAGAGATACTGCGCCATTTCCTTTCCCCGAAAACCAATTATTATTATTATTATTATTATTATTATTATTATTATTATTATTATTATTATTATTATTATTATTATTATTATTATTATTATTACGTAAAGCACTCGCGTGTGTCAGTATGCATACAAGTAGCGCGCCCGTACTTTACACTTTTTTTGTGGCGCGTATGCAGAGCAAGCAGTGCTGTAGTCGTTTTCAGAGTTGTTTTACGTGTTCAACATTTGTGGAGAAAAAAATTTGACTATTGGAAAATTATAAGGTACTCTTATTGAAATATTGAAGGTAATGGTTCATTCTTCGGATGTGTAGCAAAATCTTTCTTTTATAGTTGTTCCATCGCTCGCGTCGATAAATTAAGACTGCTACAGAAAATCAATGGGGAACGTTTTTGACGATATCAAAAACGTTATAGCAAAAAAATGCAAGCATGCCTACGGGAGATCTGCGGGTATGTTGATTGTTATAGCGAAATCTTAAAATATAGGAAAAAATTGCGTTCATAAACTTTTTGCGAAACTTTCCATAAGGTCTATGCATCAAAAAACGGCGGTTTGAGGTGGACGAAATTTAGGTGTTCACGGATTGCCGCGCCGCTCGCGGTGAATGATGTAAACTGTGTTCAAATTGCAAACTCCCGACCGCGGCGGACCCCGCCGCGGTGGCTCAGTGGTTAGGGCGCTCGACTACTGATCCGGAGTTCCCGGGTTCGAACCCGACCGCGGCGGCTGCGTTTTTATGGAGGAAAAACGCTAAGGCGCCCGTGTGCTGTGCGATGTCAGTGCACGTTAAAGATCCCCAGGTGGTCGAAATTATTCCGGAGCCCTCCACTACGGCACCTAATTCTTCCTTTCTTCTTTCACTCCCTCTCTTATCCCTTCCCTTACGGCGCGGTTCAGGTGTCCAACGATATATGAGACAGATACTGCGCCATTTCCTTCCCCCAAAAAACCAATTATTATTATTATTATTGATAAATGCATAACTGCCTGCGAACAAAATCAGTGAGACAGATTCATTAACAAAAAATAATAGACATAACAGTGCGAGAGATAAATTAAGAGACAAAAGAAGCAAAATGTTTTTCAAAAGACAATGACGCCATACGGCAACAGCTTTTATTTGGCACTTCCAGATGGCGCAGCCATCTGTAAGCACAAGAAAAGTGGCTAGCAAACTAGCCACTTTTTGAAAGGGAGTATCGCAACTGGTATGATTTAATAGCTCTTCGTGAAACCCACGCGGTAGCGGAAGACAAAACGACGGCGGATACCAATTCGAAGACGCAGTGTAGCTGCCAGCTGCCTTTCAGAAGCACCACCGAGCAGCCACCTCCCCAATCCACCTCTTAGCTACGAGGCTGTGCACCCACCCGCCTTCAACGTCCGGGAAAATTCTGCCGCATGTGTGAAGCCTGAGCATAGAGTAAAGCGTCAAAGCCATCATCCCGGTCAAACCCAGCTGCTATCGCAGCATATTCGCATACGGTTTAATGATCGTTTGACACTTTATTACAAGGCCCATGGGGCCCAAATACGTCGTCGGTCATAAAATTCGCCATTGATTGGTAGGAACTGAAGTCCACCAGACCGGAGTATTCCCACTCGCTGGAGAAAAGTGACGTCATCGTAGCTTTCCTATTGGCTTAAGGGAAGTGAGGTCACCAGACCACATCATTCTCATTGGCTGGAGAGAAGCGACGTGGCTTCCGGTAAAGGCACCCAGAGCTGCTAATGCCATCCCATTGACAAAACATAACGGAATCAGGTGTCCATTTCAATATTTTAACGCGATAGAGTTAAAGGCCCCGTGCACCAGAAAATCCGGTGTCGGCGTTGTGAGCGAAAAATCACGAGCATGACTCTGGCAGGTGGGGCCCAGGGAGCAACCTAGGAGGCAGGTGGACTACCTAGGTCACGTGACCTTGCGGCGTTACCACATCCTGCCCACACGATTGTGAGAAAACAGCCCACTTCGACAGATGGCAGTTAATGACTGATAGGTCGGTAATAGCAACCTGGGTCGCACAACGCCCACCGCTGGGAGCACCTGCCATCGCAGCGCAGTGTAGCGTCGCTTAACCGCTGCACCCCTGCGCCAGGAGCGGTGTGAGGACTCCCAAGGATCTATGGATGTAAAGTATAGAATGACTTTCTGGTCCCGGGTTCGAACCCGACCGCGGCGGCGGCGTTTTTATGGAGGAAAAATCGCTAAGGCGCCCGTGTGCTGTGCGATGTCAGTGCACGTTAAAGATCCCCAGGTGGTTGAAATTATTCCGGAGCCCTCCACTACGGCACCTCTCTCTTCCTTTCTTCTTTCACTCCCTCCCTTGTCCCTTCCCTTACGGCGCGGTTCAGGTGTCCAACGATATATGAGACAGATACTGCGCCATTTCCTTTCCGCGAAAACCAATTATTATTATTAATTATTATTATATATGGGAATTGACCCATTAGGCTATCGCGCCGCATCCTTACGGCGGAGCTTAAGTGCGTCCTCATTTTTTTTCTCGCTTCTCGGAGCCAAACACTCTTTCTCCATCACCTCCGGTCCCGCAGCCGTTCTGGAACGCGGCCGCAGGGCCAATCCACGACCTCGCATCGAAGTATTCGATCGTGCCAAGCTACAGCGGAGGTGTCGACCCAGAGCGGGAGGAACTTTGGGACGGGGAGAGGACGGCCCTCCTTCGCGACGCTATATTGGTTCCCAAGATGTGCTCATAATTACGTACAGCGCCGAGCGAACGTCAGGTCTTGTCGATAAAATCACGGAGCCGTTTGGCAGACGCCTGTTTTGTGCTGATAACATCCGACAAGCTGAGTCGGTGGCAGAGCCACCTTGAAGTGTAAAGTTGCTTCATTTTTGCTTGGAAGTTCGCTGCACTGGCTTTTACCCTCTGGACTGGCGTTCAAGGACGAAAAAACGGCGATCAGATTTTCGAGAGAAAGAGCAGTATGGGAACAATGAATAACTGCGCAAAAAGGACGGCAAAAGGGAGAAGAACCACACGAGACAAGCGCAGACTAATAGCTGTTTTATTGCGCCGACGCCTCCTTACTTCAACAACAAAGCGCATGCGCACCAACCACAAAGAGAAAAGCCGTAATCATCTCGTCAATCCAAGAAACCCCAACTCTTTGCGGTACAGGTGTATGGAAGCCTCGCTAACACATTTGTCAGGCCCTAATCTCGCGATTTCCAAGGCTTCGATAACTTCACGTTCTTTATTATGCCTCGCGCATCCGATAATCTTAGTGCAGCCGAAAATTGGAGTGCAATCTTTGTCGTCATGCTTGCAGGTCTTACAATGCTTAGGCAAATACTTCTTTCTAGAATGAGCCAAGAAATAGGCATGCTCTAATAATCTAATGTTGATGCAGCGGCCAGTTTCCCGACGTACACATTACCACAGCTCAGCGCAATTTGGTAGATTACATTCGATCTACAGTGCACAAACTTGTTGCTGTGGTTGGTGCTACACTCAATCTTATTTTGCCTATCTGGTATAACTTCTGGTCCTATCTGGTCCCGTCCTTTTTGCGCAGTTATTCATTGTTCCTATAATGTCGTACCAACTAGCCCCTCACCGCACTCTTCTAGAAAGAGCAAGTTTCGAGAGGAAAAGGCACGACTCATCCTCTACTCTGTTCCTCGACGTTTTTGCACTTTCCCTTAAAAAGTGGACTGGATTCGACTTCTGTCGCATTCATGTAAATGCGACCTATGTTACGTTTACTTGAACTCGACATAAGTCGAGTTGAGTCCCCTTTTTGAAGAAAAGTGCAAAAATATTGTGGAAGAGAGTCCATGTAAACGCCTGATATATACATGCTGATATATACATACATGATATATACAGAACAGATCCTAGCCAGGCTTATTCACCCAACGTAGGCTAACATGACAGCTAAACTTAAGCTAAGCGAGGCACAAATTTAAAACTAGATTTTGCGGGAATCATAGTCCTTATGTCTCCTGTCTTGGAGTAATATTATATATATATATATATATATATATATATATATATATATATATATATATATATATATATATATATATATATATATATATATATATATATATATATATATATATATATATATATATATATATATATAAGTGCGGAGCTCCATGATAGGCGAAATTCTGACACCTGCAGGTGGCAAGCTACGTGAGCACTCCGTGATGAATCCGCCAAGGAGTAACAACATCTTCGGCATATATCCCTTGACAATCGCACGGAAATATCAGTCATGATGTTGTATCTTCCCAGCACAATACTGGAGACAACCAGTTATAGAAGTTTCAACTGAAAGTGAGAAGTCGGTCGTTGACGTCCGAGGTGGGCACGGGTAGGGGTCGCGGCACCGTGAAAACGATAAAGTAAAAGCGCAAAAGCGTCATGATAACCAAAATAAAACTCGCTGCTCGTGTCAGAGCAAATCAATACAAAGGATCCTTCCGGCGAATCGTGCTTCCCCGTTTGAAGGGGAACTTGGTTACAGGCGCAAACGCGCCGAGGTCTATTGGAAAGGCCAAGGCCATGACAGCTGAACAATTTACTGCCACACGAGCAATGAGGCACTTTCTCCGGCCTGTTGTCACAAGCGCGAATATTCACTTCTGTCAGTCTTGCAGATTGAGCTCCCGACGCGTACGCACAGAATAAGTACACTTCAGAAACAAGATGCCAGGGCTCCAGGACACTTCAGCACAGCTGTCGCCGGTACACTCCTTCGGTAGTTTCTTTTATCGAGGTTATCTGCTTCTTAGTCTATTCCTCTCGCAAGCCCACCATAGATACCACTGCGTTCTATCGACGCTATACCTTGCCGCCAAGGCAGGCTTTATAAATGCTTCTCGTTTAAAAATAACTCACGACTGTCGAGCCTCGCAACTACGAGCCACACCATGAACTGTCTTTGCAAAAAGCAACAAGGCAACGGGCTTTGCTTTTCATCTGTATAATAAAGTTCTTAAGGTATCCATAAAGATGAAAAAGTGTCTAATGGTGAGGTCAGGGGGTCTCCTTACCGTACATAGATTTAGAGCTAGATGACCTTAAGTGTTCCACTATGCGACTAAGAAACAAACCACGGTGATTGGTTACTTTTGGCAAAGACTGTACCTCTCTTCTGTACCTCACAATCTCACTTCCCGTCTGTTGCGTAACGATTTCTTCACTATTCCCCGCGTTAGCTTTTTTTTCTGTCTTTCTACTTGAGAATGAGTTGGTCGGACGACAACAGATATCTTCTCTACTTTTCGTGTTGCCAAGAGTCCTTTCAGACTCTAAGCAAGGTAATGAAGCTAACTTCGCCGACTGGCCGCAGGTCCGAGCAAACTAGCATTCCCCGCAGCTTAACGTATCGCGCAAAGCTCGCGCCACATAGTGTGTGAAGCTGGACTTGATGTGCGATGGATGTACACTGTTGGAGGTAAACCGAGTCTTCAAACAGCTGACTACAACAAACCCGAGCATGGCGTACTTCTGACATTGACCGCGCGCTCTGAATCGCTATATCACCGACACCTCGTCAAGACACCATGCAGCCTGCCATCTGTCGGCGCTATGCCGGATTCACCGATGGTGACGATGATAAGGTGAGCAGAACACACTAAACACCAACGAACCCAGATGTCAGTAGGTTTGTCCCCTAGCGGCCTCCCTAATCGCGGTTCGATAAACTCCGTTATACTTAGGCCAGATGTTAACCTCCCTCCCCCGCCAAAAGAAATACAAAGTACGTACCAAGTACTTTGGGGGGTGAAAATTTATTCCAGGGCTAGCGGAGTATATGGAACCTCGATTAGAAAGGACAACAGAAAGCAAGACTACTCCTGTCTGGGTTGATTCGTGTTTTGACATACCCAGCAATTCTGGACAAAAGCATTTTGCGGCAGGAAAGAGTTTATGAACACAATTTTTGTAGCGATAGCTACATTACGGTAGCATTTCGAGCCTTCAGCGTGGGGCGCCGTAGCGGTGGCTGCGCCGCCACCGCTACGGCGCCCCACGCTGAAGGCTCGAAATGCTACCGTAATGTAGCTATCGCTACGGTGTCACGTGCATAGTGGTGGTTCAACAGCGCAAACACACACAGACCATGTAAGAGACGAGACACACAAACCAGCGCTGAACTTACAACTGATTTTTTATTAGGAAGAAGCACGTCATATATACACACACAAAAATAGCGGACATGCGCAATGTCAACAAGACTCCTAGCGCAAGTACAAGGTAAAAAACGCTTTAAAAGCACGTGTGTATCCGCAGAACCGCTACCTACTACGTAGCATGTTGATTTCTCGAGGCGATAATGTAACAGATGGCGTACTCACGCACCCTTTACTTTTTCTGATAATATGAAACGCCTCGGCTACTTCTCTAGTGCGCTGGTCAAAATGAGCGGACAAGACATCAGTATCATCAAGAAACGGCGCACATTTGCACGTGAAACAATGCTTAGCTAGGTTAGTTCCGTTCTTTCTTAAAGAATTAGCGAATTAAAGAAAATCAGTTGTAAGTTCAGCGCTGGTTTGTGTGTCTCGTCTCTTACTTGGTCTGTGTGTTTGCGCTGTTTAATCACCGCCACTTCATCAACACCAACTAGCCCAATCTGCAGTTCTTCTACGGTGTCACGTGGTTGGTCACGTGGTGCGGAGCAGCTGCCGGCAGCGAGGCGCCGTGGCTGATCACGTGGTTGGTCACGTGACCAGCCAAAACGTTGGGCGAAACCGAGCTGCAGCAGCTGTGCGCATGCGCCGTGTCAAGTGGAACTAAGATGAAGAAAGAACGCCCAGCGAAACGGAGCGGCGAAAGACTGACTTTGCAGTTCGACTGAGCAAGTTCCACTCGGCCAGCTGTAGCTATCGCGTCACTCCAGGTTTAACCAGAGCTAAACCACCGCCAGTTTTTTTTTTTTCGATATAGTAAGATTTCACTAAAACACCAGATTCAAGGACAGATCTTCCCTTGGCAGGCTTGCATATTTTTTTGTTGTTAACGTTTTTGCTATCTTAAAAAAAAACGTTCCCCTTGATTTCCTATGCCAGTCTTAACTACTCGATGCGAACAATGAAAAAACATTCAAACAAATTTTCCTATGCGTCGGAAGAATGGAACATTAGTTAGCTTCAATATTTCCGCAACAGCACCTTACAATTTTCCAATGCTCAAAATTGTCGTCCAAGAATGCTGGACATGGTGAAGTTTCATGAAGTTTAGGATCGAACAATCAGAATAGCTTCAATGCGACAGCAGTTCACAGTGCACCCCAGTAGCGTTGCATAACGCTGCACTGAACTCCTGAAACACGGCTCGGGGCAAGCGAAGCGGAACAGGACATCAGGTAGGGCAAGGGTAAACAAACAGGCTGAGGAGGTCGCGCGGAGGATGAGGGACCAAGTTAGACGCGCCGAATCGGCAACGCCAGCGCAACATCGGCTCCTGCCGTGACCGCGCCGGCAGCCATGGCTGATGTGCGCCGGATGACAGGTGTCTACTATCTCGGCGACGGCGCGCGGGGGCGCGGCGACGAGCAAACAATGCCAGCTCTGTGTTCTTGCCGCTCCTAAGGGTGTACGTTTTCTGTATTTGCTGTGTACTTGTGGTTGATTTGAAGGGTGTATTCGTGGTGTATTTGAAGGGTTTGTGCGCAAGGAGTCGTGCACTGCTCGAAGACTGGAATCTGGAACCCGGCCGTTCTGAGAACGTGGTTCCTCGAGCCTACTTCTACAGCGAGAGCTGTTACTGCCTCAAAATACAAGGTGTCGGTGTCGGCGGTGTCCGCATCAGGCGCCGGTGTGAGACGAGGCGGAATGTGATGTATGGGGTTTAAAATGCCGAAGAGACTTATGGGATATGAGGAATGAAATATTGGCCGATTCTGGATTAATGTATACCATCTGGGGTTATTTAATGCTTGCTGTCATCGCACAGAACACGAGCGCTTTTTTTGCGTTTCGCTTGCCACTGGGGATGGGTTCGATCCCGCAACCTCAGGATCAAGTGTTGAAGGCCAAAGCCAATGTGACACGCACTTGGAACGGTCTGCGTGCGACAACCTGAAACGTCTGTCATAACAGAAAACTCAGACGTCATCAATTCGTGACCATCTGGTCACTTTATAGCCAATGAGAATGGACCTCTGCAAAACTCAATGGCCGACCGAGGCGAATGTAAACCTGTAGTGATCTCATTGAGGTTCGGTTACCACGTGCAAATATTAAAAACTTCGATGACTGCAAGCGAAGAAACAATAATGATATGCGTACGAGCACCCACATTTTCCCTCAGTCTTTCATATTCGTGGAGAATGCTGTAAACAAGTCGGTGCGTAGTTGGCCAGCAGTATGTGGATTCTTTGTCACCTTGTCTCTTTGAGACATTTAGAATAGGGGGACGCTATCGGTTAGTGGCATAGGAGAATAGCGGGGAGCCAGTGCGCAGGCGCAGGCGCAGGACAATAGCGCCCCTCCCTCCGGTTATTGTCCTGCGCATGCGCACTGCCCCCCCCCCCCGCTATTCCCCTATTCCCCTAACCGATAGCTTCACCCTATTCTAAATGTCCCTATTGATGTCAAGTAGTAATTGGCGAGAGGCGCATGTTACGGGATTAGAAGGATTCTTTTAGCGTTACCTGAAAGCCGAGCGTCAGCTGGTTTCACGACGTCCTGCGTACGCACAGGTGTAGACCAGGGATACACCAACATCCCAGCCTCCCCAATGCTCAGCCGATCTAGCGTCACAACAGCACTGGCTATAAATACTGAGAGTCGACCTCACTATCGAGAGCAGATGCAAGCATGAAATTAATTGTAAGACGGCTAATTGCCGGTGATGGCCAGAGAGAGAGAGAGAGAGGGTTTATTGATAGGAAAGGCAGAGAGGTTGGCCTGAAAAATAAATATCTGGCCTGCTACTCTGCTCTGGGGGACGGGAAGAGGAGATAAAAGAAGGTCACGATGGGGGACGATGATGATGGGAGGAGGCAGATGAAAAACTACTTAAAAAAACAAAAACAAGGCACACTTTCTGACATC
Organism: Amblyomma americanum; assembly: GCF_052857255.1. Classification (NCBI taxonomy): domain Eukaryota; kingdom Metazoa; phylum Arthropoda; class Arachnida; order Ixodida; family Ixodidae; genus Amblyomma; species Amblyomma americanum. Next base: position 32,780,770 of record NC_135507.1, on the reverse strand, counting down.
ACAAACGCGAGACAAGGTCCGTGTCGCTCAAAAACCGTGAGAGCGCTTGCGTTGCCTTTACAGTTGTAAAACTATCTGGCCAAGCGCCGAGGATCAAATCCTCAGAGAGGAGCGATGTGTCCATAGGCTTCAGAGCAGATGCGAGTATGACTCTTTCACGTGCATACGCTGGACACGCCACTAAAACATGTTCTATAGTCTCTAGCACGCCACATGTGGTACATTCCGGGGAGTCCGCTTGTCCTATTAAGTGCAAGTATTTGCGCGTGAATGCCACATTTAAACGTAGTCTACGGATAACGCATGCAATAGGGCGAGGTATTCCGCGAGGAACTGAAAAGGTCATCGTCGGATCTAGCCGTTTAAGGCGGATGCGGCGGGTGTCTGGCAGGGCCCAGCCCTGCCAGTACCTAGCCGTCGCTCTCCTCATCAATTCCGAAAGGAGACAAGTTGTGTCCACTATAGAGAACGGTACAGCTGTACGCAGGCCACTGCTGAAGGCGCTCCTTGCTTCAGCGTCGGCGGTCTCATTTCCATCGAGTCCGCAGTGTCCGGGGATCCACTGAAACACTATACGGTGGCCGTTTCCCTGAGCAAATGATACGAGACTAATGATATCAAGAGCCAGAGCTTGGTAGGCTGTCTCGAGTCTAGAGTACCCTGTTGTTTTCAGCAAACTCTTAAGGATGGAAGCATGCTTGGTTTCTTCTGCCGCTTTGGTTAAGCAGCTAAACAGCGCCGGTATAAAGTGGGTATGTGGCGCCGGGGCGTGCTATACTGAACACTGGGGTGGACGCCGCAGCTGCAGCCTCAGGCATTAAAACCATGGACTAGGGGTCCCTTCATTCTCTCTCACAACCCCTTCAATGAAGATGTTTATTCCACCTCCTCATCCGCTCCTCCGTTACCAGCAACGTCGACTCAACTGCAATAAATGGAGCAGTATTGTCGTGGAGCCATCCACATGTAGCGCGTGTTGGCGCCACCTACTCCTCTTTGGCACGGTGCCGGCGCTGGTCACGCGCGTCGCTGCAGGCGCCTTAAGAGCCGGCGCTTTCAGTTGCATCTCTTTTTTGGTCTGAGCATGCAGCGCGCCCAACTCTTCTCGCTGCATTCATAAGGTCTTTTTTTTTTTGCTTTTTGAAGCGCCATAGGGCTCATCCGCGCTACAACGGCTATCGCAAACATTCGTGGTGCCTAACGAACGGATGAAGCGTATGATGAAGACGACGACATAAAAAGTGCAGCGCGAGAGTGTTGCTTTCCTGCGTGCTTTTTTTTCGCCTTTACTGAGTACAGATGAATAGCAACCTCTGCCTGCTGATGTTCGATCTTTTGAAAGGCTAACAGCTAGCAACAGCAACAGCCGGTGGGCTAAGGCATCGGGGAACGAAGGTGTTCTGTTTGCGCCGCCAGTGGTTCAAATGCCTCTAGACACAGTTTATTTCTACTGGATACCGCTCCGACCGGAAGTTTCTGATAAGTTCGGCTTCATGTTCGCCTTCATTCCCGGCGTAATGAATGCCCTCATGTTCGGCTTAAGGATCGCCTCTGTTTCCGGACTTCGTTCGGCTATAATTGCTGACAACTAGAGCTAAAAGCATTTCGTGCACACCCCCCTCACCCCCCCCCCCCCCCGTGCTCTATAACGTAGCTCGTATGCTGATCGCACGGCGGTCAGCGAGCGTGCTGTGGCACGTTCACTCGTTAGCACGCCAGAGAAGATCGCTGGCCGAAGCCATCTTTGATGGCTGTCAGGTATACCATTTTACTGCATTACGTTCGGCTCTACTCGCAGGATTTTACTTTCTTTAGAACTTTTCTGGCAAAAGAAACATTAAGAAATTTATAAGCACGTTGGCTTGGTTTATTTTGCAATTATCCCTTAAAAAATAGTCAATAGACAGTCTATATACTTCTTATAGACTATTTCCTTCCTTAGATATTTCTTTTTGTCTATTCGTAGTCTATTTGTATTCGTGGTTTGTCTATTCGTATGGCCGCACACTTTTAGTAGGCTGTCTATAGACAGTATATAGACTTCTTATAAACTGTTTCCTTCCTATACATATTTCTTTTTGTCTATTCGTAGTCTATAGACTTTATATAGACAAAAGTCTACTAATAGTGTATGGTCATAAATCTATACATTGTCTATAGACTGCCTATGAGAATTGGTTTGGTTTGGTTTGGTTTACTGGGGATTAACGTCCGAAAGCGACTCAGGCTATGAGAGACGCCGTAGTGAAGGGCTCCGGAAATTTCGACCACCTGGGGATCTTTAACGTGCACTGACATCGCACAGCACACGGGCCTCTAGAATTTCGCCTCCATCGAAATTCGACCGCCGTGGCTGGGATCGAACCCGCGTCTTTCGGGCCAGCAGCCGAGCGCCATAACCACTTAGCCACCGCGGCGGATGCCTATGAGAATTGTATTACCTATAGACTATCCTCTAGAGTTTGTCTATGGAGAGTCTATAGACTTTATAGACAGAAGCCTATGGGAAGTCTATGGACTGCCTAAAAAAATTTGTAAGAGATGATATTGCCGTGGGAACAATGCGATCTGCACGCAATCCATCTTGCAGAGCGAGTCAGAGTAAAACATGAGACGCAAGTCTACAGGAGTGTTGAACCTTGTTTGTGGCATGTAAAGCGTCCATGAGGCTATCTGAGCTTCGACGGCAAAGATCACGCTCCTCGCGGGAAACGTGCATACCACGGAGGGTTCTTGAATACGGCGCCTTTCGAGTTTTCGGCCGATGAACTGATAACTGCACACCCTTTTAAGCTAGCTGAAAGCCTTAGTCCAAACGGTTTAAGTGAATGCCTTAAGAAGAAAGGCCACACCGGGCCTTCCTCCTCGGTGTGAAGGTCCTATTTAAACCTCGCCAATGATGAGCGCTTTCTGCCAGCGAAGACAAGTCCTCTTGTCGAAACGTTGGAGAGTATCTTGACGCTTTCCCGTCCCTTCTCCAAGGAAGAGTAAGGTTTGCAATAAGAGAGTAATTAATAGAGTAATTTTAAGATATTGCTGTCAAGTCACAGCCAAGCGAAAGAGGGCCACGTCTTTGTAAAGCTGTGTTTCACAGCTTTTTCTACGCATCCTCTGTCTGTACCTCTACAAGACAGAAACAAAAATTTGAATTTGAAATCCCCACAGCACCCACGTAGGCGCAACCATACAGGTACAGAGGAAAGCAACACAGCTTGCACGGAAAATTCCTAGTTTAAGAAAAAATCCCCCCGGTTCGGAGATCAAACCGGGACCACTGCCTGACCGGGAAGAAATAGACGGATGCTGAATTAATCAACAACTCGAGTGGGAACTGTATTATTCTAATGTGTTAAGGAAAATTCCTCAAGGAGAAGTAAGGTTTGAAAACCTGAAAGCTTACAGGGGCGCCTTACGTACGATCACCGTAAATAGTGTGCGAAAGCCGACATTGGAAAATAATTTTAATTTATTTGCGTACAAGGCGCGTTGCTCGAAACTTGATGTTGCGCTGCGTAGTTCGTTCACTCAAAACTATGCTGCGTATATTTACTATTTGATACCTAGAAATGCAACGAATAAATTAATTTTTGGTTTTTGCTTTATTTTTGGTTTGGGGTTTAACATCCCAAAGCGACTCAGGCAATGAGGGACGCCGTAGTAAAGGGCTTCGGAAATTTCGACCACCTTGCGTTCTTTAACGTGCACTGACATTGCACAGCGCACGGGCCTTTAAAATTTCGCCTCCATCGAAATTCGACGGCCGCGGCCGGAAATGAACCTCCGTCTTTCGGGTCAGTAGCCGAGCGCCGTGATCACTGAGCCATCGCGGTGGCGTCAAAATTATTTTTTTTCGCTCATATTGCCTTTCACAAGCGTTAGTTTGCGGGTTTACGCACACAGCTGATAGCAATGTGACTGAAGGTGTGCCTTTATTTTTTCTCCACCAACGCCTTCAAGCTAAGTGAAGGCAATTCATGAAAAGAAAATGAACAAGGAAATCTTAATATCTCCCTCAAACCATAGATCTGCGTCGGTTGAAGCTACGCGGTGCTGAAAAAGTTTAAGCCTACAACCCAGCTGTCCTGGCAATTCTAATTTTCCCGCGGTGTGTTTCACTATCTGCCAGAGACACGGCGCTCAGATCCTTGCAGCTGAACACAGAAGCTTAAGCCGTGACTTAAAGAGCTACCACACTGAGTTAACGTGCCTCCATGCCTTGCCCTCTTTCCCTCGCCCACACCATTTCATTCTGTGCCTCATTAATCATCTCACCTCGCCTCCCACGGTGACACAGTGAAAATTAATGACGAAAGCACCAGCGGAAGTGTGACCCTTCGGACACACAACACGCAAGCCCCACACACGGATTAATAACGCAAGAAACGCCGACTGTCCACTAATTCTTATCGGCAGAACAAACATTCGTCCCAAGCAAAACTAATACCGCGAAAGCAAACGCATAAAACATACTTGGAAAACATCGCAGTAATGTATTGTTCTTAACACGGTGCGCACAGCCTTTAGCGCATCGTCTTCGCGTTGTTTATTCTTATAATATCGGCCCTCGTCTCTCGCGTTGAATCTTCCAATTATTCCTCTACACCTCTAGTCGTTAGCGCTCGAAAGACACCACCGACAAGCTTACCGTAAGCCGTGCAGTCGCCGAGCGTAATCCTAAAGGGAGGAGCTAAGCAGCATCCACCGTCAGACAGTCGCCGCAGTCAACCCGAGCCCCGCACAAACCTCCGGGGTGAAAAAGCACCGACAACTCCCCACAAGACGCGCTGCAACACGTGCACGTCCGACAAGCCCGAGCGGGGGCGACACCTTTGCCGCGGACAGAGACAGACCCCGCGACGACCGCCCCGTCGCGTTCCCTCCGGTACGTATAAAACATAAAGCGACCGGAGTCACGCCTATTGCCGAGGAACGGCAAGATAGACGCGCGGGAGTGAGACAGAGAAGAGAGGAGAAAGAAATAAGTCGCTAAGGAAGTGAGTGAAGTAGGAGAAGGAAGGAAGGAACGAAGAAGGAAGGAACGAAAGCAGACAGGCAGGAGCGCGGGGAACGCAGTGAACCCACGCGCGACTGGTCTCGAAGAAGAGATGCCGCGGTCGTCAGACCCCTGGAGCCGGGACTGCGATGGGAACGGGCCGAAATAAGCAGTCGGAATGCGCGAAACTAAGCAAGAGAAAGTCGCGCCCAAAAGAGCGATCCACCCCCTTGGAGGGAGTCCTTTTTTTCCCCTTTGGTTTGGACGGACAAAGACGCCGCTCTCAGAGTCGACGCGGTACAACAGAGCGGGCCCCAGACGCACGCCCACACACGGAGAGAAGTGGCGTCTCGTATCAGGGTTGCCAAGCGTCGGGTGCCGGCAGCGAGGAAGATAGCTGGAGTCTCGTCGTTATATAGGCACCCTTTTAGCCTGTAGATAGGAATCGGGCCGGGCATCTGCATTTCGATGCAAGAGAAATGCACAGGCGCCCACGGGCTCAGGTTCCGATGCAGGCTTTTTTATACGCGTCGTTCATTTGTTTCCGATTCTTAAAGTTCACTCCCTCCAGACTATTTCGAGAGAGTTTAGGCGCGTTTATTTTTTTATTAACGTGATAGCAGTGAAATCCTCATAGTGCTAAAATACGCCGTCGGTCACAAATGCTCTCCAAATGGCTGAAGAAAAGTGACGTCACCACACCGCAGCATTCCCATTGGCTGGAGGTAAGGGACGTCACTAGGCCGGAAGTGACATCACTTAAACATTGCATTGCACTGCCAACCGATAATTGAATCAGGTGTCCCTGTGAATTGATAGAAAAGCGGTTTTAAATATGTGGTTTGGATAAGACGCGACCGCGAAGGTGTCGGTGCCGGCATTGGCGACACTATTGCTTAGCACCAAGCAGCTTGGCAAATGTCAATTAATTTTCAAAAAACTGTTTTTATGACCATTACACGCAAGAAGCACAAACTTAAATATCCATATGCTACTAACGACATATTTCTCTCCGAAGTAACACACTACAAGTATCTAGGACTCTGGATCACTAATGATCTCACTTGGACTCAGCACCTTGAATATGTAGTAGCTAATGCTAACCGCAAATTATTCTTCTTGAGGAGGGCTTTGAGACTTTCCACCCCTTCTGTCCGTCTGCTCGCATACAAAAGTGTAATTCTGCCGATACTAGACTATGCATGTGTAATTTGGGACCCTTTCACCAAGACTAACATCACCAAGATGGAAATGGTGCAAAGAAAAGCAGTTCGCTTCATATATAATAGCTTTGGACGTACATCAGTAACCGAACTACTAATGAAAGCAAACCTGCCACCATTAACGGAAAGAAACCGTGTATCACGACTAAAATTCCTCTTTCAACTTATTAACGGTCATTATAAAACCGACCTCACGGGAATAATTAGTTTTTCATCTGGGTATTCTACAAGGCAGAGACACAGTCGCACAATAACCGCCTTTAGCACCCATAATAACTGTTTTAAGTATTCTTTCTTTCCCCGAACAGTAACTGAATGGAATCTACTAACCAATGATCAAATTTCAAAATCATCACTATCGGCATTTATTTCAGGTATTGTTTAGAAATGTGTTGTCTTTAACTGTTTATACGCTCCATGGATCTAATTTGTATTATATGCTTTGTCTGTGTTATTGTTTTCATTATGTATTTATTGTATCCCACCCTGCTAAAATCCCCAGAGGGGATTGCAGTATTGATAAATAAATAAATAAAATAAATAAATAAAACCGATATGTTTTGGACGTCGATACTAGTTTTTCACAATGTACCTTGCAAGTGGCATAAGTGTGAAATAAGCATATTAGCTATTTTTAAACGGGCATATTGCGAAAAACAGCCATATTTATGTCGAGCGCAGTGACTAGGGAACCTAAGGTTGTCAGCCAATGGCATCTACATATTACAAGTCGTGGCACTATCATATCAAATGTGATATTGCGAGCCAAACACAAGAAGCCAAAAAGAGGCTTAGAGACGAATATAACCCCTGTACATGGCATAAGCGGTTACATCAGCAAGGTAAGAACATTTGTATTTCAAAAATACATAGGGCAAAATATAAGCATCATATAGCATTTGCGTGATGCAGCGTTTTAATAATTAAGTAGGAATATTATTCCATTCTGTTTAGGAAATCTTCCAAGGTGAAGTCCCCAGGACGTTTTTTTTTTTTTAACTGAGAAATTTGTATAGATTATCTTTGCAGCCTACGCTGGTTGGGTTGTAATGAGCAATCACTCCCGCATTATAGAAGTATTATGCTGGCATCGCAATGGGCAGAACAGTAACTACAAAAAGCTAAGATAACCGTTCATACTCACCTAGATGGTCCTTTATGCAACACAAGGATTATGTATAGCGTTAAGCATTTGGATAACCAGAAATAATCGAAGCATTTGAGAACCATATTTAGTCTGGTAACGAGGTGAGTATCAGTCATCATTAGCTCGTGTAAGGTAAGGTTTTTTTGTTTTGTTTTTTTTGTGGGGGGTTAAGGAGGGGGGTTCAAGTTGGACATATTGTTGAAAAGGGGTTCTTGTTATTTCGCTTGGTTTTCAACAATAAATTAATAACGTGCTGTAGAGCTCATTTTCTCAGCTTATTCGTAATGAAATAAGAAGGGGCGATGCACGGGAATAGTATGAAACGTTGGCAATGATGCAAATTCTATTCCTTTTTTGTAGGTTTTCATCCTTATATTTGTGAATGTTGTTGTGCACCATACCATGTGACAATACGTAGGATTGAAATACAGTAACGAATAATATAATACAGACTACCTTCAGCTTCTGTGGCAAAAGGCAGCGCGCACCCCGGTTATAATGCCTCCACCTTTGAAAGCTTAGTGCTGTGGTTTTTCATATGATTATCCCAGATCATGCTCTCATGAAATAAAACACCGCGAATCTTCAATGAGGAAACAATTTATATTGTTACCCAAAAAGCATATCGCGGAAACTACAGAGGTCCTCTGCAGTTACCGTGCTATGCTTTTTGTGTAGCGATGAACCAACACGCCCAAACATATTCCCTCCTGAAATTCATAATGTATTGGAGCCGAGCGTTTGTCAATGTCAATAGTTTTGTTTTCCGGAGGAATACATTCATTCATTATGGCATTCATTTTCAAAGAGGATGACGTGCTCTAAGTGAGCAGCTGATCTAGCATTTTGTTAGCCCTTTGTTCCAGTTCGTGTAGTCGCTGCAAATAAAACAAAATATCTCATTCGCGCAAACAATTATGTGGCATTTTTTACGTTAATTACATCATTAATGTACAGGTTAAAGGTCTTAGGATACACCCATGCGGGACACCTACGCAAATAAGTCTTAGGTTTGATGTATACCTGTTTATGGCTACCTGTAGCTGACGACGCTGAAGATATGTTCGAAGTAGCTTCGAGAAAATTCCGCGCGAACCGTAATGTTCAGGTTTAATAATAATAATTGGCTTTTTGGGGGAAAGAAAATGACACAGTATCCGTCTCATATATCGTTGGACACCTGAGCCGTGCGGTAAGAGAAGGGATAAAAGAAAGAGTGAAAGAAGAAAGGAAGAAAGAGGTGCCGTAGTGGAAGGCTCCGGAATAATTTCTACCACCTGGGGACCTTTAACGTGCACTGACATCGCACAGCACACGGGCGCCTTAGCGTTCTGCCTCCATAAAAACGCAGCAGCCGCGGTCGGGTTCGAACCCGGGAACTCCGGATCAGTAGCCGAGCGCCCTAACCACTGAGCCACCGCAGCGGGTATAAAGTAGTGTTTCGTGATTTAACTGGTCAGAGGCTTTTGAACAATCAGCAAAGACACCAAGTGTACATAAGTGTTTTCGAATGGTTCATGGTTTATGGGGTCATAATGTCCCAAAGTGATTCAGGCTACGAGAGACGCCGTAGTGAAGGGTTCCGGAGTAATTTCGACCACCTGGGGTTCTTTAACGTGCACTGAAATCGCACAGTACACGGGCCTCTAGAATTTCGCCTCCATCGAAATTATCTCTCCTCTGTAAAAGCAAGGGCAAACTTCAATAGGGAGAAGTCGGGAACGTTCAGCCCGTTGATCAACGTTAAGACAACGGGAATTGTATTAGTCAGAACAAGTACAAAGACAAAACGGTGGTCAACAGACGCCAGACTTTCTTTCCTCCCTTTGGTCAAGTCTCCACTTCGAAGCAGCAGTTCCTCTTATGAACGTGTAAAAGTAAGTGAAATTTTCATCTGTTCACCTTAAAGAATTCAAGTTGATCGAAATTCACTCGGAGCCCTCTAGTCCGACGTATACCCCCACAGCCAATAGCGTCCGACCATTAACATTCCAGTTTACCTCTGGCAAAGCCTGAGAATTTATGAAGAAAACTACACGACCATAAGGGACGTAGCTGAAAAGTGAACGTCCAAACAATGAGCTAAAAGCGCTGTGACCCTAAACGTTGGCTGATAGATCACTTCCGGTGCAGTCGAAGCACTTGTAACAGACCTTTGCTCAGTACAAAACCCTGCCAAAGTGTTCCGCAAGAAACGTCAAGCGACTTTCAGCTGCAGAAAATAGACTGCCGGTCTAAAAAAGTCTCAGCGCGTCTATTGAGAAACTTGGGCTCAGGATGTGAGCGCACAGTCGGCTGAAAAGCGATGGCAGAAACTTCCGTGACTGTAAATGGATATCCGTACACTGTTCATACATGCATATATAGATGAACCGCAACAGGTACCCACCCTGCAAGCAGAGCACCTTGTGCACACACCTTACAAAGTTCACGTAAGAGAACACTGTGGTCTTGACTTATCCTGTTACTCTTTAAGACGAAGTTATTTGCACTGCTACTGCAAGAGTTTTGAAAAGCTCAATCCTTGCTGTAAAGTTAGCCTCGCATTCCATGCCAGAACAAATGTTCATCTCTCTCACCAAGAAATTTCTCAAGTTAAAAAAAAAGGTGCATCGTCAAGGAAGAAACATCGAATAGTACCCACGAAAGAAAGCTTGCAAGCTAATCCTTGCTGCGCCTGTATTACCTTAGTTCATTTCGTGCAGTAGGATTTATTCCTTTGGGCAGTACACTCTACATACTCTTAAAAGAAAGGAGTAAAAATGGAGTGAACTGTCCTTTAGCGCACTCGCTTTCTAAAAGGGAGTGGGTAGGAAGACAGCTTACTCCCTTTAACTCCCATAAAGGCGTATTTGAGTTAAGAGTGTAGGTACTTCTCTTCGTACTTCTGTTAACGCCCTAACAAAAATGTCTTTAGACAGTCTGTAGACTGTCGATAGACTTCTGTCTATAATGTCCATAAACTCTCTACAGACAAACCCTAGAGAACAGTCTGTAGGCAATAGAAACCGTATAGACAATCTATGGACAACCTATAGATTCATGGCCTTGCACTTTTAGTAGACTTTTGTCTATAGACAGTCTATATGCTGTGAATAGACAAAAAAATATTTACAGGAAGGCAATAGAGTCTAAGGGAAGTCTATAGACTGTCTATAGACCATTTTTGTAAGGGCGGAGCTCCCACAGAGGCTCACGTATTCTTCGAAGCTGTCGTCTACGCTTGTAACCAGATAGGTGGGACGTTCAGCGTGCCCACAGATGCGCAGGCGCAGCTTCCGTGCACAAAAAAAGGGCAGGATTCTGAAGAGCAAGCGGACATTGTGAGAGCGGAAGGAGAGAGACCGAACACCGGAAGATCGTACAGCGAAAATCCGGAGAACGGAGACCGGAGAACGGAGACCGGAGAACGGGAGATCGGACAGCGAGTGACCGGGCATCAGGAAGGTCAAAAATTGGAGGGGACACTTAAGCCTTAAGAATATGACACGATAGCGTTAATGAGTTAACGCCCTTATATGCGGAATTAGTCATTGTTAACTTTACATTCATACGTTCCTGGGAGTCCTTACATCACCCTTACAGAAATGGTCTATAGACTTATTAGCGACTCTATTGCCTTCCTATAGATATTTGTTTTCGTCTATTCATAGTCTATAGGCTGTATATAGAAAAAAAAGTCTACTAAAAGTGTATGGACATAAATCTATAGATAGTCTATAGACTGTCTATAGGATTTGTATTGCCTACAGACTGTTCTCTAGGGTTTGTCTATAAAGAGTCTATACACTTTATAGACAGAGGTCTATGAAGAGTCTATAGACTGTCTAAAGAAATTTTTGTAAGGGCAGTCCTTCCGCAATGATGCAGCAGTTAAGGAATGTGCCACTGCCCTGCGATGGCAGGTGCTGCCCCCGGTAGGACTTGTGCAACCCGAGTTGCTCTTTCCGAGCAACCTCACGCGATCAACCACTAATTTAACACCTACCACGGTGGTCAGTTTGCTCACAGTCAGGTAAGTAGGTTGTGAAGGCTTCACAAGGTCAGGTGACCTGGGTGGTCCAGCTAGGTTGCTTCTACGGCGGTGTCCGCCACCCTATTTATCGCTCACAACGCCTAACAACGCCGAATTGAAATGAATTGAATTGGCTGTTGTGGAAAGGACATGGCGCAGTATCTGTCTCACATATCGGCCGACACCTGAACCACGCCTTAACGGAAGGGATAAAGGAAGGACTGAGAGAAGAAAGGAAGAAACAGTTGCCGTAGTGGAGAGCTCCGGAACAGTTTCGACCACCTGGGGATCTCTAACGTGCACCGACATCGCACAGCACACGGCCGCCTGTGCGTTTCGCCTCCATCGAAGCGGGGCCGATGCCGAATTTTCTGGGTAATGAGGCCGTTAACCGCAAGATGCACTTCGCGCGTTAAAAAACGTAGTAATCCAAACCGCGAGATGACAAAGTCTGCAACGCAACTACATTGCACTTATGCGTATATCTCATACAGCAAAGCGTCAAGACGCCGCAGAGCGCCTCAAATACAAAAAAAAACACGTGTCACCGCGTTTGCCTGGTATCAACACTGTCTCAACCTCACTCTGGCTCGTGCCGCGCTGGTGCTACCGGTAGAAAATAGCCGCCTGTTGTACTTAAAAAAAGCCCACGACGCTGCAGGTGGAGACGGCGATGCCAGACACCAAAGCGGCGGTTCGCAGTCGAGCGATAAGACGACGGTGTGCTCTCCCGATTGTGCGGCCGCGGGTACTCCCACCGGCCGCGTGATGAATGGCTAGCGATAGGCGACGCAGACACGGGGGTTGTTCAACCGGCGGCCGCGCGCGCGCTCTCTACAGATCGCGCCGGCCGCGGAGAACGGGGGTGTATATTTAGACGAGCCGGAATCCCGGCGTCGCTGGGAGCGGCCGCAACTAATCCGGGGCCGTTCTTACGCTTTCCCCTTTCCTGCCGTACCCTCCTGCACCTGTCCCTGCTCCCGAGAGGCGGCAACTGGGATCCCATCGGCAAGTACAACGCAATAATGCAGGTAACTCATCTAAATCTCTGCATAGCACGTTTGTTAAAGGCCACGGTAATGTCAACACTTTTAAAGGGACACCGTTAAAGGGTCCGTTCACCAAAATATGGTGTCGGCATTGTGAGAATGTGGGCATACTACCCGACTCCCTCAAGACGCTATTGTGGCCGCAGGGCAGTGCGCGCACTCGTGAGCGAACCTTGGCGAGCCTCTGTGCATTCCTCGAACACATGGGCTTGACGTCCCGTCTGTTCACCGCCAGGTAGTTACACGCAGTGACCGAAGGCTCCGCGAGTTCTACCTTGAACGTTTAATAACTGGACGCCCCACTCCAGTTGTAGTCAACACAGTGCTGTGCGTGTGTTTTTATTCCTCCAACATGAACTAATCACGCGCACAACCTGGACACATTTCTTATTGTGTAAATAGTTTGTACATATTACTTCTCCCCCTATCCTCTATTCCTGTCCCCTCACCTCTTTCATTTCATTTCTCCATTCTGCCTGCTGTCCTTTATTTCCGCTGCCCCAGCTCAGGTGCTTCAGTATCGATGGCAGATGCCGGGGCTAGCAAAAATCTTTTCCTTTTTTTTACTATTATTTTATTATAAAAAACCACTACCTCCAACTTGTGAGCGAAAAATTGCTAGTATAACTCTGGCGGGTGGTGACCGCACCGCAACGTAGGAGACAGGTGGGTCACCTAAGTCAAGTGACCTTGCGGCGTCAAACGGCTTGTACGCAAGCAGAGAAAGAAATTAAGTCCAACTGGAGACGTGCATTGAACAGTCTCTAAAAGGCGTGTTCTGTTCGGAAGTCATGGCTGCTACGCTTTTTAGAGTCGATGAATTATTTTTCCTATTACTCTGCAGACGAGTCAATCGTAAACAGAAGCGGTAATAAACATATTTAAGGTTCCCACAGCTGCCACCTGCTAATGGCACCAAAATTTGAAACGCACTTGGCAGCACACCACATGGCCACCACGAAAGGCAGCATGAAATCCTCCCCTACAGTTTTATGCTTTTTTTTTCGTTATATTAAAAAACTATATTGCAATGCCTGAAACGTATTTTGATTGTGATCATGATCAAGTTTATTAATTATCTAACTATAAAGGTAATTATAATTTCTTGCTTTTATTTCGCCCTCCATTCTTTCCTACTGATTTGCTACTTATCTACACCCAAATATTTGCTAGATTTAGTGAGTGGCTTCTATAACGCATATACTACAGTCGAACCTCGTCATAACGAAACTGTTTATAACGAAAGAATGGATATTATGAAGGAATGACTACTTCTCTTGTAAACTCGGTCAGCACGGGCTATAACGAAGCTACGGTTATAACGAAGTAATCGCCAGACTCCTTCAACTTCGTTACAACGAGGTTCAACTCTATATGATAAACTTGCGATATACTACAGGCAACCTAATCCATATTTCCTTGCAATCGGCAGTGATGACAGACTGGTGGTGGCATGGATGGGAGCTGAAACACAGGCCATTCTTCAGTTTAAAGCCTTGATTATTCGAACTGGTGTATCTATTTTTTTTCTATATATCTAAATCTTAACATGAGAGTGAGCTTACAATTCGGTTGGTTACAGAGAATTAACGAATAAAAAGTCAGTGTTATGAGCGTGTATGTGACCTCTCCCATTGAAAGCAAAGCTAGAATTTGTACCAGACATTTGAATATTGACTAAACTATCCGAATTTAGGACTTTAACCAGAGCATTTTTCTCTGCCATATATTTTTACCGTTTTTTTTTTACTCTTTAAGCTCTAACTATTCCAGTTAGGGCAAGTTCAAGAGTACATTTCTGATTGATTCTCTTGTTTTATTTAGTCTTCTCAAGTCACTGAAGCCTTTCATTACGCGCAAATGGCAAGATAACACATTTCTATGTTAATGTATCGTTAATCGCGATTAGTTTCTAACTCACCCGAGTTGACGCCAATTTTAAAGCTAGGCAATTTCACTAGTAGCCGTCTTTTTAACAGCTACGACCTTGAAATATTACTTCCATCTCCGTCACGAATTCTATTTAAGTCATCAAGGGAAAGATGAATTATTGTTCTAGCCTTAATATCTATTATCGCGCACTGATCATCGTCATAAAACAGCTGCTGATTCTCGACAAGCGAATTTTTATTTTATTCAGGAAACGATGAATAGAATTACCCTCCAACGCCCAGCGCAAGCCTTACAGATACTGCTGTTTTGGCCTGGCATCAAAGAATATTGTAACTAACCAGTTGTAGCTATTTTCATTTGCATATTTCTTTGTTTTTTTATTTTACTTTTTCAGCCAGTCTCTCCTAAGATGCCTTCTTGGACCGTAGGTGCTGAAATAAACAGTTCTGCTTGCTTTCATTCTCGTCAAAAAAAAACACCGGAAAGTTTCTGCCAACATTCCTAATTTTCTTTCGCGAAACTCTTTTTTAATTTTGACGACCGCTCCTAAGCGACAGCCGGCTTCAGATAACCACAGAAAGAAAACTGTTTCCTACTCGCTAAGCCCTAAAGTGCAGAGGCAGCCGGGCTCCTAAAATAATTCTGGCCACCGCGAGCCGCCCTAGCTTGGTTTGCGAACCTAACTATAGAGGTTTGCCCGCTGGAAACGGCGGCGGCCGGAGTTTTGCAAGGAAGCGCCCCTCGAAGAGGCTCTGCGCACGGCGCTTCACATTTTTGCACGCGCAACTCGATCGAGGTGCCGTCGGCAGCCAGCAAAAAACACGTGGGCGCCGCCATGTTGGCTGCTGACGTCGATGAACAAACGCAGTTTCGGTTCAGGTTGTACGTAATGAGACATCCGAAATTTCAAGGAAATTAAAAAGAAACTAGTTTGAGCAAGCAACAGTCCTGTACGGGATTTCGTAAATGGGTGAGAGTTTTGGATGTTATTTAGCGACCATGACCGAATCGCCGGCAGCATGCTGTCTGGGGGCAGCCATCTTTGACAGCGGTTCTCATCGCGCTTACTGAAACTGAGTTGAGCTGATCTACGAACTTCGTAAGAATTAAACGGTTTCGAAAAATAAAAATAAAATGAAACACGCAACTCTGGAACGCTGCGTCGAGTACGAATGCTATATAGCGTGCTATTCTGGCGCACTGCGGACATCCGCCCACCACATGGGAGCCGCCATACTATAAGCACACCACCCGAAACCCGGGAAGTGGACCATCATCAACAGCAACATCAAACAGTTGCGCAAGTCGAGTGAAAGAGGGAAGGAGGGGGGGGGGGAAGGAGGCGGTCAAACGGCACTCACCTCTATTCGATAAAACTCGTCGTCTTGTGGCGTCGAGCTGCAGTCGATTCGGACGCTCACGTGCTCGCTTCTGTCTACTCGGATCGGATCGGTGCCGTCGGCGGGGGGTAGGCTCGGGGGGTCGACTCGGGACAACGCAACGCAACCACAACACACGCACTCCACACACAAAAGAGAAGGGGGTGATGGGAAACCAAAGCGGCGTTATTCCCTTCCTGAGCACACGCCGCAAGCTAGGAAAAAAAAGGAGTTTAACGCGCGGGTGCTACTATAACCCCCGCACGCGCGCACGAAACGGCGGTGCCCGCGTCTCGAAGGGACAGCACCTCTTTCCCGTCTTCTTTTCCGGGCCCTTTCCCTCTTCCCCTCGCCCACAGCGCTCGCCCACGCCGGAACGCCAGACGACAGCGTGCGTCCACGTGTGGAAGCAAAAAAGCCTAACCAAAGAGACGGCGGCAGCAGCTCGCCGAAAGAGCGGCTAAAGGCGAGGAGGTGCAAGTTTTCTCGTGTGGGGAGGAGCGGGTGCAAGGGGAGGAGGGTACCTGGAGTAGAACGAAGAGAGGAGCAGGGGTTTGTACCCGGCATGCAGAACTGTCAAGCCGAGGAGAAACGACTCCAAAAGCCGGCCCCACGGCGACTACGCGCCCGCCGCGCCCCCTCCGAGGCGCGCGTTATCTAATTTTAAGCGCGCGCCACTCGGAAGCGGGATGCGCGGGTGTTTCGAGCCCGCGCGCTAAATGATGTGGGGAGGGTGCTGAAGACGCTGGTGGCTTGGGCAGGCCTGTAGAATCCAGCGAGGAGTCGCTGACTGTGTTGTTAGCGGAGAAAATAAACTTGGGTCTTCAAAGTTTACTATCCAGAACCACCAATTGCAAGAAACTAAAGCAAAAAAAGAGGAGCATAATGGCGCCGTCACTGTTCGCTACCGAAAGGCGCTCATGTTATTCATCCATGCTTCAAGTAAACCTTCTCCCCGAGCAGAAATCCACCGAAATCCCCCCTTTTGTAGCATCAAAGAGAGAAACAAGTTCACAAGTTAGGAGGCACCAACAGGAAGGAATTCAAGATTTTAATAGAAATCGTGGATTCCAGCCGTGACGCGCTTGGGCGTTAGCGGCTTATTTGCGTAGGTTGCACGCGCAGTCGCAGGCGAGCGGGCAAGTTATGAGGAACCAAAATGGCCTCTTCCGCGAGGCGTGCCGCACCCTGCGAACCGGCCTGCTCGACAGCAACTCTCTCGCAAGAAGAGGCCCCGGTGGGTGCGCGCGCGCGTGTGTACCGGGCTTGTCCGCGGTGCAGACGCGTCTTCGGTTCGGGCAGGTCTGCGCGTGCACGCAGTCAGGAAGCGCTTGCTCGCCGCTCGAAATACGACTTCGGAAATAACCGCGCGCTCGGCCGCCCCGCCAGCAGCAGCAGAAGCAGCAACAACAGACGAGAAGCGAACGAAAACAGACGCCGCCACTCCCCCCCCCCCCCCCCCCCGCTCCCACTTTTTGAGGAGGAGGAGAGAGAGGGGATAGGAACCCTGGGGGTGAAGGAGGCGGGGGAGAGGGCGTTGAAGAAGGGAGCGTGCCCGGTAACTCTATCCCGGGCAGAAGGAAGGCGCGGGCAAGGGTTTCGCTGCCAGCCAAGAACCTAGGCTCGCCTTATAAGACGGCGCCCGCTTCCCTCCCTCTCGCGTCAGAGACCGGCGGCAGCGGTGGTTAGCAGGGTTTCTGGGACCCCGCTCCGGATTTTCTAGCAAAAAAAAAAAGAGGAAAAGAGAAAAAATTAAGCAAAAACCCTTCCACTTTGCACGGTTTTTTTGTACGGGATACCCGGAGAAGCCGAAAAAAAGAACTCGTAAACTCGAACGCAGCAGGCAAGTGACCCAGAACTGGCTCAGGATCGGCTCTTGTCTCCCCTCCCCCCCCCCCCTCGTCTTTCGGCCCACTTTTACTCAGTTCGGGTCGCGGTCGTTGAGGAAAAAGAAATCATTAAAGCGCAAAAGAAGGTTCTCGAACGATTGCCCAATGGACCCCGGTGGCCTCAGTGTTTCAGTCTGGGACGGAACTCGCACTCTCCCACGGAACACCCTCGTTAAGTCTTTCTCTCTCTCTCTCTTTCAACCGTTGGCTTCGCTGTTCCTTGTTTCTTTCCCGGCCTTTGCTGGTCACAGGCGCGAATATCGTGCGAGTGCGCAGGAAATGGCCCTCTGTTTGCGGCTGCCGTGGCTCGCGTTCAAATTCGAAATAGCGGCTGCGGTCCAGCGCGTTCGGATGGCATCCCTTGCGTTGCGTAATAACGACATCGAATACTGCCCGCTTCGGAACATGTTTCTGCAGCGATAGACTCTTCTTTCAATTTTCGTTTTGGTTTCAAACATAAGCAATGTACGCACGGCCCACAGTGCCCTGCACTGTACTGATGCTAGCAACGATGAAGCGGCTTATACTGCTCATAATGAGAAACCATTAGTGCCGCTACTTTCAGTTAACACAGGTTCATGATGCAACAAAATGTTATTCGAATACTACAAGTAAGCAACACGACTGAATTCCTTGAAGATACAGCGGGGCTACTCTTTTTTTATAACACATATGCCAAAATACAATACAGTTTTGTGCCGGCAAGGCTAATGCAGTCTACACGTATACCTTACCGAAGTCCCAACTACTTCGCAGTCGTAATGAAAGCTAATTTTAGCCGGAGAGCAACAGGCAAGCTTTATTCGCATCTTTTGGCTCACACTCAACGTCGAATAAGTTATTCTTTCTCTCAAAGTGAGGTCCGCATTAAGGTGGCTTTAGTTACGAGTGCTCAAGGTCGCTCTTACAGGGTCACGAAACAACTCTATTTCAAGGCCCGGAGAGTTTAATGTGTTCGTGTTTGTCGAGAGAAAAAGAGCAACAGCTGAGTTGAAGTACCAGGGAGAAAAACCAGTAACCGTACACGATCTCCTGACTACTTGTAAGGTCGGCTTTGTTGCAGTACTAAGCTGTCAAAATGAAAGCTAGCTTTGACAAACGCCACATTATATGCGCCCACCTGTCACGTCGTCTCAACGTCACATGTTTATTTTCATCGTAGGCCTACTGATACTACCTACAAGCTTCATAGCTTGTAAAGCTGGCTTTTGTACAATGCAGCACTGCGAAAATGAACGCTAGCTTTGACTAACTCTGCATTATAAGCGCCCATACCCCTGCACGTCTTTTCGACATCAGGACGTGTTTATTTCCATCGTAGGTCTTCTAATTCTACATACAAGCCTGATAGATTGTAAAGCTGGCTTTGTTACAGCACTGCGCTGCGAAAATGAAAGCGAGCTTTGACGAGCGCTACTACATAAGTGCACCATTCATGCAAGTTAATTTAGCAACGATAACAAAATTTGAAACAAATTTATGGCAATTCATTCAATATAATATTTTTATATTTTGTGCATGCTGTGCAACTCTACAGTGATCGATTATTTACTTTTCGCATTAAGCTAATGAGCATCAGTGATCGCGGCTCACGCATGTTTGAAACAAAGCAATATGAAAATGAGTTACTGTCACAAATGCATTCTTTAGGTCTCAAGGGGCCGATAATTCCCAAGATGTATTACGTTTTACAATTAATATCCGTTTGACATTCACTTCAAGGAGTTTTCACCTTTCTGAAGGCTGCAACCTTTGCATTCATTTGATGTTCATCTTACATAGAACCCGCAACACAGAAAAACTAGATTTATACGGAAACTGCACCTGTATGTCCGCAAAGCGACAGTTGTTTCTTTTTATAAGGAGGGAGAGGGAAGATTACTTCGAATTTGAAAGAAAGTAGCTGATTTGAGACAATTATTTAGTTTTGCGGATGTGTCATTTGAAAAGCGCATTTCTGAAAACACTGCAATTATCTTTCCCACGCTTAGTTATCATCTCTTTTACGATTCAGACCGTATGGCAGTTCTGCAAATAGGCATGCTAAGCTTGGCAACAGGCCGCTTTACCTCGTGTGTCCTTTCATTTTATTTTTCTTGTGTTTCAGCAAAGCTGCCAGATATATTTATACTCAAATAACAATCATCATGTTTTCTAGCTTTCATACACTGACCTTTCCATGGAGGCATCCTGAACTAAAATCTGACGTCCCTACATCCACTTTGCATTACAGTGTCATTCGCTGCTAGGCAGAATGTCAAAACGCAGAAGAATAAAAACCCTGATATATTGCAAAGTGTCTAGCAAGCAGCGCCATGTTCCCACAAGTTCCATCAGTATACTCATTTCTCTGAAGACACCATCTACCTAACGCGAGCGTAAAATCAATTTATTTACAATACTGATGACCATTCCACGCTATTAACGAGCAGAATATGAGCGTCACGCAGACATTACGCAAAAATCAAGTCCGTCCTTTGATGCAAAGTTTCGGGTGATTTGCATCTTTTGAACGGATGATAACCGAGTCTGCTCTAGTCGTAATTTTTTCCACTGAGGCAAGAAAATGTCCCTACATAAACCCTTAATCACCGAGCCCGAGTGGCACGACGGTTATCAAAAAATTTTCCGCGCTGGAAAGTAAAGGCAGGGACATTGTCTGTCGATGTATTAATTTGTTCAGAGTTCTCACAAATCCTAAAAAAAATGTTTTTACTTTTTTGTTTGTTTGGAGCCGAGTTACGAATAAGGGGACGTGGCTAGACGGAGGGATTCGTTGGAGACGTCTCTGCGTGACACGCGGCCGAGCAGCGGGCCAAGCGTCTGCGGCCGGGCGCGGTTCAGGCTGTCGCCAAAGAGCGGCGGCTGTGGCCAGGCAGGTAGTGCCGTGCCCCGCGCTCCCGAAAATAGAGACCGCGCTGGCTCCTATCCCCCCCAGTAAAAAGATAGCCGATGACATCAGCACAGTGCTCTCAGGGGGCCCCCATTTCTGGACCATGCCGCCGGCGCGCGCTCGCCTCTTCTGAGACGCCCCAAAGGGCACCACCGCGGTGCTCGAAGGGGCGTTGCAAGTGTCGTTTACCCGCGTGGCCGCTCAGCGGACCACTAGCGGCCTCTGGCGATAGTGAGCGCGTGCGCCGACAGGTGGCGCAAGTGGCGTGAAGGGCCACACCCTCTCCCGTGGCACTGTGCCACGAGTCCTTCGATCATAGATGCACCGAAACCAACCCAATGGCTCGTGAGAAAACACCCACAGTTGAGCGGAATGTCAGTTCCGCTCCACATTTGAGGGTTTTTTTTTTGTCTCAGTCTATGTATACCAATCGTTCCCGCTTTGAGATGTCGATCAATTCGGTCTCATCCTACCACAATCCGGGTCTCCTGTTTAGCTTACTTAACGCTGGTAATCCAGGGCGTTTTAAAACGCCCAGGAGGTGCGCTTGGGCTGTGAGAAGCAGTGTAGTGAACGACTCCAGATT
Source organism: Amblyomma americanum (assembly GCF_052857255.1). NCBI lineage: Eukaryota > Metazoa > Arthropoda > Arachnida > Ixodida > Ixodidae > Amblyomma > Amblyomma americanum. The sequence goes on along the minus strand of NC_135507.1, from coordinate 32,759,703 downwards.
TGTTTCGATAACATGGTGTTCTTCACAGTCCTCTCACAGTGCACAGTGCACGGGTGTTTTGCACTTCGCCCTCGAGGGATAGGGAAATGTGTACGCCGCGCCCGGAATTCTATCCTTCGACTTCTTGCTGATCATATGAAAGCCTTAGTCACTGAGCTACCGCGGCTGGTATCTGAACAGTTTAAGATGGCTTATAGACTGCACCGGTGGGGTTGTGGAGCTAGGTTCAAGCCCCGAGCGAGGAAGAAATTTTTGTGAATTGCGATTAGTTTACATAGCTGTATACCTTTCACTTGTAGCCATATGGCTTCACTCATCTAGATTCTGACTGTAATTAGTCCTTCAAGAAAGTAAACTTCGCGCTAAAATTCGGCCACCTCCTTTTACCTCATTTTCAAATTAGTTTCAAGCAGCAAAGAGCCCAAAGTATGGAGCTCTCGATTTTTTTAACAGATAACCTCACGGCCCGCCGGCAACCGTTAACGCTACATTTCTAAAGCAGGTTATAAGCTAAACAACGCTCAATTAGTTTGTGATAGGGGGCCGGAGAGGGTTTCTCAACTAGCGCTTCAAAGTTCCGAGAAGTATGCTGCGGTGACTCAATCGTTGTGGCGCCTGCGGGCGTTACTTTCTCACCGAGCACACCGTTCTCTTTTTGAAAGGCTCATACATGCGTTCAATTTACCTCAGTTCGGTGCAGTACAGCTGCTGCTGAGGCTTCACCGCTGGATAGGTTGTCTAGGAGGAGCGTATTCGAGCAATAGATATGAAGGCGACTCTCTCTGCGGCAAACAGAATCGCCATCACATTATGCTGCCACCGAAAACAACCGTGTCGACCTCATCGCCAACGCAAATGTTCCCAGTCAGACAAGGGGACTGCGCGTTCTTCAGACAGAGAGCTACTGAAGTACAGACCATTACATATATCACTGCCCCAACGCGCATGTCTTAGTTCACACCTTTCGCCACTAGGACAGAAACACTACCGGCGGTGTGGCGCTAATGTATACCTTTTTGAACAAATGGCCACCTCTATTATTTAATTGCAAAGAGGACATTTTTACCATTCATCCACGTTATGGGCGAGGTAGTGCCATCGAAAGGAAGGTGGGAAAGACGGAAGACTCCTTTACTGATCTCCTGGAGCGCGATAAGTTTACTTATAGCTGTTTTAATTGCGATTTTGAGAGAGCAAAAAAAGCCAAGGTAAATGGACTAAAACTGGATGCACAAAATAGCAGACGATGATGACGGTCATAACAGACGAACGGGGCAACCGAGCGCCATCAACGGCGAAAAAGCTAACAAAAGTTGGCGCACGCAGCTCCATAGGACCCCGCCAGCTGTGCGGGTCTATAGTTCAGTAGGTCTTGCTTCAAACAATCAGCTGTGATGTCACGTGATCCACATCATAGGGTGGGAGTCCGCATGTGGAAGGCGTGGGTGCCCTGGAGCTCCCGCTACTACCTCTTCGTCTCCTGAGGAGGGCGAAAAGTCAACGCATTGTTTTGCAGCGCTAGCTGTATAGGGGGTATTCGCGTGACGTCACGGGCGCCCTTTTGGAGCACACCGCGCACCGTGAGTGGTGAGGGCCGGAAATGGTCAGGTTACGTCGATCAGACATGGGCGGCAGCCGTTCGCCGCGCTCGGCGTGCGGCAAAACGGAGGTCACCGTGGTTTGAGTTCATGCCCCCTATAGAACAACACCCAGATGTGACGAAGTAAGCAAGATGCGATGGCGCTGCTGTCGCCGAGTCGTGGTAACAGCTTGGAGAAAGGAGGAGGAGGAGGAGGAGGAGGAGGAGGAGGAGGAGGAAGAAGAAGAGGAGGAGGAGGAGGAGGAGGAGGAGGAGGAGGAGGAGGAGGGGAAAGGTAATAGCTTGGAGTGCAGCCCATAGGAATGCATGTAAACTAAAGTTTTCAAAGTGTTTTTCTGATTTCGCACTCCACTTATAAGGCCGCCCATTCGTCAATAAAAGCTGAATATACTTCTCAGAACAGAATGTGCAAGTATGGAGCGTCATTTCGAATCTAAAAAATTTTTTCAAACGCCGCAATATGCGGCTGCTCGAGTTACCCCCGGTTAGGATTACCGGGGCGGGAGATCGGACCATAGAATCGGATGTAAACAAAGCTTTCTAAAATTGGTTTTCTGTTATTGCGAAAGTATTTTATGATCCATCAGTCGGAAAATCCGGCGTTCCGTCCCCGAGAAACGCACAAAAACCCACGTGACTCCATGGCATCACCGGCAGTGCCTACACCATCAGGGGAAAAAGAAAAATTAAATTTATTCTGTAGGAAGCTCCGAACCCAGGCCAGCGCGAACAAATTAGCTTCGCTGGCCACTTAATCAGAGCACTACGCCATCGCCACAGCATAACAGCCCGAGCGCTCAACTGCCAGCTCTCTCGCGCCGGGTTTGGGTATCGTCATCCTCATCAACTTCCATTCGGGCGACGCGAACAGATCAGCTTCGCTGGTCACTGCATTAGATTAGTACGCCATAGCCGCATACGAACATTCCGCGTAGATGCTTTCACATTCACAGCACGTAAGTAGTATTACGTATAATCCGTAATTTTTTCACACTGCATTCATGAAGGCAGCCATTGGTTAACCACTGGCTAGCACTATTAGAAAGAGTACGAAAAAATATGCGACATCATTTCGCATCTGGCACCTTGTAAAACGTCACGATAAATGTGTTCCTCAAACATTTATGTTCCTCAAAAACCAGCCATGTGATAGCTATAGTAGGATACAACTTGAAAACGTATGCCTATTGTATGTGACACCCCTACAAACGTTTATGCGCTCGGCTAGCTGCCTGATTCTCCGAATCGCGCGAGTGTCTCATTTAGTCAGACATGCCCCCGCATACGCTACATTTCCTGGAAAATACAGTTGCTCAGTCAAAACAGCCTGGACAGCTCTACATGAAAGACAGTCCTCAAACGGCATGATAAGTGAACTATGCACAGTAGCCGACGACGGCGCAGACAGCATCCCCTGCCACCTCCTGTGACCGCCAGCGCCATCTATATTTGAAAACGCGGTGTTGGTTCATACAAGGAGTTTTGGCTGGTTTCGCAACATTCGATGTCCGATTTACTCTGGCATCACATGATCATGCGAGCCGGTAAGCCCATGTGCAGAGAAAGGGTAGATTTACCGTTAGGCCTCCGCCACAACTCACGTGATTACCTGCTTTAGCATCATCACAACACTAGCTAAACTGTTCCAGTTCAGCCATTGCCCGTCAGTCCATCGCATGGCGGCATGCTATCCTCTGTTATGGCGGCACGTGATAACCGCATCATTCATAATTAACGTCATGTGGAGGACGAGTTCATCGACCAGCTAGCATTGAAATTGTAAGCATCCATCATGGCCACCTAGTAAACGTCTTCATACAATGGCACAGACACAAAGAAAAACCGCATAATTTATTTCACATTTTTACACTAACGACGTGCAGATGTCGCTAACGCTGGTGGTTCGGCGAGCGACAGCATTTAATATGCGTCAAAAAAAATAAATAAACGGCTGGTGATGCTCGTCTTGATTTTGGTTTCTCACCTTGTAGGAATTTACAGCTCAGATGCGATCCCAACGCGGGAGACGCACCAGATTCCAGTGACACGTGTTGGGCGTGCGATTACACAATTTCGCCATTGTCATTTCTTTCTACTTTTCTTGTAAACAAGCTCTCTCTCTCCCACTTCGTTGCCCGCTGCTCGCAGAGAACACTCCCTCGTTTCCTTTTTTCTTTGTTCTAGTTGCAGCGCAGAGCAGGCAGCGGCTGGTCCAAAACTTAGAGAACTGTTGAAAACATACATTGAGATGTGATTTTAGGCTTTTCCTGCATCACGTGTAATGTTGAACGAAAGCTCATACACTTAAGGGTATAAAGCCTGTTAAATAGCTTGTGTAAAAGGCTTGTGCAAAAGTTTATAAACGTGTCGTTCGCTCTTGACAGCTCTAGATGCACAGTAAATTTTCTCTGCCCTAATGGCGTCTCAACCCCAAATACATTTTAGCAAAGAACTTGCATTTCGCCTGTTTTTCATGAGAATGAGCTTTCTCACACCAGTGCATCACACACACACACAGTAACTGTGCAAAAGGCAGAGCCCATAAAGCATAGAAAGCTTAGGCGCACATGAATACTCAAGCAATGCAAGATGAGTGAGTGCGGAACCAAGCAGGAGTTTTAAATTGGAAGCTTTCTTGTTGACCTCATTCAACAGTTTGTAAACAGCCAAGCAAACGCCGACCTGTCACTGGTTCATTTCTGAAGTGCCTCTCAGCAGTGTGGCAGACTTCTAGCCGACAATGGCAGGCAAATCTTTTCACTAATACGTAGAACAATCTTTCGTATAATCGTTGTATGGGAGCTGGTTGCAGCAAAAAAACAGCAAGAGATTAAATTGGCTTCGTGGCTCTGAAAGCGTAGAAGAGTGATCGCGCACTTCTTCTAGTATTCCTGATATTTATGCGATTTAAAGCGGGAGCTTGCCAAAAATTTACCCTTGGTGCAAAGTGTGCGTGTGTGCGTGCGTGCGTGCGGGCAAGCATGCGGGCGTGCGTGTGGGCAAGCGTACGGGCGTGCGGGCAAGCGAACGGGCGAGCGGGCGAGCGGGCAAGCGAACGGGCGAGCGGGCGAGCGGGCGAGAGGGCGGGCGGGCGGGCGGGCCTGCATACGTGCGTGCGTGTAGAAAAAATTTTGAGGGAGTCCACTAGGACCAGTACTGGTCGTCCTCCAGTTTCCTTCATAGGCACATCTTACTGAATCCCTACATGCGCTAAGAATCTAGTGCGTGTCGAAGAGAATGTTCTTTTTTTTTGCTTTTGTTTACTGTACACGTACCTAATATTGAGGAAGCGCCTACTAGCTGACACCCTGCGTCGCCTGCTGCAGGTCGATCCCAGCAGCCTCCGCCATTTCTCGGAAGACGGAGCTCGCGTCGCCAGAAAGCTCGGCCACGGTGCCGAACTCCACGACGCTGCCGTCCCTCATCACCAGTATCCTGCGAAAGAACGTGGCGCGACTCAAAACACACCACGCGCCCGGTAACGGTCAGATGCCGAGGTCTTAGGTTTGCGAAGAAGGAGACGGAGGAGGAAAGGCAGGAAAGTTAACCGGGAAAATAAACCGGTTTGCTAACCTGCACTGGGGTGAAGGAATGGGGGAACAACTGGCCCGCATTCGTAAGCTGTTAACGAAGGCCACTTTCAATCCAAATGCTGTTCTTGCTGCATTTTGCACTGAAACATTGGGACAACTGCGAGATGGGCGACGTCGTACTTAATATCATTTTTTTTAGAGTGAAACTCTCAGGCGCCCTTTCTTGCATTCCACGTCGTAGCTGTAGGCTTAACACGCTTCCTGGCAACCCTGGCAGGTGGTGGCAGAGCAAAACGCCGCCTACCACGGAGACAGAGAGAAGGAATGGACACCGCGAAGGTGGCCCGCCAAGGGAAGATCCCGGAGTGTGGATATATGGCAGCGTAACATGCCACCTGACAGCGGTGGCAGGTGGTGCGTGAAGAGCTGGACACAAATTTCGCATTACCGACTATCGTAATCGTCTGTCAGTTTTTCTTTACTATTTTCTGTACTGTTGGCTATTACGTTAGGCTTAGGATTTTAGAGAGCTTATCACTCATTCACATTTATATGACGACAGCTGCTTTCTCTTTAAGTTTTGTACTGGCTTATCGTTAATGCAGTTATCTTAAACGCTTTACCCTTTATATATCTTGCAGTAATATTTTTCCGTTCAGTCTGGCTTGTACTCTCCGATTTTTCTTTTATGACTTGGGTGTGGTGTTATAACTTTGTATATATTCCATTTTTAATAATGTTGTTTTTGTCCCTCTTGCTCAAAGCACTTTTGGTCATATACAGTATCATAAATGAGTAAATAAATAAACAGATAAAAAGTAAATAAATAATGTTAGAGGTCACTGCAGTAACCTGCACTGGAGGGATGCGAAAGCATTGATACCTCCTCGTTTCTCTTTGCCTCACTTGTCCCATCTCCTCACATTTACTCGACTAAGCACTGGTGTAAATTCATCCAATTTCCCAATTACCACAATTAATTGTCTTAATCAAGTTCCATCAATTCCAAATTTTAATTTTTCAAACTTGGTGCCACGCTTCGTTTTCAAATCTGGCGCCACGCGTTGGCTCCGCCCACACTTCCGATTTTTTTGGAAAATTTGGCGTCACACGCTGCCCTGGCTTCATCCATTTTTGGACATTTTTGGCTCTAATTAATTAACTAATCAACTTATCGGCGTAATTCTTTTCTCGGCATGAACCTCACATCATTCTCTTTCGATTACAACCATTCGTTTGGCGCTACTTCTTTTAAGTTCCTCACAACTGCTGCGGACACGTTTTGCGGACACGACCTTGTCGACATAGCCTAGTAATGCTTTCGCATTAATAAATAAATATTTCAATTTCCAGGTGTTGCCCAGTGGCACTGTTTACGAGGTAGGCATCTGCCATAAGCAACATACAAGAACACCGACAGCATTGGCAATGCAGAATGTTCCTCAAACACCTATCATCGTAAAACCAGCCATGTGTTAGCTATTGTAGGATAAAACTTAAAGAAACAGCAGTTGTCAACCCTGGGCCACGATCCGCGGCGTACTGTATTACTCCGCTAGCCAGTCACAAAAGTAAACTAAATGAGCTGTCTAATGTTTGACTTTATTAAACAAGCCAGGTATCAAAATTCTAGAGCTCGTAGCTTTTCTTCTTGTGATTAGCTTCTTGTTTAGGTGACGAGAGAAGTTTTAACAACGGACTACTTTTTTGTCGTGGGAGAATTCTGTGCGGTGGTCCGGAATGTGGGCGGCGCTTCACTGCAGACTTAAGTTGCATCCGACTATAAAAGAAGGCAGCTAACACGAGTTAGCTCTCAATTAAATCTCTCAAGTTAACAACTCACAAATATCTCATAATCAAGTTGATCTCATGCTGTTAGCTGTCTTATTATAGCTTTAAATGAGGCAACTAATTCGTGTTAGCTGCCTCATTTAAACCAATAAGACAGCTAACAACATGAGATCAACTTGGTTATGAGATATTTATGAGTTGTTAACTTGAAAGATATAACCAATCATAATAATTTTGTTTACTTATAAACTACTTATGAGAAAGCTAACGTAAGCTCGTAAATCAGTTAAGATGAGTTAACTCATTTTAGTTGGTAATGAGATAACACCATGAGATCATCCACATAATGATCAGAAAACGGTTAAGATGAGTCAATGAACTTATCGTCTCACGAGATAGTCGTCATGAGGTACTCTGCCAGTTAACGTGACATTTTGCTTGCGTAGAAGGCTGAGCAATGGAAAGTACGAATAACAAGAGAGTTAAATAATCCACATTATATACATTTTCCTCGTGCGCAGCTTTGCAACCCCTCGGCGCACCTCGTATCTGCCTCTCCCACAGATTGTGAGACGGTGTCTGAAACCTGGGACGACGATTTGTCCCAACACGGTCATCAGCGAGGGACACACCTGTCGCAGTCCAGCACCGTGTGCAGTCGGTGGGCGACGGTGAGGACGGTGCAGTCGGCGAAGCCCTCGCGTAGGGTTTGGTGCACCAGCTGCTCTGTGTCGCCGTCCATGCGCGAAGTGGCCTCGTCCAGGAGAAGAACGCGCGGACGACGCAGCAGAGCCCGCGCAAGGCACGCCAGCTGCCGCTGTCCAGCACTGAGAGAGAAACGGGTGTTCGCATTTCCGTAGGTATTTCTTGAAGATTTATGCCAGTGTTTTTGACAGAGACTGACAGAGACAGACAGACTGACAGAGACAGACAGACAGAGACAGACAGACAGACAGACAGACAGACAGACAGACAGACAGACAGACAGACAGACAGACAGACAGACAGACAAGACAGACAGACAAGACAGACAAGACAGACAAGACAGACAAGACAGACAGACAGACAGACAGACAGACAGACAGACAGACAGACAGACAGACAGACAGACAGACAGACAGACAGACAGCCAGAGAGACAGAGACAGACAGACAGAGACAGACAGACAGAGACAGAGACAGACGGAGACAGGCAGAAACAGGCAGAAACAGGCAGACAGAGAGAGACAGGCAGACAGGCACAGACAGACAGAGAGAGACAGGCAGACAGGCACAGACAGACAGAGAGACAGACACGCAGACAGGCAGACAGAGACAGACAGACAGAGACAGACAGACAGAGACAGACAGACAGACAAAGACAGACAGACAGACAGACAGACAGAGAACGACTGACTGAACGACTGGACTGAACGACCGACTGAATGACTGACTGAATGACTGACTGACCGACTGACACTGCGCATTTCAGTAGGTATTTCTTGAAGATTTCTGATAGTTTTTTGTAGCGATAGCTACATTAAGGTAGCATTTCGAACCTTCAACGTGGCGGCGCCGCCACCCTGCGGCTGCGCCACCACGCTGTCAGATGGTTGGTCACGTGGTGCAGAGCAGCTGCCGGTGGCGCGGCGCCGTGGCTGATCACGTTGTTAACGTGGTTGGTCATGTGACCAAGTTCAACTCGGCCAGCTGTAGCTATCGCATCACTCCAGGTATAACCAGAGCTAAACCACCGCCAATTTTTTTTCACACTGACTCAAAGGCAGACTGACCGACTGCCTGACTCTGGCCGACAGACTGAGAATGACTGGCTGACAGTGGCTGACTGACTGTGACTCGCTGTGACTGACACTGCGCATTTCAGTAGCTGTTCCTTCAAGATTTCTGACAGTTGTTTTTCACACTGACTCAAAGGCAGACTGCCTAACAGTGAGTGATTGATTGAGTGGTTGATTCCCGATTGATTTCGGACTACGGGAGCGATCACAGGTGCCCCATACAAAGTTTCTCGAATGAGCTGATCTGTCAGCTTGTTACCTCTAAACCCGGCATGACCAGGAGCCCATCTAATCCAAAATAACGTTGGGGAGGATTCAACATATTGGCTTTCTAGTTTTTGATGATAGTGTAGCAAAAGGATGTCTCGTGACAAAATAAAAAAGAACTTCCGACACCGGGAATCGAAACCGGGCCTCCTGGGTGAGAGCCAGGTATCCTAACCACTAGACCATGCCAGAGACGCTGGTGTCTGGAGAAGAGTAGAAAGTTGTGCCAGCTCGTCAAACATTGAAAAAGTTTGGCGTTGAAACGTACGTTTGACACTGAGGCACACAACACGGGCCTGTAATTGCAACTGACCACTTGTTTATTGCTATTTGGTGGGATTTGAAATAAACGTTCAGTTGTAAGATAGCGCTCGTGCCAAACCAAAAAAAAATACGACAGAGGCAGTCCCAAAATACGGCAAACATTTTGTAGTTTTGTTGTAAGGACAATTTTGTAGCGATAGCTGCATTACGGTAGCATTTCGAGCCTTCAGCGTGGCGGCGCCGCCACACTGTCACGTGGTGTGAAGCAGCTGCCGGCGGCGGCGCGCCTGATCACGTGGTTGGTCACGTGACCAACCACGTGGCGCGGAGCAGCTGCTGCTGCTGCTGCTGGCGGCGCGGCGCGCCGGCGAAACCGAGCTGCAACAGCTGTGCGCCTGCGCCGTGTTTAGTGGGACGAAGATGAAGGAGCGCCCAGCGAAACGGAGCGGCGAAAGACTGGCTTTGCAATTCAACTAAGTGAGTTCCACTCGGCCAGCTGTGGCTATCGCGTCACTCCAGGTTTAACCGCAGCTCAACCACCAATTTTTTTCTTTTTTGTAGTTTGCGAGGTTGTGAGTTGTCGCGACGCAACCGGCTCTGTCGTTACTACAGGAAACAGGACAATACTACAGAAAATCCTCTTGTTACTGCAAAAATTCGTTGTCAGGTCCCAAAATACAACAAAAATATTTGTGTTGTATTTTACGATGGGGATATTTTGTGCGCCTGACTGTCCGTCTTGTGTTTCCGCGATATTAATCAATTATTAGTGTTTCCTGAGGTCGGCGAAGATAAGCAATGCACATCGAAAGTGAGTGTGTCGCTACAAAGAATAGGAAAATGTCGCCAAGATAATCCCGTCTGAATACAGCCTGCAGAGTAGGTATGACTGGCGACACGCGTAGAGCCTCCTATTTCTTTTAAAGAGAGCAATCCCACGTGTCGATCATCAACCAATCCGGCTCGAACATGCAGCAAAAAATTCAGGGGGCACTTTGTTGACCTAAAGTGCGGTGAAGCGAAAGCCTTTGGCGCGGTGTTGCTGCTTGTGTCGCTGATGTGTGTTGAAGATGTTGAATAAAGACTAAGCAATTGTTCGCTCCATGAAACTTTCGCTGACGTTCATAAGCACGCACACGCTTGGTTGCTGGAGAGCGTTTAGGCGACATCCTTCCAGAACAGCGCTCAGGACGTGTCTGTCAAGGTTGCCTGGGGAGCGCTCCCCTCGAACGATGGTGGCGCCACTAAATGACGTCACACGCATGCGCAGTAGGCTGAAGCAGAGGTGCATTGTCTTCTGGCACCTTGCGCATGCGCAGTGCATTATCGTATACAGAGTTCCCAGTTGCGACATACTGCACCAACCACTAGTATTACTAATCACTAATCAACAAATTATCAATTAACAAATTATTATTTAAATAACTCCAACATTACCGATTGGCTAATTACTAATTAACAGTGAGTACAGTTTGCCTGCTTACGTGGAGGAATGCAAAAGCATGTGTTTTGAGGAAAAGACGCAGTATGTCAGATCTGGAAATCTCGGTGGACACCTTAACCACGTTTGATTGACATCTATAGTGTGACACTTTTCTGCGAACATCCCAGCTCGCGAGTCTATAAAGCCTTTAACCTTAATATTTTAGCAGCATCAAGTTGCCTCTGCCGTCAGTGCGAACGAAGGCGCGCAGTAGCGTACCTAAGGTTGTCAGCGCCGTCGCCGATCTCCAGCATGAGACCCTGTGGGTGCGCTGACACAAAATTGGCCAGGTGTGCCTTCCTCAGTGCCTCCCAGACTTCCTCGTCCGTGTGGCTCTGCGTGGCGTCGATGTTGTCCCGGAGGCTTCCTTTCATGAGGTATGGCTCCTGCCGACAACCCGGTGAGAGATAAATGTTAGTCCTAGAACGAAGGAAACGACAGCTTTCACGTGACGTCACGGGCGCCATCGTTTTCTGAGCACCCACCAAGATCGCAGCACGCAGCCTCCCATGCAATGGCGCGCAGTCGAACAAAATGACCGGATCACCGTGGAACGCCGACTGGCATTTGACCCTCCACGGAGGCGTCTGCCTTTCGTAGAGGGCCCTTGAGACCCCGACATTTGCGCCCTTTCCTGAGCACTAGGGTAACTACTAAGGGGGTCCCGCAATCCACCGGCAGCCATGACTGACCACCTACCGCACAGTTGCTGAGTGAAAAAATTATATGCCCCATCTACTCCATTTAGGAGTAGTGGATTGAAACAAACTATAGATGGATACAACTCAAGAACGAAGTGGCCTGTCAAAGCGCCCTCTTCCAGCCAATGGCGTCGGGCGATTCTCATGACCCTGCTACTGTGACAATAGATGGAGTGGCTGATGAAAAGGGATAGTCCCCTCCTTCCATGGTCCAGGAAAGTCCCCTCCCTGCATTGTAACACCCTGCTTGCATTGTCACCCTAACAGGTTCATGAGGATCCGCCAACACCATTGGCTTCAAGGGGGGTCCTTTGTAGGGGAAAACTCCTTTGTTCTTGAGTTGGATACGACAATAGGCAGAACGGTCCTTTGTCACTGTGTCTTGGGGAGTGGCTGGCTCAGCCCTAGGGATCTTTCATCCTCTCTCGAAAGAACAACTCACTCCCCACAGCATGGGGGACAAAGGACTGCCCCCTACTTTGGCTTTTCCTTGCCCAAGGACCGCCTTCCAGCCAATGGCATCGGCCGATTCTCATGACCCTGCTAGTGTGACAAAGCAGGGAGTGGTAGATGAAAGGAAAAATATCCCTTCCTTCTATAGTCAGGGATGGACAGCTCTCTGTTGTGGTGCTGCTCACTGCTTTGTCAGGCTAGCAGGGTCATGCGAATAGGCCGACGCCGTTGGCTTGAAGGGGGTCCTTTGATGGGGAAAAGCCACTGGGTTGTTGAGTTGTATGCGACTATAGCCTCTGCTCGCTTTACTGCACTGCCATAAAGAGTAACTGGTTGGCGATAAGCGGATTAGGAAAGCAGCCAGGCATTCGCCATGCTTCCTGACCCAAAGATGGCCGCCACTATGACATCAATGTAAAACACTTCTTTAACGGCTGCCTTCGACGCATCTTCTTCCTGCGGAATTCCTCGCATAGACATCTGCCCGGAATGGGTGCACCATAGTTCGGTCACGTGTCCTGTTGCTTCGTTTCTTTTTTTACTCTTTTTTCCACCAGGAATTATATTTATTGTTTTTATTATTCATTTATTAATACCACCTTACGGGATCCAGGCGGAACGTTGGGTTACGGGTTACAAACGACATTCGAGTACAATAAGCAAAAGTACGAAACGTAATCAAAACTAGCTGCAAAGCAATCAAACAAGCGAGTTTCAAAAACAGTAATAAAACAACAAAAACTGTACGTTGCAGAGAGGAAAAAATGTAAACGCAATTAGGAACAAAAATGCTTGCATAAAAATAGTGCTGCACCTATGCACTATGCAAAAAGCAAAATACAACCAAAAACAACTCAGAAAAATTTCAATAGCCCCGCCGCGGTGGCTCAGTGGTTAGGGCGCTCGACTACTGATCCGGAGTTCCCGGGTTCGAACCCGACCGCGGCGGCTGCGTTTTTATGGAGGAAAAACGCTAAGGCGCCCGTGTGCTGTGCGATGTCAGCGCCCGTTAAAGATCCCCAGGTGGTCGAAATTATGCCGGAGCCCTCCACTACGGCACCTATTTCTTTCTTCTTTCACTCCCTCCTTCATCCCTTCCCTTACGGCGCGGTTCAGGTGTCCAACGATATATGAGACAGATACTGCGCCATTTCCTTTCCCCAAAAAAAACCAATTATTAAAACCAATTATTGAAATTTCACTTAACATATCAGTAATGTTTGTCCAACTGAGTATTATATGTACCAATTCTAACCCAGTTTTCTGCATTAAGAATCCTTAAAGGATTCTTAAAAGAATCTAGAAAAGAAAAGAGGAATCTGAACTCGTGTTTTTTACCGCGGGAACTCGATCTACACATTCCGAACATTCTTAGAGACTTCAAATTATTGTTCTGTGCAGCCGATTTCTCTAATTTAAATCGGATTAAACGTCCCGGCTCCAGCTTTTTTTTTTTTTAACTAAACGCTGAAAGTAGGAGGAGTCAACCAACGCGTCAGCCAGTCCCGCGGCAACTTGCCACTCTGCCATCGGCGGAGTGATACGTAAATCAAAGAGTCCACGCGTATTTTTACAACCGCGGGCCTAGCTTCCTGCTACGTTATCTGCGACTGAAACTGTTCATTCACACAAACCTAAAAACAAAATAAAAGCGAAAGCGAAGCCGCTACGGGAGTGGCTGAAAGGCACTCCACGCGTTGGTTGACTCCTCCTACTTTGAGCGTTGAGTTCGGAAAAAGGTGGGAGCCGGGACGTTTAATTCGATTCAAATTAGAAAAATCGGCTGCACAGGACAATAATTCGAAGTTTCTAAGAATGTTCGGAACGTGTAGATCGAGTTGCCGTGGTAAAAAGAGAGGTTCAGATTCCTCTTTAGTTCACCTTTAATACAGCCACTTCTACAAAAATAACATATGCCGCATTTAGCCTTCATGCAGGGCAAGTCTTTTATATTCCCTGGGCACAAAGACAGCGAGAATTAAGGGTTGGAAGACGCATGCTATTCGGGACTCGCCTGCGGAATGACCGTGATCGTCGAGCGTAGCCGACGCAGGGGAACCGAGGCGATGTCCATGCCGTCGATGACGATGCGCCCCTGCGACGGCCTCAGCACCCTGAGCAGGGCCAGGATGAGCGACGATTTCCCAGCTCCCGTGCGACCCACCACGCCCACCTGCGGAGTCGATATATTGGCTGGCTAGAGACGCTCAAATTTTCTCTTTTGTCCAAGGCTCACACGACCCGTGCGAAGTCCTTCCCATACAAAAATTTCTTCCTGTAGACTGTCCATACACTTCTGTCTATAAAGTCAAGACTTTCTACGGACAAATCATATAGACTAGTCTATAGGCAACACAAACCCTATAGACCGTCTATTCATGATCAAGCACTTATAGTAAACTTGTCTATAGACAATATATATAGACTATGAATAGCGAAAAGTATATATATTATATATATATATATATATATATATATATATATATACAGGAAGGCAATAGAGTCTATAAGATATCTATAGACAGTCTGTAGGACATTTTTATAATAGTTAAACTGCGTGCTTCTTCAAAATAACAAATAGACCTCAAGTGCGAAAAGGCTGAAGTCGTATCTTCAATTAAGCTGAGCGAAACTGTGACAGGCATGTCTTCAGTGGTGGCACATTGCAAACCCATTAGGTTTTCGAAGTTTCACGCTGCGATATGTGACCACTTTTATACTCCACAGCAGCTTTTCATGGTTATGAGAGGAAGGCTGCCGGATCCATGATCACTGCTCAAGTCTTCGACACGCCTTAAACCGAGACCTAAATTCATTCGCCTCTTCCACTTCCTTCAAGATGCGCCTAACAGTAAGAAATGAAAACTTTCATGCTGCATTGGCAGTGAGACGTCGTTATCGCTAATATGGTGGTGGTCGTCGATGTTGTTTACGATGTTGTTCATGATAATGATGTCGATGGTGTTGTTCGTATTGATGCTGCTGTTGATGATATCGCCGATGCTGTCATGCTGCTGTTGACACTGTGCTCAGCCATGTCTTGAAGAAGTGTCACTACATTGTCAAGAGCGAGAAGAAACTACCATGCATCCGCAGACTACAGCGGTGGCACACACTTTCTACTGCACTACACTCGAAGAACCCAAACCAGAGACCTCAGGGTAGTGGCAACATACCTTTTCACGGGCTTTTATAGCGAACGAGACGCAGTTCAGAACAGGTGCCAAGACGCCCTGCTGGTAAGACGCCGTAAAGTCCTCAAATGCAATTTCTCCTTCGGTAGGCCACGCAACGTGCCCAGCTTCCGGGGAAACTGCAGGAACATTTGGTGCTCCTTCCCGCTCGCTATCGCAGTCGACATCGCAGTCATCCTGAAAAAAAAAGCAGGAAACAAACAAAACCGTACTTAGAGGACTCACACGTTAACGCAGCCAGGTAGGTCCCACAATAAATAGCGCCCTCTCGTCCCGTCTGTCCTTTCACAAAGCGCTGCTTACAGGGCTACACGACATATCCCTCCATGCCCATCAACGTTCGCCATACGGCCTAGTGCCGCTTGTTGAACTAGACATGACACACCTAAATAAAGCACAATAGAATCGGCAAACCACAGAATTACCTAGAGTTACTAAACACTCCGAATGGTATCGACATTTCGCACTACACTAGCTGCTGCTGAAATTCTCAATACCGCGGAGGTAACGTCTAATGAATTTTTCCCGTTCATTTTTTTTAGGAAAAGACAATGCTGAATACAATATCCGAATTGAAGTTAATTGGACGCGAGCATTTATTTGTGCCGACGGTGGCAAAAAAAAATGATGGTCGATTTACGCAGCAGTTCGGTTTGCATTTCGGCTCCGGCATTCAAATCCAGTGTTCACAGATGCGCCACAGCCCTTCTATGACAGGTGCTGCCATCGGTGGGACTTGGGTTGCTTGGGTTGGGTCGCAATCCAGATTACTCTTCCCGAGCAGCCTTTCACAGCTGAGCTCGTTCGTGCATGTGCGCGCGTACGCGTCTGTGTGTGTGCGCGCGTGTGTGCGTGTGTGCGTGTGTTTCACCTGAGACATTAGACAACTTTTAGAAAAAGGTTTTTTGAGTTAGTAGAGCGCTTCTTTCGATGATGGCCGTGTTTGGACGAGTTGGTTTTTCATGCTGAGCGTAAACGCGCAAAAAAAAGGACATAGAATAAGACAGACAACACGATAGGATAAGACAGACAACACAAGCACTGGTGTTGTCTGTCTTATCCTATCGTGTAGTCTGTCTTATCCTATGTTCTTGTTTTTTGCGCTTTTACGCTCAGCTTTTTTCGACATAGCATTGTCAGCTGTGTAGTAGCACATCGAATGCAGCTAAGACGTGCTAACTAGCAGTCTGGTTAACCAATATTGGATAGCCAACTTTTAACTATTTAACCAGCAACTTTTACTAGCAAGTAATATTATTAGTTTTTAGAATTTCGAAAATGCGGTTACCCTCGTCACTGTGGCACACCAGATTTCGGCAGCATGCGCCAAAATACATGCGCTTTCGAGAAGCTTGCAGGCAAAGCAACCTCTCCAGAGCACGTAACCCATCGAAAAAGTGAGCCTTAAAGAAAGAGCTAGCGTACAGTTGCAAACAGTTGGAACAACAAGAAATCTACAGTGAGTGACTACAGCGCAGTCCCAGCTGACTTTTTGCACAACTCCTAACCCCGCCCCTTTACAGGACTCTTATCAAATAACACCCTCTGATGTAGCACTCTTCTGCTGCTCATGTAATACTCTATACAAGGAGTCATTGAAGTGTAGCAAAATAAAATAAAATTACAGTGTTTCGCCTGGAATACGACAGCAAAAAAGAATGAAGGCATCTGCCTTGACTCACTTCGGGTGGTAGCCTGGTGTACTCAACTGCTCGCTGGAGGGCGATCAGTCCCAGGAAACAGAAGAACAGGGAGGCGTTGATGGCCGCCAGCAGCATGGGTATCTGCGCGAAGGTACGATCAAGCTGGCACAACTTATCCGCTGCGTTTTTTTTTTGAAGACATGTTTGAAGAAAAATTCAAAAAATTTATGAATTTTCTCTGAAAGCTGTATAGTTTTTTTGTAGCCTTATGGCAGCACTTAGGTCGATGCCAATGAGTAATTACTCCCCCATTGCAAGTCTACTGCACCTTGAGGGATGCCATTAAACATTGGACCAACACCATTTCCACTTCGATCAGTTCGTTCTCGCCCGACCGTATGACCTCCTAGCCTTCTTGATTAGCTCAGTTAGAAGAGCGACTGGCCTAGATAGGCGGTGGTCATTGTTCGATCCTCGGACAGGACTATTTTTTCCTAAACAACGAATTTTCTGTGAAATTTTTAAAGCTTTCTTATGTAGCCGTGGCTGCGCTTGGGTGGATGTTAATGAGTAATTATACCCTTTCAATAATTAAAGGTATTTCAACGTTTATTCAATGACTCTTGAAGTTGTTTGTTTTTCACCATCATACGTTTAGTAAGCTACTTTTGAAGTGGAATTTGACTTTTTGTTCAAATAACACACACAACAAGGAATTTGGCAAAAAGTCGATAGCACGCCAACCAAGTGTAAATTTGTTATGATGTGTGACAGACCACATATAGCATGGCAAAATAAATCGCAAAATTCACGCAGACATATAGTACTTATGCCCTAAATAAAGGTCATATAACTTGTATCCTATCGAAAAACACAAACTTTTTTGTCATCACAACAAATTTTCTTTAGCACCTTGGGATATAATCTTGTAAACAACAAAGTTTAATTGCGGCAAAAAAATTCTTGTAGTTATTAGGCTGTCCTATGTAGCTGCGACATAACCGCAGAAAATACTACTATACTACAAAAAGTACAATAGGGCAGTAAAATCTGTCATTACAACAGACAAGAAAACACTTTGTTGTATTTTGAGCCAGATATTTTTCGATTGGGATGAATTGCATAAATTCAGACCAAGATAAATCCTACAATTCCAAGGGTTTGGGGCATGAAATGGTCATTAAGCATAAAACAATACATACTTAATTACCACGACGCTTCTTCAAAACGTCCACACATTTGTAGAGTGGTAATTATGGAGGTCAGTTATCGGTCCTAGCTGCAGCAGATTTTCATTGGTGGCTGAATGAGTGCCTTTCCATTCCAAATTCATTCATAATTCTATACCGAGGTGCACCAGCACCTTGTTACATGGGTTCTTTGCTACTCTGCTACACTCGAAAAAGGAATAACTCTATGATAAAATAGGAGTTGACTGTCCACTACCGCACTCCCGTTTATAGAAAGGAGTTCACTAGATAACTCCCTTGAGAGAACTCCGTTTTATGAAAGGGTGTGCACTGGAGGGCAGCTTACTCCTTATTTACTCCTTTCTGTATAGATTGTCCTGTGCGACAGTTTATTTATTTATTTATTTATTACTACACCCACAGCGCCATGAGGCATTACAGCGGAAGGGGGGGGGGGGGGCAAGACAACTCAAACACAGTGGAAAAAGCAGGAAATGCAGATAAAAAGCAAATAGGCAAGCTACTGAATCATATAAGCGTACAGGCACACTTCTAACGATCATTGAAAAAAAAAACAAGGCCTTAATTGCAATGCATATTTCGAAAAGAGGAAAAAATACATCAGTGGAGGTAATGGTAGCAATATCATGAGGGAGTTTATTCCATTCGCAAATTGTTTAGGGGAAGAAGGACACGGAGAAGTTTGTTGCCGCCCGTCAGCCCAATCACACTCATGAAAATCGACACGCCACTCTAATACGCGACAGGATGGCCCACATCACCCACCGACATGGAGGAGCTCAGGGCCAAGCCGACTCCGCTCTGCGACGCGGTCGCCGCCGACATCGACAGGTTCAGCAACGAGCCCGCGACGGCGCAGAAGCCCGCAGCGGCCCCGGAGAGGCGTGTGAGGCGCACGCACGCCACCAGGGCCCAGAAGGGCCTCACGGCGCCGTCCACCAGGCGGTAGAAGCGCCGGCACATGAGTCGGCCGGCACCGTAGCACCGCACGCTGCTCATGGAGTCGCGTGTCTCGGTCAGGTGCTGCAGCACCCGCGACATCCACGCGTACTCCTGGCAGCGGACAAAGTTGGAGGCCCGCACGGTCACTGCCTGCGATCGACAAGGGGGGCGAACTGATTGGTTTATCGGCTAAAATTGATTTCTACGTGACGAGAGATTCGTTTACAAGTGAAGGCACAGAAGTCGGCCTGAGTGGTGTTTCTCTGGGTTGTGATTGATTGGTTGTTTTTTTTTTTGGACAATTTTACAATGCTTTGTTCATTGCCCATTCCCATGATAGGTTGAATGAAACCATTGCTATCGACGCCCTATTTCGGCTGACAGTAGCTTTGAATTAATGGACAGGTTAATTGATCTATTTGTTGATTGATTGATTGATTGATTGATTGATTGATTGATTGATTGGTCATATTGACACATTGGTTGATTCTATCGTATGATTACTTGATTGATTTTTACGAACAAAGACAGAGGTTTATTGACAAAAAAATGAAAAGAGGTCACTCTAGCTGCGACTCTGCGGCATGTTACTCCACAGTGAAGAGGTTAAAGAAACAGCTTAGCTTGCTACTCCAAATGGCAGTGAGGACCGTCGGTCACGAGGATCGCCGAACTCCAAACGGGCAGTGATGGACTCATTCCGGACATTTGCGCAGGAGTCAGGCCTTTATCACCGTCAAAAACAGCCTCCTTCCCCCCCCCTCTCTCGCACTTCCCTCTCTCCCATCTTTTTCGAAATGAAATACATAAATGTGCAAATTTTCTTCGCAATAACAAGCTTGTGTACATGCAAATGATGTGCTCGAAGCTATCTAGCGCACTGCAAGCTGGAGACATCGGTGTCATCGGCCGTCAAATTTTAGAACGTGTTTCGCGTGAGCTACGGAAAAACGAATTGTGCTGGCGAGCGCCTGTCAAGGTGACATGGCATGAGAAAGCCACGGTCAATGGCGAGTTTAGCTTTGGTGGATAGGTATAAGGGCAGCTGCAAGGACTCTTGCTTAAATCGTTTCGATACTGGGCTGTACACATGCTTTCACACGTCTACTCGGTTTAACCACATTGAGGCCCTACAAATTTTTTATGCCAGGCTTCTAATACCTCTCGCGCTGTTGCGGAGCTTCTGCCTATATTTCGGCATTTATTTATGAGTGTGCCTAGGCTTTCTCTCTTACTGGCCTAATGCCTAAATAATGAGTCCAGATGAAAGGAAGCGCTTGCTTCTTGTTTTTCTTCCTTCTGGTTGTTTTTCCTATCACTGCGCTCCAACCCTTTTAAAAACAAGCCTCAATGGTCGCGGCTGCTCTAGTACTCACCGCCACGGAGAGGTAGGCCCCCAGGGACAGCACTCCGAGGCCGCAGGCCATGGGCGCCTGCGTCCCCACGACGACAAGCCTGGCGAGCACTCCGGCGACTGTCTGCAGGACCTCCTTGCTGGTCATGTAGAGCTGGCAATCGACCAGGTGGAGGTCGGTCGAGAAACGGTTCAGCAGCCTGCCACGGGGCGTCGCCACGAAGAAGGACATTGCGCTGCCCAGCACACTGCGCACCATGCGGCCATGAAGGCTAGTCGATAATCGCCGGAATGACAGTGCCAGCAGGAGACCACCCAGCGTAACGAAAAGCACTGCGTGCGGTCGTGTATGAGGAAGAGAGGAGTTAGTCTGAGTAGGCCAGAATGCAAATGACGAGTAATGTCTCGTCTAGCTGAGCAGAGAGTCAGATTGGAAGAGTTGGTCAAGCATGCTGAAACTCTCTCACACAGACACTGAATATGACATAAGAACGGAATCAAAGACAAGAGCTGACAGACAGTAGACGATAAACAAGCAATACACTGGACGCACAACTGATAGGACGTGTTCCTAAACAAACGTTCGTTTATGGACACCTATACAGATATTATACAAGCTAAGAACGCGTAAAAAGACTCATCATGCCACAGGCTAAAAAAAATTCATAATGGTCCCTTACAAACCGGTCTTTAGACAGTCTGTAGACTTCCTATAGACTGTTGGCTTCCTACAGATATTTATTTTTGTCTGTTCATAGTCTGTAGACACAAGTCGACAAAAGTGTATGGCCATAAATCTATAGATTGTCTATAGACTGTCTATAGGATTTGTATAGCCTCTAGACTGTTTTTTAGGGTTTCGCTATAGATTGTCTACAGACTTTATAGACAGAAATCTGTGGACAGTGTATAGACGTGTACATAAATTTTTGTTACGGGTCCTCCAGAAATGTTGCAAGAAACCCTCCCTTACTACTGCAAAGACCACGGCAACGGTAATTCTTGGTATGGTTTACATGAGTATACATAAACTTCGCAAATGACTACACCTCTTGCCCAGGCAGTGTCCGTTTACCAAAACGCCGGAATAGCACCAGGCACCAAACTCACTCATTTGCAGCCCTTGCTTGTCTTTCAGTACTTTCGCCCAGTACACGAGACGTATCTGCGGGAAGTCCGCTTTCTCCGAGCTCCACTGTCAGTTTCCTTAGCCTCAGCGAAATTTCCACCTCAATACCCAGCATTCAGCTACAGACCGTGCGCTCTGACCCTATGAGACTTATACAGCCGGTCGTGCTACAGAGCTTTCACGCAGTGTCACGTGGCACATGCTCACAGTCGCAAAGGCACAGGGCCGCCAGCACTGCGACCCAGGTGGCGGTAGAGAGGCCTTGGGCGACGCCGCTGGCGGCGCTCGAGTCGGTCCACTCTTTGATCCAGATGAGGAAGAGACCGACGGCCACACCGTGCGCCGATATGCACAGCACGGCCAGAGGTAGGCACGCGCCGGACATCGTAACCAGCGACCGGAGCAGGTCCACTGCGCCCTGTCAGACAGCGTTGCGCTGCTATTAATGCGAGAGCTTCAACGGAAAAACAATATGTCGTCGGTCGTAAAATTCGCTGGTTGACTAGAGGAAAGTGACGTCTTCAGAACGAATAATTCCCATTGGCTGGCGGGAAATGACGTCACCAAATCGGAAGTGACGTCACTTCCGGTAAAGGCATCAACCGCGTCTACTGCTACCACAATGCAAACACATAATGTAATTAAGTGCTGCCATGAATTTTGCTTGGTGCCATACAGCCATCATTGTAAATGCTACGGGAAAAAGACTGCAACCAAGAATTTTGCTCAAGTTTTCGTTAGACTTGGTCAAGAAAGAGTTTTCCTTAGCGTTAAACAAAACTACATACATACATACATACATACATACATACATACATACATACATACATACATACATACATACATACATACATACATACATACATACATACATACATACATACATACATACATACATACATACATACATACATACATACATACATACATACATACATACATACATACATACATACATACATACATACAAGTTTTATTCTCCACAAAGAAGTGGAAGGAGGCGGAGGGAAAAGCCGTACATTTGCGGCTTGAAAAATCCTCCGCCCCCTTACAGTGCATACAGCAGCAGAGCGGGACAATAGACAGTCACATTTTTTTTTTGTTGCAAAGAGGCAAAAAAAATAAAATAAATAAACAGCACTATATCGCATCACAAAATAAAATAAGCCTAAATAAGAGTTTCAATAGAACACTGGGTTTGGACTCCTGGAAAAACATTTTTGTTTTTGAAAAGTAAACAATGCAATGTAATTGACCATATGCTTACTACTTTCGTCACTCGCATTTCCTGGGAGGTCAGTTGCGCGAAGGCCCCATACTCGTGTCTCAGCAAAGCGTCGTAACTGCAATGAAACCAAATATCGATATTAGTACAAAATTAATGGTGTAACTGAAAAGCATTGCTTAGTTTAACGACCTACAAGTAGTCATGCTTATGCACCATTGCCGTAGTGAGCTAGCAGCGGTGCTGCCTCAGTAAGCAGTTATTTTGAGTGGCAGTTGGCAGCGAGAATAAACTTGCAGTGATTTCTTCATAAAACGTCTAGCCTTGGGCACATCGAGACATACTGTGCTAAAACGGCTATCTTAGTATAAGCAGCAGTGGTTTTTACCGGTGTTTGTGTACGTAGGGACGATCAACAGCCAGCAGTTTTATGACCTTGATTAGAGTCCGTACGAAAAATTAGCCTTGCTGCGAAGCTGCGGAGAAGTAAGAACAAATACTGCCCACGTCAGTAACATGTTTATGAAAATACCCAGTCACAGGTTTAAAAAAAAACGGGTGAGGTGTTAACGAAATGATCGGAGCAGTGCACTAGAAACCACTCAGCACGCGTAGGATAAAAGTGAGCTACAGCGTTTTAGATTAATGAACTACATATATAAAGATAATTAATTGTTCATTTATTGATTTCCCTGTTTGGCTTTATGCAAAGAATGTAGATCACTCCCCAAAAACCACAAGAGTCAAAGCGCCATCTCTTCATATTTAATATACAAGTCACATTATTGGCAAGTTATCTAGAGCGTAGTTTTTTAGGCACTGAATTCTTAGATGTGTTGATTTGGTTTAGGGGGTTTAACGTCCCAAAGCAGCTAAGGCCATTATTAAAAGGCTGCGCAAATTTCGACCACCTGGGGTTGTTTAACGTGCACTGACACCGCACAGTACACGGGCCTCTGGAATTTCTCCTCCATCGAAACCCGACCGCCGCGGCTGGGATCGAACCCGCGCCTTTCGGGTCAGCAGCCGAGTAGTCATTCCAATTGTTTCTTATAGATGCATTAGTGCCTCTTCTGTTCAGTTGTATACCATTAGTCTTCAATATAATGTCTATGATTACAATGAGCATTGTTTAACGGGGCCTTTAAATCTATCGCGTTATAACGCACTATTAAAATAATTTTGTCTGCGCGCAGAAGACAGCATGGCGGTGCAGCTGCCCAATCATAGGCAGAATCCGCGTTTTCAGCCCAACGCATAGCCAAGCCAAATAAGAAC
The DNA here is from genome assembly GCF_052857255.1 of Amblyomma americanum. Classification (NCBI taxonomy): domain Eukaryota; kingdom Metazoa; phylum Arthropoda; class Arachnida; order Ixodida; family Ixodidae; genus Amblyomma; species Amblyomma americanum. Next base: position 32,735,858 of record NC_135507.1, on the reverse strand, counting down.
CCGTGTCATCCCGCATTCCCACGGTGTATGAAGTGCCTTTTAGTAAAATCACAAAGATGATAGCGCCAGCTTTCCTTCTAGATAACGCTGAGAAACTCTACGCGGCTACGCACGTGACCACAGCATCCCTTATGTCTTGGCCGACATTTGCAACGTTCTCTTTCGGCAGCAGGTTAATGCTTAGGCTTTACAGTATATAATATGACGCCATTAACCTGGGAGACATTGCAGTGTTAGTGTTTCTAAATCACCTGTTGTCCTTGGGTTTTGCAGTTGGCGACACCTGCTTGCTTCCGAAAAGCAGGGCCTTGGGAACCTCAGTGTCGGCCTTCAAATCAGAGAGGGACACGTATAGATGGACGCGTTTCTTTGACAAAAGCAGCAGTTTGTCGACGTCATTCAAAAAGACACCTTGATTGCAGACCATAATTCGTGTCTGTAAAATAAAGATGTCAAGAGAAAATTACTTCACAGCAGAGATTACGAAATGTCACTCACAGCAGCGATTAGGAAATGTCATTTTGCTTTCCTCCTCCACCCGCCGCGGTGGCTCAGTGGTTAGAGCCCTCGGGAGCAGTCCGGAGTTCCCGGGTTCGAACCCGACCGCGGCGGCTGCGTTTCGATGGAGGCGAAACGCTAAGGTGCCCATGTGCTGTGCGATGTCAGTGCACGTAGTCGAAACTATGTATATTCCGGAGCCTCCACTACGGCACCTTTCTTCCTTTCTTTTCCCTTACTTCTTTATCCCTTCCCTTCCGGTGCACTTTAGGTGTCCGCCGATATGTGAGACAGAAACTGCTCCATTTCCTTTCCCCAAAAACCAATTTTTCAGTTTATTTTCCTCCTCCTCAGTGGCTTATTCTGTCGACGCAAAAAAAAATAGGTTATAACTTATCGTTAATAACGTCAGAAGGCGAGTGACAGGCTTATGTAAGTAAGCAACTGTTGCGGTAGAATGTCTCGGTAACCCATCAAACACCAGTTTTCTTATATTGTAAAGGAGGTTCTACTCATATAACATTGCAAGCCCAGAGAATACTAGATAACTGCGACTATTAACCCAATTCGCTACATTGAAATTTTATAAAGCAGCACCCGAAGAAACGGCAGGGACCCGCCGCGGTGGCTCAGTGGTTAGGGCGCTCGACTACTGAGCCGGAGTTCCCGGGTTCGAACCCGACCGCGGCGGCTGCGTTTTTATGGAGGAAAAACGCTAAGGCGCCCGTGTGCTGTGCGATGTCAGTGCACGTTAAAGATCCCCAGCTGGTCGAAATTATTCCGGAGCACTCCACTACGGCACCTATTCTTCCTTTCTTCTTTCACTCCCTCCTTCATCCCTTCCCTTACGGCGCGGTTCAGGTGTCCAACGATATATGAGACAGATATTGCGCCATTTCCTTTCCCCAAAAAACTAATTATTATTATTATTAAACGGCAGGGTGGCAGGAAGTGCAGTTAATGGAGATCTTTAGAATAAGGAGACCCTTTAGTTTATAGACATAGAGACAAAGCGGAGAGCGAATGCGCATGCGCAGAATAACGCCCTTCCTGCATATGCACGCTGACGCCCCGCTCTGCCCCTAATCGGTAGGGTCCCCCTATTCTAAATGTCTTTAACGACGTTCTATTCCCGCGCTGGGGGATTTAACTAGTTGAGCAAGTTTTCGCTCACGAAGGGTGTTTAGTGTCACGGGCTCCCATATAGTGATGACGCTACCTTAAAATAATTTCTCGTTGAGCTTAAAATCTTAATCAAATTATGTAACTGGATATGTCCGCCTTCATACAGTTTCAGGCAGTCCTGAAATACAAAAAAAAGTCTTAACTTTTCACAGTGTGAACGTGAAACTACTTAAGGAATTAGACACAATTAAAGAAGAATTCAAAATAATCGCAGCGCGTATCGAACAGCGCGCGCATTTTTATGACTTCGTTATCCCTTTAGAACTCACTAAACATTGCGTGTACTCTTTGGTAGCGTGCTGGGTAATTGAAGGTTATTTTAATTTATTCTACCATGTGTTTCAGGGAAGCCAGCCATTAATTTTAAAAAATAAGGATTTCGAGGTGAAGAGGTTTTCCGGCATATAAGTACCAGTGTTGGCGGACGTCAGAAAACAGGTGAAACATGTTACCTAGCAAAGTGGTCAACAAAATTTTAAGTCAACTTTTTAACTATTACCGACAGGCGCCCGATTGCCATTAGATTCGCAGCCCGTTAGTAATAGGCAGGTCAGTTTGCAGGATTTAGAAAACGCAGTTATCCTCGCCGCTGTAGCGCAGCTAATTTGTGTCATTTTTACTGCCATTCGAAACCCGTGCGCCTGAGGGGAGCGCTAAGCGGCGTCAATCAAATCGCGCCACTCCATGGCGGATACAGCACGTGACATTCTCTGTTCCGCCCGTGGTAGAGCAGCGAAGTGGCAAGGAGCACCGCAGCACGGCAAGATTTGATTGATTGATTCATTCATTCATTGACTGATTCATTGATTGATTCATTCATTCATTGACTGATTCTTTGATTGATTGATTCATTGACTGATTCATTCATTGACTGATTCATTGATTCATTGACTGATTCATTGATTCATTGACTGATTCATTGACTGAGTCATTGATTCTTTGATTGACTGAGTCATTGATTCATTGATTGACTGAGTCATTGATTCATTGATTGACTGAGTCATTGATTGATTGATTGACTGTCATTGATTGATTGATTGTCTGAGTCATTGACTGACTGATTGACTGATTAACTGAGTGATTGATTGATTGATTGATTGGCTGATTGATTGATTAATTGATTGGTTGGTTGATTGATCGATCGATTGAATCGATCGATCGATTGAAGAATTTCCACCAGAAAAGACGTTTCCCCCCACCCCGGCACGCAGGCCTGGGGGACGGGGATTTGCGCCTCCGCGGTTAGAGGTTGGCTGGCAGTCCAGGACTGTAGCAGCCTCCTCCGCCAGATGGTGTTGCGCTGGAGCTCAGGGAGCACGGCATGAGCAGAGCATGTCGCGTGGTACGTACGTCACGGTGTGACGCTCTTTGATTGACGTCGCTCTGCGCTCCCCACAGGCGCGAAGTTTGCTACTGGCGTGAGAAATGGCCCACATTAGCTGAGCCGCAGCGACAAGGACAATCGAGTTTTCAAAATTCTAAAAATTGATACGGCTACTATACTAACGGCCAGCTAGAAATCTGACTGCAATCGGGGGCCTATTGGTAATAGGTAAAAAGCCAGGTATTCGAATTTAGTTAATCACTTTCCTGGTTAACATGATTCGCCTGGTTTTTGACGTCCGGCAACGCCGGTATTATTATGCCTCAAAAATCTTCTGTTCACCTCAAAAACCCTATTTTAAAATTAGAGGACAGGCTTCCCTGCAACAACATCCGGCACATTTCTGACCTCAGCGATGGCTCATTTCTTTTCCACGCATGTATTCTCTCAAGCGCCGCTGGTGATTTCAACTACCCGGATGCTCGTCGTACCTTGTGTCTGAGCAGACCGTCCGGTCCTATTACCCGTGCAAATACCTTCGCAGCTACGTGCACGTCCAGGCCACTGAGCGTGTCGTCTATGAGGTAGACGTCGCTGTTGCTGTACACGGCTCGAGCCAGCGCCACCCGCTGCTTCTGTCCTCCGCTGAGCGTTTCTCCCTGCGTGGTTGACGGTGGGTTTTAGCACATTATAACCTGGAATTCGGTTAAAGCTGATTTTTGCGTGAAAAAAAAAAGACCATGCACCGCACGGCAAGAAGCATGCCAGTAATCTACACCCTGTGACTGCGTTACAAACTTAATTCGCCTTTAAAATGCCACCTACTCGTCTTGTCCACCTCAGTCTGATCAAGGAACCTGTACGGCTTCCGAAACGTCTTGCTTGACTGTCTGACTTGATCAATGACTGTAAATGGTTTTCACTTCCATGCATGAGCAGACGAATTTTCGCCGAATACTTTACTGCATAATACGCTGTCGCGTATACAGCTCGTTCGGTCGAAACGCCGTCGATGTCGTAGTAGTTGCAGCTGTGCGCATCGCGCGTCGAAAATATTCGGGGGCTGCGTAAAAATCCACCCGCGCTCAATGGATAAAAAAACCGGGATCTAGGCCGGGAATCAAACCAGGGCCTTTGCCGTTCGAGACAGGGATGCTTCCATTCCGCCACGACGGCTCAACGTTTGAGCATGAGTAAAGACGCGTCTAGTGAATATGCACGGGTTTCTTTGAAACGTATCTTCGAGATCTGTACTGAGGGTTGCGTGAGTAATTATGAGCATGTAAATTGCAGATGTCGGAATTAAGCGAGTACCATGCGTTTCCGGTAAATTTCCTCCGTGCTTGGCGTGCAGTCGTAGCGCCATCATGTGGCACCCACTGAATGTAATGGTTATTTATTTTATTAGGAATGGTGCGGGCAAACGCATCCGATAAACAAATTAGGGTCATGACAACATAAGAATATTGAGCCGCTGCGGTGGCTGATTGGTTATGGCACTCGGCTGCTGACCCGAAAAACGGAGGTTCGATCCCGGCCGCGGCCGAATTTCAATGGAGGCGAAGTGCTAGAGGCCTGTGTACTGTGCGATTTCAGTGCACGTTGAAGAACCCCACGTGGTCGAAATTTCCGGAGCCCTTCACTACAGCGTCCCCATAGCCTGAGCCACTTGGAGACGACAAACCCCAAGAACCAAACAAACGCTCGTGTCGTCGTGTTTGTTCCGTCCTTGTGTTTTTCCGCGCTGTTTTACCATGGATAATATGACTGCAGGAAGAATACATAGAAGCATTATACGAAGACATCAAAGAAAAGCATATATAAGCAATGTGCGACACTTCTGGGCGTAATAGAGAGCAGTTGCCAGCCACCTTTTCTCCCACTTCGGTGAGATCACCGGCGGGCAGAAGTTCCAGGTCCCGCGTCAAGTCGCAGGCTTCGAGCACTTGGTGGTAACGGTACGTCTCCATCCGCCTGCCGAAGAGCACGTTGTCACGGATGGACATGTTGAAGATACAGGCCGATTGGGGCAGATAGGCCACTCTACCCTGCGTCCAGGCAATCGTGTACCTTTCAAATCCTTGGTTGTCATAGTGGCTTCAAGCACTCCAATAAAACATGTTGATCATGATATTCACATGTTCTGCAAGGTATTCTACTTCGAATTTCAGTAATCTAGCTCGAATCTATGAGCAAACTTCATGATGGGACAGCAGACATAAAACCATTTTGTCTGCTTAATCGCTTTCATTTCAGTTCCGCTCTGAATCGTAGTTAGCGAATCGTATTTTAAGTATTAAACGCTGCTACCCAGCGGTTGCAAACCGCCCTGGAACCCGGCCCTGGCTCGGTGACCATCTTCAGAATTCTTTTAGACCCAGTATTGACTAGGGGTACGTGAACAGCACATTTTCGAAACCGAATCGACCACAAACAGTCTAGCTTCGGCACCATTCTAATACGAATAATGTAGTTCAACACCGAATCAAATACGAATCGAATATTCGTATAATCATTCGCTGTTCATTGTTTTATTTATTTACAAGATAGTGCAGGCCAAGTGTCCAAGCAAGAGTGGCTTACTTGTGCGAAGTATTCATACAAAACAAATATTTATTCGGAAATTCGAAGCGCTATAGAGGCGAGGTTATATTGGACAAAGTTAATTTTGTAGCTGTCGAAATACGCGGCACGGATCCCCAGTAGTGAGCATGAAGCACCAAGTCAGTATATCAACTCAGTGACCGTGACGTCATGCTAATCGAAAAATTTTCTTTTACCGAACTAGCGCCATGTCCTGGTTGATAAAAGGAACGCTAGTTCTGAGGCACTGCCTCCTATATCAAGCATGCATGCCGAGTTTGTTGAACATGGTTCAACAGTGCCGCGTCATCCATTCCTGGAGGCTTTGTGCATAAACATCATGAACAGCGCCAGATGAAGTGGGTCCTTCTTTTGAAACAGCCGTCAAAAAAAAAAAAGCTATGACGCCTTCTGTACTAAGCTAGTGCCTGTAACTCGAAAACTTCAGTTCTTTTTCGATTCGCTTCGAATAATTTTTAACGCGCACTATTTCTTTCGTTCTGATAACCGAAGAGGATATTCGATTGGCATTCGGAAGATTTCGAATATTCGCACACCCCCAGACAGTCAACATACATCAAAGTCCCTCACTCATTTTTATTTTATCCCTATTGTTCTGCTATTTTTCGTTATATATTCTCGCAACAGCAACACAGATGCTTGCTGACTATTGTTGAGTAGCGTTCTGAGCGTTATCCCTTGGCCAAAGAATCAAAAGTGCCCGAATTGGCAATAGTCATTTTTACACATTCAGCTCCCCTGACTAACCTGTCATGGAATGGTGGAAGTTTGGTTAAGAGCGGCCCCATTAAATCGAGGTGATGGAAGAGGAGACTATGCTCAGTAATGTATTTTTAAATTAATTTTCTTCCAAAAACTCCTTTCCTGGTTCCCCCTCGCTGTCAGTTATGTTTCCATGGCAGTTAGGTTACTGTGCATTACAAGGCACTTACACTCTAAACAAAAGGAGTAAAAAGGGAGTAAAACTGTCCTCTAGCGTGCACCTCTTTATAAAGAGGTGCACGCTAGAGGACAGTTTACTCCCTTTTACTCCCCTATGAGTGTATTTGTGTTTGGAGTATAGGTTACTCCTACAATTCTCTCTCTTCACGCCGCTCCTATGCTTTTCCGTCTCCGACGCTACAGCAGTTTCTTACTGTCGTCTACCATGGGTATTATTTAGTTTCCATTCGTTATCACTGAGCACTAATACGTATAGGCCAAGCCACAAGGTAACAAAAAAGGCGGTTTGTTTCAGGATCGTTTTTAGCATTGCGCTACGTTACCAACACAATAACGAACAAGGAACACGCCGCGAGTGTGTCGCGGACATTCGTGGCGTCTCGATGAACACATAGCGCAGTCGTGAAAAAAATGATGAAATACAACTAGTCCATTCTGATGCCTCAATGCGGGTTTCAACTGAGACGCTTCCGATATGGAACACTTACAGCGACGTGAACAGTTCCTCGAAGTCGTCGCAGCTCGCCTAGTATAGCAGCAAGCAGAGCGGATTTGCCGCTCCCGACCAGTCCCACGACGCCTACCAGGGCACCCGGTGTGACGTCGAGGCTGACGTCACACAAGGCCGGCTCATCCGAGCCTGAAGCTTCTTCGCTGCCCTCCTGCGGCCCACTCCACGCGAACGTGCAATTCTCCAGCAACACTGCGCCTTCGAGGTTAAAAAAGAAAATAAAGAATTTCTGGAACTCTTTACGTTATTACAAATTTTATGCAACTTTCATAACCTCCTACTTCTCGCCTCTAAAAATATCGGTGCCCCTGCAAGTCACCTAATAAAAAAACCGATCGAGGGCACAGTATGTGGCCAGAAACAACGAAATGATGTGATCATTATCAAGATTATCGGTACGCATGTTGAATTCATTGCAATAAAAAGGCATCTCCCATTTATCTCCCGTTATCTTTGTCCTGCACCAGGCTGGGCTTCCTCCCATCCCAGTAAATTTCATCTCAACCTTCGTTCTTCCCTCTGCTGCTCGCTTCTACATTTGCTTTCCTGGATGTCAGCTGTGTTATCCTGATACACGACTGGTTATCTTTCCCCATAGGATGTGTCCTGAACAAATTTCATTTTACCTTCTTGATATCAGCTTGAGTATCATTAACTCTAATCTGTTCTGTATTCTTCTCTTTCCTTCTTGACTCTTAACGCTACCAACACAATTTCACTTCCAATGGCTCTGTGCGCTGTGAGGCATACTACTAAAGCAACAGCAATAGAAGCTCTATCGGGAGAAAAATTGCGGCGTCGGTCACAAATCTCGCCCATTGCCTACAGCGAAGTGTCGTCCGCTGATTGGAAGTGTCATATCACCAGACTGGAATTGCAATCACTTCCGGTAAAGGCATGAACAGTTTCTAATGATATTGTTCTACCAACAGATAATGTAATTATGTAACACATTATGTAATTAGGTGTCCCTGTGTACTTTTGGGCATGTTATTTGCACATCCAAATATTGCCGTTCCATTCAGCGCGTTTAGCACACAAACAACCGGAAAGGTTTCCCAGTCAAAAATACTACAGAGCCGGTCCTAAAATAAATTTCTGTCGTCTTGTCGTTACGACAGATTTTTCTGTAGTATTGCGAAACTGTGTGTTGTTGCGACAGAACTGGCTCTGTCGTTACGTCAGGAAACTGCTCAGTACTACAGGAAGTCCTGTTGTAACAACAAGAATTTCTGTTATGTCCCAAAGTACTACAGAGAAATTTGTTAGGAAAACCGCAAATTTTTTGATGTGTTTTTACCCAAGCACCACAGGTAATTGGCCCAATATTGGAATAGGATGGCTTCACATTTGTTCCTTGTCGGACCAGCCTTTGCCAATATAGTTCCAATATTGGGCCGATTACCTGTGCTGCTTGTCAACTTTTAACAGAAGCGACTCCTCCCCGCATTTCAAACATTTTATAACATCATAGAAAAATCGGTTCTACTGTTGACCGATTGTGATGATGACGAGAATGAGGCTGGGGACAGCAGGATCAAACCCGAGCGTGGAAAGAACCAGACGGGACTGGAAGGGTACACTGGTCATGAATACGGGATTGAAAAAAAAAAGATACGGCCGAATAAAGACACGCGGTTGCTGCTGCAGGCAGGCTTGAGAGTCACAGGTGTCCACACATTCAAGGCGACAAACTCAAGCATAAATTTTTTTACGAACTCAGTAGATGCATCGACGAAGAACTAACATCCATCCGCATCCTCTGAGACTACCTCAGTGAAACCGGTCTTCACTCCTTCGTTTAACTTTCTATCTCCTTTCTGTATCCTGCATTCAATTCCCTCTTTCTAAAATTATGACTCATAGCACATTTCCCGAATAAAAAAAAAGAACTAACCATTCTCGACTTCATGGTTATTTCTGGCACAGGCGCCAAATTCGTCTTCTTCGGCTGTGAGCGTTTTCGCCATTCTTTGCAGGCCCTGGGACACCTACGAAAAACGAAGCGAAAAACAGCGCCGATTTGTCTTAATTTATGATAAACTCCATTTGTTTTTTTTTTGTTTTTTGATGAAAGAAAGCAATTTCACGTGGTAAAATTTCGCACAATGTATAATGGCTGCGCTTCAAAGACTGCTGTAGTAATCATTTTAGTTTCTCGGAGAATATACTAACTACCTTTTAGGCAGTTTCTTCGGCCCGACCGTATGCTTACTGACCTTTAATGGTAAGTCATGTCCGTTTTCTACTTTTTTGCCATTGGTGTGCCGTTCTTTAATGCAAACATCACCTAGCCACGACAGATAGCACAAGGTTCAAGAAAATTTTTTGGTACCCGGAACTATGGGGTGTTGCGAGTCTTGCGACAGCGAATCGATATGTCATTGCTAGGCATCCTGCGTCATACAAGGGTGCGCTCGACAAGACAGCTGTTGAGAAGTGGACTGGACGGCACTGGAGAATGCGCTGGGCTTAGCGTCGAACCATAACCTCGCAGTCGGTGACCGGGCGGTAACTTTAATCCCTTAAAACAACAGAAATTCGCTACTCGTAGGGTGAGCATGAAGATTTAGCCTTAACGCCGACGCGCCATATGCATTGAAGACAAAATTTGGCTTGAAACTGTCGTAGTCATGTTTATTTTAATTTTAATGACAGGCAATTTCAACTGACGTTCATAGTAAATCATCACCTTAGATTGTACTGTTGTATTGTGTTGTACTGGCCACCTTTCTTGCAATAATGGACACATTTAGCATTCCGTGTATCGTGTTGCCGTTACAGGAGTACTGGGAGCCCGCGCGCAGTCAATGCCCACGCGCTGATTGGTCCCGCTGCGGCAGGCGAACGCGCAGCTGCCGGGTACATGGCGCCATCTGGAGCGCTCAAAGCGAACTGGACATGCTCAATGACGGCGCGCGGGCTCCCGGTACTTCGGTAACGGCAACATGGTGTGCTTAAGGTGTCTAGTGCCAACTTATAGTCCGTACAAAATATGTACGTTGACGACGCATCAGAGCTGACGCATAGGGAACACGTACCATACTCCTGTATCGAAGAACCGTAGGCATGTTGACGAATACAATATCCATGATAGAAAGCATGTAGAGAGCAGAAAATAAGTGCGCCGCCGACAGCGTCACCGACTGGTTCACGGCTGCGAACGTTCCAAGAAGTATTAGCGTCATCTGAAAAAAAAAAGTGTGAGAGTGCCAGCAACCTCTATCAGCTACAAAACACCTCCTGAATTCTGGGACAGCATTCTATAAGGATTCATTTCAAATGCATATCTATTATCCATTTTATTTGGAGTGACGAAAGCAGCAATCAGCCAGTCACACGAATCACAAAGTAGCAGGTCCCAACGTCGGCGATAGCCTTCGCTACTGGTCGCACTCGTCGTTGATCATAGGCTGCCATATCCACTTGCGAATGAGCCACCGGTCCGGTCGCTTCCCTCAGACGCTTGATAGCCGATGCCACGACCAAATGCATCCGAAATGGGCATTGACAAATGAATCCTTACTGACTACGGGCCCTGTTGCATGATATATGCGCGGCACTTATAGCTACGTGATGTGCGGTAAATGACTGAGCTTTCTAGTGCGCAAAAATAATGAAATGAAATATCGCAAGCAATCCTATGGTCATTGCCTTTCCGTTCGGGTTGTGACGCATGCCATCATTCAGTTTCTACTACCTGCATGAATGCAGCTACTCTCAGTTTCAGTTTACTTGTCCTACAAAGCATATCCCCACCCATGCACATATAATTAAATGTGGGAGGAGGTCCATCTACAGGTGCGGAACAAATTGTTTAGCTTGTCAATAACGCCCAAAATAGCATGAAATACCCAACGCGATTCTATGTGCAAGGTGCGGATTGTGTACCGTAAATTACGCTAAACGGCTTTTGAGCGGAGTTTCCAAGAGGAATAGCCACTCCATCGCTATATCCATTAAATTGTTACAAGCCATTCCGCTATAGCGATATTTGACTAATTCTCATAGAGACCAGCGGTCAACACTCACCACGGAGTTGGACGAAGACTGCAGCGAGTCGACGAAGCCGTCGAGCAGGTTGGAGAGGAACAAGAAGCGGCCTTCCCTGGCGCGCCAGCGGCTCACAGCCGCAGTGACCGCCCCTTCCCAGGCGTAGAACTTCACCAGTCGCACGCACGACAGCGTGTCGGCCATCTTGTTGAGCCTCTCATCCCGGTAGTGAACGATGCGCTTCTGTTGACGATGCCAGGAAAAGGAGAGACCAAAGTCAAGCTCATAGCACTATAGTGCTAGAGAGTCTGTAGACTGTCAATAGACTTCTGTCTATAAAGTCTACAGACGCTCTATGACGAACCCTAGAGAGCAGTCTATAGGCAATCCAAATTCTGTAGACAGTCTATAGACAATCTATAGATTTATCGCCATACATTTTTAGTATACTTGTCTATAGACAATCTATAGAGTTAGAGTAGACAAAAATAAATATCTATAGGAAGACAGTACAGTCTATAAGAAGTCTATAGACTGTCTATAGACCATTTTTATAAGAGATGCTTGCATCTAAACACACCGCACGTGCGATCATTGCGCATCTCCATTGGGTATAGCGTAGGAACGGTGTGCAATGGACTATATGTGAATTGAGAGTGAAGGTTCACTGTACTTAAGCGAATGAAACGGGACTTTGCCGCCAATTGGTGAACGCAAACTGACTTACAATCAGCCCTCCGTGGAATTGTAAAGAATCTAATTGATTCACCACCGCTCTGCAACCCTTCACTCTAAACAAAATGGAGTAAAAAGCCACGTGACCAGCCACGGCGCAGCCACAGAGCTCAAGGGTGGCCACGCAGCTCAAGGGGTGCCACGCTGAAGGCTCGACGTGCTAGCATAATGTAGCTATCACTACAAAGGGGAGTAAGCTATCCACTAGGGCACTATATTTTTACTCCATTTTGTTTGGAGTGTGACGGGCACGCCCCCACATCTTCTGTCCGCCTCCGCAGCCATCGCAAGCAAACAACAGTGGCGCATATATGTACTCGCCCAGAGACCCCGCTGGATCCAGGAGACAGGTACTGAGAGGGCGAGAGAAGCGAGCGGCCAGGCGATGCAGCCAGCGACGGGCGGCACGCCCACCCGTTTCGAGAGCATCCACAGCACGACGGGCAGGCACAGAAGCCCGCTCAGCGCCTGAGAGAAGAACAGCACGGCCGTGTGCAGCTGGTCGCAGTCGACGCCCACCAGGGAGACCAGGTAGCCCGCCGGTGCCTCGGACAGGGCACTGGCGCTCATGCGAGTCATCTGCCGACAGAGGTCGCGCGTATCGGTTGGGGTGAAGAGGTTACAAGAAAAGGCGCGGTATCTCTCTGTTGGTCATTGAGAAAGTTACCCCGGTGGGTCGGAGAGGGAGCACTCTCAGTGCTCTGTTTGGTGACGTCATCAATAAGAAGCTGGTCTGGGTCAGTTACTACTTGACCACGTGACCTAAGAGACGGAATTATGGGAGGCTTCACTTGTACCTGGGCCGGGCAGACCAGCAGAGCGACGTTCGGCCGAGGACACCTGAAGTAGTGTTGAAGCCTCTCTTGCTTGTGCACTGGTACATCGTGTGTAGTAAACGGTCTTCAATCACCTTTTCCTTACTTTCTTAATGCAGAGTCTCAGCATGTGACCCACCGGGCTGCAGTTCGCAGCAAGTCTGACAAAGTACAAGTCGGCCGTCGCAAGCTTTTTGGTCGAAAATCAGGGCACTCTGAAGCAGCAGGAATAGTTCTGTAGTATAGTACTGTTAAGATGTCATGTGCCCTACTACCCTCAACGTTGAAGTACTGCTCGAGTAAAAGGCCAACTTTGGACATAACTTGCTAGCCTGGCTGATCGGGATAGTTTGTAATTCAGGACAGCTAGGAATGTAGCACGCCTCAACTTTTAGACAAGTTCTAAGAAAAGACGGAACGCCACAGCGTGGTGGTGTCCCATTTTTTCTTCGTCCTCGTCTCAACTTGCACTGTGTTGTAATTCCGGGGTGGATAGACATAAGCGTCTCTCACCTTTGTGAACAACGCCGCCTCCATGAGCAGTTTCAGCTGCGTGCTGAAGCGCAGCGCCACGTACTCCAGGAAGCCCGAGAGACAGACCTCGGCTGCGCAGGAGCACAGGAAGAGAGCGCTCACCGCCTTCGCCGCCTGGCTGCCCACGTCCTCGATGAGCGACCTGGGATAGCCATGGCGCACAAGACGTGTCATGACCGAGACAAGTCCGCGGCTCTCTGACGACATCGGTCGCGCATCTCCCCTTACGCCCATGTAATAAAATCCGGCCCTCTGATTAGTCCAACCGAAATTCGGAGGTCAGAGGACTGTCAAGCCCCCGCGCGGACATTCCATGGAGGAAGGAAAGGCTTGGACAGGCCCTCGCTATTCGAGCTGCATGGCAAGCCCTTACAAAAATTTCTTTAGACAGTCTGTAGACTGTCCATAGACTTCTGTCTATAAAGTCAATAGACTTTTTATAGACCAGTAGAGAACAATCTATAGGCAGTACAAATCCTATGACAATCTATAGATTTATGGCCATACACTTTTAGTAGTCTTGTCTACATACAGTCTATAGACTATGGATAGACAAAAAGAAATATGTATAGGAAGGCAACAGAGTGTATAAGAAGGCTATAGACTGGCTATAGACCATTTGTATAAGGGAAGTGTGCCGGAATCGACGCGTTTTCGCAAGGAATTCAGGGACTCTTTGGACCACCTCACTGCGGCATCGTCCACTTCATGCGTCTGTCAGCTGTCGGTGGACCGGCGCGGAGCGAGATTGTCTGCTCGCCTTGATCGTCATGGCGCATGCGCTAGCACGATGAGAAGACGAGCTAAGGTGGCAAGGCGGCTTCCGGCTTCAAAAAATGCGGCATAATGTTCTCTCCTAAATTCCTTCCTTCCTCCATGCATTATAACGGAAGCCAACAATCACCAAGACTAAGGCTTCCGTCATGTATGTCATAACCAGCACCTCTTTCCATTCCCTGGTGTGCTGAATTCCTTCCTCCGTGGAGATTCAGATGAACTGAACAGTGCTACTTAAAATGTGGCTGGAATGAAGAAAAAAATTGGAGTGCACAATCACGGGCATGGCGCGATAGCGCAATGGGTTAATTCCCATATATGCAGAAGGTCATTATCTACTTAACATTCATATGTCCCTGGAGTCCTCATACCCCTCCTGCCGCGGTGGTGCAGCGGTTAAGCGATGGCAGGTGCCCCCAACGGTGTACCTTGTCCCGGCCCAGGTTGCACTTCCCGAGCGAAAAATCATTAATTTAACTTCCACCTGCCACGGCAGACAGTTTGCTCACTCTCCGGAGGGCAGGTGGTGTCCGCAAAGTCACGTGACCTAGCTAGCCCACCTGCCATCTAGGTTCCTCTCTGGGCACCACCTGTCAGAGTCATGCTCGCAATTTTTCGCTCACAACACCGACTTCGGATCTTCGAAACAACGGGGCCTTCAACGCTATCGCGTTATAAACCTCCTAGGGAGTTACCAATAGTTGTCTGCCAAGCTCATAGGTGGCGCCGCTGCTCGTAACATCCAGAAACTGACGGTAAGTTATGTACTCATTCTGGCGCTTAGTTTCTTAACACGTGGAAATAAAGAGCTTCATCCATGACGAGAATTGTAGCTGACGCCTCTATTATGCATAGCTATAGCGCATGGCTACCAGAACCGGCTCCAGGACGTCCAGAAGTCGCCCAGAATTCAACATGCAAGGTCAGTACGCATGTTGAAACTCACTCCAGCAGCGGCACTCGGACGATCAGGGCGGCGAAGTACGCGAGTCCAACGAGTGGCACCCACAGGGCCTCGTGCCAGAGGACACGCACGAAGGCACAGAAAACGCGGATCCTGGCGTTCGGTCCGGTCCTGGAATTAAAGGGGTTTCAAAGCGCCAGGCAGACAATACACACCGTGACAGGACATCTCGTAGTTTTCGTAACGAATGAACACGTTAGAAGACAGACTAATGATTGATTGGGTGAATCAGGCATGTTGGTACATATTTTACAGGAAATGACTTCCCAGCAAAAACAGGACAACAGAGGAAGAAGGAACGAACCCAAGAACCGAATTAATCGGTTTTTGGGGAAAGAAAATGGCGCAGTATCTGTCTCATATATCGTTGGACACCTGAACCGCGCCGTAAGGTAAGGGGTAAAGGAGGGAATGAAAGAAGAAAGGAAGAAGGAGGTGCCGTAGTGGAGGGCTCCGGAATAATTTCGACCACCTGGGGATCTTTAACGTGTACTGACATCACACAGCACACGGGCGCCTTAGTCTCCATAAAAACGCAGCCGCCGTGGTCGGGTTCGAGCCCAGGAACTAGTATCGAGCGCCCTAACCACTGAGCCACCGCGGCGGGTACCAGAAGCGACTTCCATCAGGTTTATTGAGGTCAGAGGACATGAATATATTTTCTGTCCGACGCACCGTTATCAGTCGCACGTGCGCAGAAAAGCCAGCTCTTTTGCAGAGAGGAGAATGGAAGCGGCGCCCAAGCACACATTTTACACGACGAGACCAGACAGAAAAAAATCTGATTGCCGTGATTCTCAGCTGGGTCCGACCGATGCCCAAATTGCGTTATGAGTAGCATGCCAGTGTGCCTTGTGTAGCAACAACAAATCACCTTCGGGGGTCATGGTTACACCAATGGGCAGGATACCAACATTTTAGGCAGCCTCGTGTCCAAAAGATGCTGCCAATAATAATTTTTAATAATAATTGGCTTTTTGGGGAAAGGAAATGGCGCAGTATCTGTCTCATATATCTTTGGAAACCTGAACCGCGCCGTAAGGGAAGGGATAAAGGAGGGAGTGAAAGAAAAAGATGCTGCCATTGATCCTCTTCTGCCGACGAAGCTGATCAAACCAGTCTGAGGAATAACGGCTCCACATTTTTCCACTGCTTCGAAGAGAAGAGCTTTGCCACCAGCGGAGAAATGGTACCCCCATTTTTGGTCAGTCATGTTGTTTTGATCAAGGAATAACAAGGTTTCCTTTGAAAACGTTCTTCGAAGTCGCTGCAAACCTGCTAGCAGCATGTTTTTCGAAGGACAATGGTTGCTTCGAAGTAATACACACTGCATGATGAGCTACGTAGTGCATCGCTGCGCGAACATTGAAGCACTAAGTGACGCCCCAGTAAACAGAAACGATCGCTGTGTAAAGTGTTTCCACTACTGTTGTGCCCATGAAAACGATTAGAACTTCTCGCGGTAAGCTGTGTTTCTGCCGCAGATAGAGTGCGTGCCATACGTAGACTTATGAAAATCAGAGGTTCCATTTTCTCATTGTTTAGGACAAAGATTGCGCTAATATCTAAGCCTATAAAGGCCTCTACCATTGAACACAGGGGTAAAAATTTTTTATGTCACTGCGGCTGACAGCCCAGTCATCACACTACGTTGGGAGTAGTTTTAGATATAACTTGACCGTGCACAGTAATTGGTTAGAAGGTTGATCGTATAACACTGTTCTCCAGGAGTACAGTTAATTTCCGCATCCACGTCATTTATTGCTTGACCAGTCTTCGGCTTTTAATGCGATACGTATTGATACTGAGCATTCATACCTCGTCAACATAGACATTACCTTCGGCAGGGTCTTTTCTTCCCGCGCTATGAGACAAGGAAGTTTGGGTTTAGGGTTTATAGAGATAACGTCCTAAAGCAACTCAGGCTATGAGGGACGCCGTAGTGAAGGGCTCCGGAAATTTCGACCACCAGGGGTTCTTTAACGTGCACTGACATCCCACAGTACACGGACCTCTAGAATTTCGCCTCCATCGAAATTCGACCGCCGCGGCCAGGATCGAGCCCGCGTCTTTCGGGTCAGCAGCCGAGTGCCATAACTACTGAGCCACCGCGGCCACCATAAGACAAGGAAGTCCCAGTTATACTTGAACTACTTTTGTATTAGTAGATAGAAGAGATAGTAGCTTTAGTAACGCTAAGAAGTAGAAACTAATCATTCGATAGAAGAGATAGTAGCTTTAGTAAAGCTAAGAAGTAGAAAATAATCATTCGGTGCTGACCTAATAACTTGTGAAAAACCTTTTTTGCCTTCAAATGGAAAGAAACTGCATTCGTAAGCTAAACTCTAAATTTGCAAAAGAATATAAATACGAACTGCATAACAGATCCACAGAAAAGATATGAGAAAATCGGGCGAAGATATGCGAACCACTGAAAAGAGTAGAAAGAAGGAAAAGGAAATATAGTCGCACATAATAAAAGTCTTGTGACCTCGGCAGTGTCTGGCGATGATCACAGCCTAGTTTATTAACGCCCAAGACGCCCGTAACTCACGACTTACACGCTGCCATAATTGCTTAGCTTTTAGAAAGCTGAACGGAATCATAATCTTACCATTTTTGAACCAGAGGAGACGGCAGGCAGGCAACAAGTTGGCCGCACTTAAGCCTCCTTACAGGCGGAAGAACGTCACTGTCCACGTGCTTGGAGAGAAGACCAGCGTTCACGACGAGCCTGCGCAATAACAAACAAAAATAAAAGCATTCTTTGGTGAGCTCGCCCTATTATTTTCCCCATAGTGACCCTCTCGCAACTTACAAATCTACCTCGCCACAAATTTAGAAACACGTTTGTTCCCCTCTTCACGAACGAAAAAAATTAATTGAGCAGCGTGTCAGTGACCGGAAAGAGTCAGTTACATTATAAATCGCGACACAGCGATGCTAAGTGATATACCTTTTCAATTTTTTAACGCCGTAAAGTTCCGCCTAAAAAACGGAACCAACTCTGTCTGTCTGTATAGCAAGCATGGATACATCTGGGAATCATAAATGCGTCCCATTATTGTTATTAAAAATTGCAGGTAGGAGATGGTTTATAGAATTTAACGCCTCAAAGCGACTCAGGCTATGAGGGACGCCGTAGGGAAGGGCTCCGGATAATTTCGACCACCTGGGGTTCTTTAACGTGCACTGACATCGCACAGTACACGCACGGCCTCTAGAATTTCGCCTCCACCGAAATGCAAATGCCACGGCCGGTATCGAACCCGCGTGTTTCGGGCCAGCAGCCGAGTGCCATAACCACGCACTGAGCAAGCGTGGCGGCTTGTAGGTAGTAGAAAACGACCTTATATATGATATATGATTGCATGGTAAGATATGAGTTAGGTTAACTCCGCAACTGTTGAGGAAATATCGTTAAAGCTTTTGAAAATCCGGCCTTGGCAATCAAGTCCTCTGTAGGTATTGAAATCCTTATTCCCTGCCCTAGATAGCAGCGGGTGCCTTCTGAGAGAAAAAAAATCCTTTTCTTTTCAATACATCGCTCACTAAAAGCAAGTGCTCCGTTGTTCACCTTTCTACGACTTGTTCTTTTTAAACTATTACCTGATCCTTTCTTCCTTTAATTGAGGCCCATTGATCCTATCCAGCCCCCCCCCCCCCCCCCCCTCTCTCCTCTCATCGGCCCCGGCTTTTTCGCCCGAAAGAGCACGTATACAGTTATCAACCTGCCGGAAAAACACTGAGCTCTTCAGTAAACAATTTCCTCTAAATAGCACGCACAGAGCGTGGTCACGAATGGACGATGACATTCACCACGCGTGGCACTAATTATCCCGGACAGTGGAGTGTATCAAAGCACGGGGAGAAATGGAAAATAAAAACAAAACCCGACAAAGCCGCAGCCGGTAGGGCATCAGATCTGTCAGCTGGTGCGTCATGCTTCAAAAATGTGCAGGTTCAAAATCCGGATGCGTAATGAGTTGCAGTGTTAACAGCGTAATTATACCGCACGCGTATCTGTCTGCGTACGCGCACATGTGGCACACATCTGCAGACTAATGATGCAAGCGGTGCTCGAATGCTTGCAAGTTTGTTTATCAAGCTTCACTGAACACAATTAAAACAGAAGCAGATGCTACTCGGTTAGATTGTGCTGCTAGTTTTGTGCACGCTGCGTAAACACACCTATGCGTGGCACCTGTTAATAAGTCGTATCTATAGAGAAGCGCAAACTCGCCCATTGTGTTATTTAGCCTAATTTTTAAACACATCGAGTTAAACGGTTACGAGTCGGACAAAAGGTGTCCGCGACAGCGTCAGCTCGATAGAAATCAACAGGGTGAAATAGTGCTTAAGTGATGCTATACTATTTGTGTTTGGTCCCTTAAAAAATAGTTTATAGGCTGTATATGGAGTTCTTAAAGATGTAGGCTATCTATGGACTTCTTATAGATTCTACTGACTTCCTATAGTTATTTCCTGTTGGCTATACATGACCTACAGATTGTCTATAGACAAAAGTCTCCTAAAACTGTAGATTGTCCCAGACTGTCTGTAGGGTTTATATTTCCTATAGGCTGGTATATATATATATATATATATATATATATATATATATATATATATATATATATATATATATATATATATATATATATATATATATATATGCCCCCAAGCACTCTCCCGCTCGCCAAAAAAAAATCCCATGCGAAAACTAATCACACTGACCTGAGCACAGCACTGCCGGAAAGTTTGCCGCACGACGAGAAGGTTTCTTCGTCAGCATCACGTCGTATCTAAGGAATAGGAGATAGCAAGATGTGAATCAGCTCTAATGAGCGCATTAATGCACGACTGTATAGTGAGCAGCGCCAGTGATAACAGGGATGAGAAGGACAGACAACACATGCGTCCATTCCAACTTTTTTATATAAAAAGTTCCCTTATATATCTCTCTTATATAAAAGGAAAGTGCACTATAGGACCGTTAACTCCCTATATACTCCTTTCCGTTTAGAGTGTACTGCAACAAAGTTGGAAGCAGCGCACGTGTTGCCCCTGTTTCGTTCCACCGCGGCAAATATTGTCGTCAATGGCACCCTTCACATAATTAATCTGTGCTCCAGCAAGAGTAATGCACAGTACAACTAATTAACAAGCTGGAATCAGAAACAAAGCCAAAATAATATATACAAGAAAGCAAGAAGTATGTTTCCTACTTGACGAGAGTTCATTCATAACAGGATTAGAAAAATCGACACGTAAGCAAACACGGACGGACGGGAAGCAGTTTGTTACAAGTGCTTGAAGTCCCCTGTCCTACTCTTCCTACCTGTGGCGTCATCTTTTGAAACTCTAGGAAAGCAAGAAACCGTTTCGGATTCAAAGCTGAAGACATGCATTCTATTACGCAACAAGATTTGACGTTTTGTAATTGCATTGTTTCTCTATTCGATCTATCTCAGTCAAAAGATCGTCGTTATTGCAAAGACCGACCAGCCAGTACAGCGGATAAAATCATGCAAAATGCGAGCAGAAGTCGCAAGCTTCTTCTACGGCTGTTTCGTCCGAACACTTCATGGCCTGAAACATCACGCCAGTTCTCTCGAAAATCTTGGCACGCGGGTACGCGTTGTCATTGTGAAAAAACTGTCACTCTTCTAAAAAAAATGGCGGAGATTTGCTGGCATGTTGTTCCAAACCTGAAGCGTATCCTTGTCGACCACCGGGCTGCTTCGGAAACCGGAGAACAGGAAGCTCCCGAGAGTTGTCAGGGCTAGCAAGGAACGCCAGGTTGCCGCGGCCAGATCTTCGTTGCGGGTCTGGAACAGAGTTTAAGTTCTTTTCTTTAATGCGATATCATTAGACACCTCATCGGAAAAAAAAAATATGTCGTCTGTCATAAAATTTGCTCACAGTTCAGTTCAGTTCAGAAAAACTTTATTTCCGGCAGATGGTGGTATCCGTACCCCCTCTCAGGCTCGGCCGAAGCCTATGACAGATCAGGAGGAGAGGCCGTCGGCTGAGGACGGTGTAGCTGATGCCTCACGGCCTCAGCCGCCACGCGGGTGGCTTTGCGCGGCGCGTTGGGGTCCTCGCTCGGCAGCAGCGCCTCCCAGGCTTCAAAACTAGTTATTTCTTCCTTAGCCCCTGGTGAGCTAAGACATTCCCAAGTAATGTGGTTTAGCGTACCCCTTGCCCCACAGTCGATGCATTTTTCGTCATCTGGGTCACCTAGTTACATTAAGTGTTGACAATATGACAACGTTAACAGCTGTTGATGCCTTTATCGGAAGTGACGTCATTTCCTGTCTCAGAACGTCACTATCCTCCAGCCAATGGGAATTATCTATTATTGTGACGTCACTTCCCCCAGCCGATCAGGAAATTTTAGCAATTTTGGCTGGGGTATACATATCGCCAGCCAAAATTGCTAAAATTTGCTGACTGGCTGGGAGAAGTGACGTCACAATAATGGATAATTCCCATTGGCTGGAGGGTAGGGACGTTCTGAGACAGGAAATGACGTCACTTTTAATAAAGGCATCAACAGCTGTTAACGTTGTCATATTGTCGACAATGTAACTAGGTGACCCTGTGAAGTTTTTTTAAAGAAACAGGCCTTCCACGCTTTTAGGTTTAGAGGAGTAAACTCGCAAGCTTTTCTGTAATGTCAATCAACAGTTCAAAAATGGTTTAGGTTTAGGGGGTTTAACGTCCCAAAGACTCGGGCTATGGAGACGCTGTAGTGAAGGGCTCCGGAAATTTCGACCACCTGGGGTTCTTTAACGTACACTGACAACGCACAGCACACGGGCCTCTAGCAGTTAGCCTCCATCTAAATACGACCGCCGCTGCCGGTCAGCAGCCGAGCGCCATAACCACAGAGCCACCGCATCATCGTCAGCCTGACTACACCCCCTGCCGGGCAAAGGCCTCTACCCATGTCTCTCCAATTAACTTTCTCCTTTGCCAGCTGCGCCCACCCTAAGCCAGCAAACTTCTTTATCTCATCCGCCCCACCTAACCTTCTGCCGGCCCCTGCTACGCTTGCCTTCTCTTGGAATCCACTCCGTTACCCTTAAGGACCAGCGGTTATCCTGCCTTCGCATTACATGCCTTGCCCAAGCCCATTTCTTCCTCTTGATTTCGACTAGGATGTCATTAACCCGAGTTTGTTCCCTCACCCACTCTGCCCGCTTCCGGTCTCTTAACGTTACACCTATTATTTTTTCTTTCCATGACTCGCGGTTTCCAAAAATGCTTTGAGAAAGCATTACAAGTAGAATAGAAATATGCATAAACATCTAACGACGAGCTCATTATTAATTTAGCTTCTCGCTTTGTGTCGAGGATTGACAGCCTTATTCGTGCGGCGAGTTTTGAAAGAAAGCCTGCATTGCGCGCACTTCGAAAGCCGTCCGCGTAATTTGTTATTAAAGTTCTTTCATGCCGTTTATCATTGCCCTGTCGGCATTGAAAAGGCCAAATATTTACTTACCTCTCTATGTCTCAGACCACGTAGACCGCAGTTTCACTGTACGGTAGACCACATGCAAAACTGATGAACTACCAGGGACGTAAGTGCCCACGGAGCGGGAGCGCATTCAAAGAACTTATCGCTGCAATGGCGGTATATCTTTCTTTATGGCCACGTCCACTTCTGCTAGTAGGGGCGGTCGTCCGAAAGTGCCCCCGGAACGGTGTTCCAATCCTACAGCTTGATACGCGAAGCAACGCTCCGGCAGCCCGCAGCAGCGATGGTGGTGAAACAGAAAAAGAAATGCAGGTAGCCAACGCCGCTTGTCGACTCATCGTGTGGACTGCTTATCGCGCCAAGCCCAAGAGCAGACGCTTCCAGGCGAACACCCCCTGGCCCGCAAAATGGAATCGCCCTTCTGCTGACTCGGGTGACGCAGCGACGCATTTGAGCCAGCGGCCGCGGGCCCTGCGAACTTCTGTCCCCTATAAACGCTTTTGTCGAGCGTTTTCTGTTCTGGCAACATTGCGACTTAGCCCCAGAACGCTCCCCGTTGGAAGAGGGTGCATTTTTCGAGCAAACAATTACCCCAGGGAAGAAGAGAAGCATCGAGGGCTGGTGCATCGCCTGCACCGGGGATAAACAAGATATCGTTGGTTGTACCGATACTCTGTTTCGAAATAAGCCTTACGTTTTATAAACATTTCCTACTCTTTCGCACGGCTCAAAAAATATAACTGCACTTTTCACATTCGTCACGGAGTGTGAATTTCTTGTTCCTTCTTATGTATCGACAAATGCTGAAGGCTTGAACATCAACTCAGGCAGCTTTAAATTTTTCCTCTGCTATCCTTTCTTTTTATTTCTTTCAAAATGAGGAGGAAATAATTCAATTTTGATAACTTAAATTCAGAAACCCTACTAATTCAGAACCCTTTGTCGCAATGTCACGCGTGACTTTCTTTTATTTCTTTAACACAACCGGAAAATAAAAGAGAGTAAATTTTGCAGGAACCAAGTGCGTGTAGATGCAGGGCGCTGACCTGGAAGCACATTAGAAGCTGAACTCACCCAACTGAACATCAGCCTGATGGCCAACAACTCGCTGGCGGCGGCCACGAAGTGAATGGCATGGAGGGCCCACAGGAAATTGGAAGCGCACAGGCCTTTCCAGCGCTGGCATATAGCGCTGGCAGTGAGCCACACCTGCGCAATGAAAAAAAAAAACAAGGACACCCAATTACGTTATATGTCGCCGGTATACCTTTAGAAGCTGTTGACGCCTTTACCGGAAGTGATGCCACTTCCTTCCAGCCAAGTAGCGAATTTAGCTTCAGACAAAGCATTTTTTTTTTCTCGATGGGGTTTCTAATGCTAAAGAATTGAAAGGCAGACGGTATTCGTCGACAGTTAGTGGGCGAATGAATCGCCGACATAGCCATCACCACCATCGGGCTAGCACCGGTGTTATGTACTATTAGGTCGGAATTAAACGCGAACAACATGTATGAACAAAGCAGAACATCTTGTTCTTCTTCCAACTATAATATACAAGAAGTACGGTTTAGGTTTGTGTAAAATGAGCCAGCTAAGTACGTATATATGCGTAAGCCAATTGGATATGAATGTTTCGTTTCGCAGTAGAAATATACGGCATGTGCGAGTTGCCGGTTCGTTTCGACCCTACAATATAAGTGACAGCCCTAACAAAAATTTATTTAGACAGTCTATAGACTGTCCACAGACTTCTGTCTATAAAGTCTATAGACTCTCTATATACGGACCCTAGATAACAGTCTATAGATATTATAAATCCTATAGACAGTCTATAGACAATCTATAGATTTATGGCCATGTACTTTTAGTAGACTTTTGTCTATAGACAGTCTGTAGGCTATGAGACAAAAGATAAATATCTATAGGAAGGCAATATCGTCTATAAAAAGTCTATAGACTATCTATAGACCATTTTTATAAGGGAGAGAACGTGGTCGTCAACTATATCCGGCCAGAACAACAGCCCCGCCATAACTACACGACCACACCACATATGGGTGGAAGGTGCTGGGTGAGCTTCTGGAAGGTTGTGATGGGTGTTCATACGGCACGCACAGAGCGGTCCCTCATTTGAAGGAATGGGTAAGAAGATCCCACAGTGTGAATTGTGAGTGTGGAGAGAGGCGATGTATGTGTCACCTCTGCCGTGATGCCGATATTGCCGACAACGTTAGTTGTCTCATGTGCCTGGAAGCAGTACAGGGCACACGAAACGCAACAAGTCTCTTCAACTTCACTGGCTATGCACATCGCCTCTCCGCTTCGTGTAGTTTCCACAAAACAGCGCAGGAAGGAGTTCAGTTGATCTTTTAATGAGCTCGAGCCCCTGTTCAAGCGTTCCAACGTGCTTACTCCTCAGAAATCAAGTGGAAACACTCACCACAGCAACAGCGACGGCTACGTCTGAGACCACGTGACTGCGTCCGGGAAAAGTGGACGTCGCATTCGCCCAGAACACAGTCGCCGCAGTAAACATGTTGCAGAGCTGAAAGGAGAAAAAAAATAAGACTCCAGGCCAAGCTAAGCCTTCCGCGGCCTACATTAGGACGATGTCGCTGCATGTAAGCAGGGGCCGCATTCCACAAGGGTAATAATAATAATAATTGGTTTGGGGGGGGGGGGGAAGGAAATGGCGCAGTATCTGTCTCATATATCGTTGGACACCTGAACCGCGCCCTAAGGGAAGGGATAAGGGAGGGAGTGAAAGAAGAAAGGAAGAAGGAGGTGCCGTAGTGGAGGGCTCCGGAATAATTTCGACCACCTGGGGATCTTTAACGTGCACTGACATCGCACAGCACACGGGCGCCTTAGCGTTTTTTCCTCCATAAAAACGCAGCCGCCGCGGTCGGGTTCGAACCTGGAACTCCGGTCCATAAGCACTGAGCCACCGCGGCGGGGTCCACAAGGGTCCAGTATCTGTTTTCCTTTACAGGACCATTTGGCATTGGCCACCGTTGTTCGGTGACGTATGCCTGCGGCTTTCAAGCGTCTGTGAGAAGCGACGGGACCACTGGCTTATTGACGACCAGGCTTCGCCATTGGGTGCATATCGCAACCAATAGTTCACCAGTGCGTGCACTGTGAACACCAATACGCTTATAAGGGTGTAAAAAGGGAGTAAACTGTCCTCTAGCGCAAAAGGGTGTGCGCTAGAGGACAGCTTACTCCTTTTTTTACTCCTTTCGTGTTTAGAGCGATAGCGTGGTTTGCAGGCCCGTTTTCTTCAGCTAACACTTGGAACGCCCTTTGGATTAAGAAGATTACTGAACCTTACGGTAGAAGAGAGGCTCCTGTAAGATTCGTATGCGTCTCACCAGATAGGCGAAGTCGACGAGGGTGACACACACCGGTCTCCGGGGTGACAGGTCCGGCCTCTGCACCAGCTCGGCGGCAGACAGGAGCGAAGACCCGAGAAAGGCCCACTTGAGGAGAACGGAGGCGCTGCCCACGAGCTCCGAGGGCTGTTGGCGCCGTTGTTCACGGGTTGAGCGAAACGCCGGCACGAAAAAAAGGGCCAAGTTAGAAACGCAGAAACGTGCAAACAAAAGTAACTTTGTGATTTAGGTACTTATTTATGTACAAGGCTTCACAAACTTTGACTAGGTCATTGTCTGAAGAAGGGGCTATGTTAAGGAAAAAAATTGGAGGGGAGACTTAAGCACCGCCCTTAGGATATGACGTGATAGCTTAGTGGGTTATATACATGATTCCCATATATACAGAAGGTCATTCTCTCTTTTACATTCATAATTCTCTGGGATTCCTCATACCTCTTCTGGCGCAGTGGAGCAGCGGTTAGGCGAAGCGCCACTACCCTGAGATGGCAGGTGCTCCCTGTGGTGGGCTATAGTGCGACCCAGGTTGTTCTGCCCAAGCGACATGTCATTAACTTAACGGCCACCTGCCACGGTGGACCGTTCTCTCAGTGTCCGGTGGGCAGGTTGCGATGACGAAGCAAGGTCACGTGCCCTAGGTGGACCACCTGCCTCCTATAGGTTGCTCTCTGGGGGCTACCTGCCATTCACATGCCCGTGATTTTTTTCGCTTACAACGCCGACGTTGACAACGCCGACGCCGGACTTTCTGGTGAACTGGGCTTTTAACGCTGTCGCGTTAAAAATATAACAGGGCAGAACCAGAGTCCGAGAAATTCACGCACTGCTTTTTTTTTTCTGCCAGAACAACCCACTGACGCGAAGACTGTAATCGTCGTTTTGCCAAATTCTTTGTTCTTCGACGCAGGCACGCGGCTTTAACACTGTTTGCCTCGCAAAACACGACAAGCGTCCTGTTCGTAACATCCATTTCGTTTCTATTTCGATTAGCCTTCGTTATGAATTTGTCTACGTTATAATTTCTTTGTATACCAGTAAATTGATTCCAATTCTGAAACTGATTCTGAAAGCAAGCGCTGGTGAAGAAGCAAACACAGGAAACACAGTATGTAATCACTGACAAAGTTCCCTCTGGGCTCGGATTTGAACTCCAACTGATGGCATCAGGAGTCGACTATTGTTTGTTATAGGTGACTGTGCTTATAGCTATGTAGATCAGTCAGGTCACAGGTATGTGCCTGATTTGTGGACCATATTCAGCATTTAAGTGTCGCCACGGTGGAGCAGTTTCCGGCAGAACCCGCAGGGCTAACGCCACCAGTAGCTGCAACAACCTCAACCTAAAGAACCTCTACCGTGACAAGATAAGTTCACATGGGTCGCTTTTGATTTTTTTCGGGCTTGTTCAAGAAATTTTGAACGCGTTAACCTGCCTCCCCTTACGCAATGCCTTCGGGCCGTTAAGGCGAAAATAAATTACATAAAAGTGGTGCTCGAATGCGATCTAGCCTTGGGCCAGCGACATCGCCTGGAGAAGTGGATAGAGTTTCCTAATGTAAATAGAAGGAAAGCTGGCTGCGCTCTACTTCCTCCACCATGGATAGGCGCACGAATGCCGGGAAGACGACACTTCTTACTTGGCTTGGCTATTGTTGGAAAGTAAACGTAGATTCAGGCGTAAAAATAAGACTCCGTTTCCGAAGCGATCCTCAAAGAAATGCTGTGAAAGTTTTCATACCGGCCGAACACCGAACTTTCACTGGCGTTAAATCTATTGAATAAGTGAAAAACTTAGTATCGAAAGAACTTAATCTGTGCACAGAGGAGGCAGCATCGCGGCGAAACTACCAATTTTGTGGTACACGCTAAACAGAAATGAGTAGAAAAAAAGGAGTTATCCTCTAGCACACAAACTTTCATAAAAGCGAGTACGCTAGATTTTACTCCCGTGCAGGCGTATTCTTGTTTAGAGTGCACAATTCGCGCTTTCAGGCTAACACTAGCCAAGCATGAAACCCCGCCTTCGCGAAATTCCCGCCGTGGATGACGTGCTCCTTATGAAACTCGCACAGACGTGCTAAAGGGAATAATGGCGCAGCATCAGGTGACCAGGACAGCAGCACATCGCGTCCAAGTGCGTCACTGTTTTATTATTGTTTACAGCGTGGGACGTGTTGTTTTGTATAAATTGGGCATAGTGGCAGCCAAACAATAAAGTTGTAAGTTGGCGCTTGTGCGTGTGTGCGCTCTCAAGTTGTCCTGGTCACTTGATGCTGCGCCATTATTCCCTTTAGCATGTCTGACCAACTTTCCCAATCCTATACGCTTGTTATTGGCATAGACGATGGCGCCAGCTTTGCCTCTATAGGTAATATTCATAAACTCTACGCACTCTAAACACGAATACACCTACATAGGAGTAAGAAGGGAGTAAGCCGTCTTATAGATCACTCCCTTTTATAAAAGGTAGTGAGCTAGAAGACACTTTCGTTTTACTTCGTTCTGTTTAGAGTGTGCGGTAGTGGAACGGGAGCTTCGAAATGAGGTGAGTCGACAAATAGGAATACAATAAAAAATAATTGTTTATATATTTGTGGTTCGTAACAATTAAAACACCACTTTAGTTACTCGTTATAAAATGTTCTAGTTGCGCACATTCCAATGGAAAGTGGAAGGATTTTTTTAACAGAAAAAAAGTGCATTCGGGTTCTGACAGAAGTGGCTCTAACAGCTGTAATGCTACCCGGCTTGATTCTTCGGCTTGCTTGCCACAAGCTGCGGGCCTTGGCCCGCGTGCGCAGGTCTCGTCATCTCATGAGTTTGTTCCGTGAGGCTGCTCCTCTTTTATCAGCGTTTATGTCAAGTACTTGGTTAGTTTTTGTCTTCGCGCTATGTACTCGTCGGCTACGTTTGTGGGCTTGTTTTTTTGCCGTACTATAGCCACAGTTCCAGTCGTACGCTTTTCACGCTACGTACTTCGGAAAGACGATGTTGTTCGACACAAAGAGCGCACAGCACGCGAACAAGTGGCGCTCTTTAGGAAAGTGTCAAAGTGAGAACCGCTTCGCTGGCATCACACTGCTGCAGTAAGGTGTTACAATCGCTTTTACTCAGGACTGAGTGCAAGGTTGTGAACTATCGGTGTGTGCCCTGTGTACCCTGCAACTAATGGCCAGCGGACACGTGGAACAGTGATCTCCCTTTCCTCCCTCCTCTTTCTATCTCTCCCTCCGTTCCCCTTCCCACGTGTAGGGTAGCATACTTGGCGTCGCTATAGTTACCCTCCCTGCCTTTTCATTCTTCTTTCTCTCTCTATCTAAAGTCGCTTTGTTACTCTAGTATGCCATTGCCACTAACTTTTGCTTTGCCTGAAAACTGTACCTCTCGGGTATTAAGACAAATAGCTGGGCCTGTTGGTACATAAACACCGTGAAATTCAGCAGGACACAAGACGCGAGGAGAATGGTGAAAGACAATGAGAACTATCTAAAAATAGCGTCGGCAGTCAGCACTCGTCGTGTCTTCTTCGCCCTTCAACCGTCGACAAGTTCGAGGATTTATTTTTCCCGCCAAACAACACCCGACTATGATATCACGTTCGTATGACGTCATTAGTTAGTCGTACACACAATTTGGAGGTGGCGCTGGCTTCGCACCCCAAGCTGCAATGTTCTGAACGTATGAGCTTCCATGGAAGCTACGCTACCACTCTATGCATCTAGACTTGCGGTCGGTCTGGTCTCGGCACTGCCGCTGGCCACCCAGTTGCCATCGCATCCAGTCTGAAAGAGTACCACAGACCGGGCTTCGCCAATTCGCAGCACAACCACAGCACGGTTCCTCTGCCGAGACGGGATTAGTGCCGACAAATCTCCTCAGGTGTGCCAAACGTATCGTTGCACTGCCTCATCCGTCAGCGTCAGCACCGGTGCGCCAATGCAAATGGGGTGAGACGACTTCACGCAGCGTGTTTCAGTCACGACCAGCGTGACGTCATAAGGGTTACACGAGCGCTTAGCCGCGGGAGGGCTAACCTAACCAGAGCCGAATGCGGGACGCCCCAAGAAACGAAAAACAACAAATTATCCGCGCATTCCTTCCCCCTGGAGGCAGAGACAATGCAGACGCACTCTGCGGTTTTTGCGTGCCTGATGATGATGACAGTGATTTTTTATAACGCGAAGGTATCTGCTGCCAAAGAGCACCATTGAACAAAATATATTTCGTTTCCCCAAGGTGCGGTCAAGGACCCATTTCCCAAGCATTTCACCATTATTAAGCCTAGCACCAGGCCAGGGGAAAACTTGTACGCCTTGTATCACCAGTGGGTACCCGGCGGCACTGGGGATCGAACCCCGCACCTCCCGCATGCGAGGCGGATGCTCAGTCACTAGGCCACCGATGCGTGCCAGCTGTAAGTGCTGGTACACTGAACACAATGCTGATTTGCACCACTTGGGCATCGCGAAGTATAGGAGGTCCAAGAGACTACAATACCTCGATGATCCTGTCCATTGCTGGATCCTGGTGTTTGCGGTCGCAGTGAGATGCCTGACAGCGTCCCGTCGACAGCTTCGCGACTGCGACCTGGATCCCCCACACTGCGGGCACGCGCCAGCTGCGAAAGAAACAAAATCGGAAACATTTGTAATGCGAGCTGAGCAGCTCATTAAGCCGGCGAACCACGTGACAGCTGTGCCCAGCAAGGCGTGAATGTCACGGCTACAACGTGCCACGGGTGCACTTGGGGCGAGAATTTTTGCTTCTGGCCGTAAGGCCGCGGGTTCAATGTCTCTGCCATGACAGCCACGGGCGAACGGGGCCAAATACATGAATGTGTACTTTTCTTTTTTTTAATGCGTTAGCATTAGAACCCCTATAATGGGAAAATCTGAAGCCTTGGTTGGCAGGCGGGAAATTGAGACAGGGAAATCTAGGGAGAGTGAAAAATGGGGAACGGAAGACGAAAAGAGGGTGGGGGGGGGGCGAAAGGTGAGAAAGAGTGGAGAGGGAGTAGGTGTGTCACACTGTGATTGCTGGATATCGGGAGAGGGGAGCGGGGCTGGTGTCACATGGCGATTGACGGACTGCATATCACGCTTCCCGCATACGTGGTCTGAACTTGTCAGCAGTAGCGGCTGCTGCGTGGGAGGGGGGAAACACTAATGTTAACGCATACTCTGTAGCATCGATCGCATTAATCGTCTATAATTTTTTTCTTACTCAAATACTTGCCACATGGGTTATGTTGGGGCTACCTATATACTAGCGCGGGCGCTATACCTGCAGGTGTTTCAATGAAGCCGGCCATAAATTTTTAAGAATAGGCTTTTTGAGTTATGGATGAGGGCTTCTGCTGCAGGATAATGCCAGTGTCAGTGGACATCTGAAGACAGGTGAATAAAGTTAACTGGCTAGCCGGTTAACTAACTCTAACTCCTGTAATCAACTTTTTCAATATGTTTTGTGGGATTTGCTACATGTGCATTTTTTCAGTACCTGTTCCTAGCCATCCCCCCTTCCCCCTCCTATTAACTTGTACCTGGCTCCTTAACTTTTTTATTTCTGTCTTCAGCCGTTTATATGCTGTGTTGTACATTTGTCAAGCTTTATTTGATGAATCCCCCCCCCCTATGTAATGCCCGCATTGGGCCTTTAGGGTATTGAAATAAAAATAAATAAAAAATACAGTTAGATACCTGGTTGCAATAAGAGACCTATATAGCCACTCGTTAGTAATAGTGATATCAGTTTTTGGAATTAGAAGACACGATTACACTTGGCCCAACAAGTTATAGCTTCATCGTGCCAAAATACATGCGCTTTCGAAAAGCATGAAGGCAAAGCAACCCTTCCGGTGCACGTAAGTGTCGAAATAGCCGAACTTTGTAGTGCCACAGCACCGATGGTAATTGCGTTTTCGAAATTCTAAAAACTCATACGCGTATTATAAACGACCGGCTACCAATCTTTAACTGCAACCAGCTGCCTAACTGTGATAGTTAGAAACCTAATTATCAAAAATTAATTAACCGGCTAACTAGCTAACTTCGTCCATATGTTTTTTGATCTCCACCGACCCTGATATATTGCGCCGCAGAAGTCGTCTTCATAAATCAAAAAGGCTGTTTTTTTTTTAAGCTAGAGGCCGACTTCCTTGAAATACCCGGTACATTCCTTCCCAAGCAGGTTCCAGTTCTTGTTGTTCTTCGTCAGGCGCTTGGAATGCCCCCCCCTGTAGTCCTAAGTCGACCTTCGCGCAATATCCTTTGCTTTGGCGCATTTCTCTCTGTGCTCTCACAGCCAGGCGAACATCCACCACAGCGGCCGGCCTGGAACGTTTCAGGCATGAGCTGAGCTCTGCGTCTTCCTGACATCCCCATCGGCCCACGATCAACAGGGTAACGGCCAGCCCATCCCTGATTCTTCTGAGAGACATTTAATTGTTACGAAGGTTTCTGCACATGGCCGTATAAACATATAAGAAATAACGTCGCTTTTGTCTGCCTCCGAAACGGATCGGTTTTTTCGCAATGACATATGGACGGGAAAATAATCATATGCAGACAAAAGGTGTCCTAAGATGTCGTAGCCAGTGTTGGCCAGGTTGGTCTTGAGTTCTTAACTGTAAATAATAGTATACCAGGGGCAGTACCGGCAATGTGCCATATGCAGTCAAGTGGCCGAAGTGTACTTGGGGGGTGGGGGTGTGAAAGGGCGTGGTGTGGAGTTTTTCATGAAACACTAACTCTAATCAAGTATCTTTAGCTACTCCAGACATACCAACCACAAGCAAGAATCTTTTCTTGTGCTCCGAGCTTACCAGAGTAACTAACCCAAGCTTACCCGAATAACTCGGATTATTAAGTTCTAAAGAATGCCGCGCAAGCTGCAGCCAATGGGAGGAAGCGTCATCACAACCTGCCCCAGCAGGTGGCAGTTCAGGATTGGTCGCAAGATGGGCTGCACAATCCCTACCGGTGGCTGTGATAGAAACTGTCACCCAGTGCAGTGTCTTATCGCTTAACCGTTATGCCGCTGCGCTGGTAATAGTATGAAGGAGTCGCCACGATCCATGAATGTTAAGCAGAGAATTACCATTTCTGCATAAATGGGCGTTGACCCACTAAGCTTACCGCGTCATATCCTTAAGGCGGAGCTTAGGTGCCCCCTCCAATTGAAGGAAGAACTCCCGCTTTCGCACATCGACTCGGTTTAACTACGTTAAACCTAACCACTTTTGTTGTAGCTCTATACGGCAGTTAGTATTCACGGTGTTTCACATAAGACTTTACACATCTTTTTTTTTTTTAAATAGGCTTTTTGAGTTATAACAACGCTTCTTTCGGCATACCATTCTTAGCGGTGTACTACATCAGAATACAACTAAGACGTGCTAACTAGCAGATTTGTTAACTAACATTGAGCAGTTAACTTTTTAACTATTACTGCTAGGCTCCTCAATTTGAGATGCATGTAGCCCGCTGTAAGTAATATCCATATCGTTTTATTAGAATTTCGAAAACGCGGTTATCCTCCGCGGTGTGAGCAACAAAGTTTGGCTATTTCGACGAGTTCCGTTCACTGGAAAGGTTGCTTTGCCTGCAAGCTTCTAGAAAGCGCCTGTATTCTTGTGCGTAGTGGAGGGCTCCGGAATAATTTCGACCACTTGGGATCTTTAACGTGCACTGACGCTTGTGTGCTGTGTGAGGTCAGTGCACGTTAAGGATCCCCAGGTGGTCGAAATTATTCCGGAGCCCTCCACTGCGGGCACCTCTTTCTTCCTTTCTTCTTTCACTCCCTCCTTTATCCCTTCCTTTACGGCGCGGTTCAGGTGTCCAACGATATATGAGACAGATGCTGCGCCATTTCCTTTCCCCAAAAACCAATTATTATTATTCTTGTGCGATATAGCCAAAATTTGTTAGGCCAGAGAGGCGAGGGTAACCGCGTTTTCTAAATTCTAAAAACTGCTATAGATATAACTTACGGTGGGCTACATGCCTCTCAATAATTAAGAAGCCTAACAGTAATAGTTTTAAAGTCAACTATTCAATATTAGCTAACCAGCCTTCTAGTTATTGTGTCTTAGCTGTATTCTGACGTACTACGCCGCTGACAATGCTATGCCGAAAGAAATCGCACTTCTAAATCAAATAGCCTATTTTTAAAAATTGCTTAAAGTCTTGGATGAAATAGTCAGTATAAAATGCTCAATCTTGATAATGCTCAGAGCGTCTTGTTCTAGCGACGAATATTTCAGTGCTCAGGTGAGAAACTGCGACAGCTTCCTCTGTCTACCTCCTTTAGAACTATATGTTGTTCCCGGCTATAAAATATGCCTGGGATGTCCAGTTAGCGCAGCTTCGAAAGAGGATATCTATATTTGGCCTCGTTCCGGTTGTGCACCGCTAACAGGAAGGGCCTGCCGGCCAATTAATTCACACGCGGCCAGCACGGTAAGCCGTCAGTTGAATCAAAACAAGGCATTGCGGTTGGATTTCTCGGTACCCCTACAGGTGCTCGACGTATCGGCTTTAACAAATCGCAATTTTCTCGCAGACTTTATTTAGCACATTACTGCGAAATTATGCTGTGTTTGCATATTCAGACAGTGTTCTTCCTAATCACATTCTGTTCAGCCGCAAAAACTCGGATCGCACTAAAGTCTGCACCCGCCGCGGTGGCTCAGAGGTTAAGGCGCGCGGTTACTGATCCGGAGTTCCCGGGTTCGAACCCGACCGCGGCGGCTGCGCTTCGATGGAGGCGAAACGCTAAGGCGCCCGTGTGCTGTGCGATGTCAGTGCACGTTAAAGATCCCCAGGTGGTCGAAATTATTCCGGAGCCCTCCACTACGGCACCTCTTTCTTCCCTTCTTCTTTCACGCCCTCCTTTATCACTTCCCTTACGGCGCGGTTCAGGTGTCCAACGATATATGAGGCAGATACTGCGCCATTTCCTTTCCACCAAAAACCAACCAACGACTAAAGTCTGTTAAGAGCGGAAATGCCAAAGCCTGTCCCTTTCCTCTCTTTCTCCCTCCATTTTTATTATTTGAATTTTTTTATTTTTTTATTTAATTTCTTTGTATTTTAATTTATAAATTTTACGACGCCAGTACACGTTCCATTACGTCATCGGACGACATCCAGGTAATATGTCGACGTCCGTGGCTGTTGTGACGTCTAAGTGCAATTTTCATGTTTAATTAATTAATTGCAACTCACCAACGAAATTTTTTCCACAGAAAAATCGGATCACGCACTATCAACACAATAAAATTTTGCACATTTATCTTCACAGAACGACATAATCATGCGGACAAGTTTCGCGGACCCGAAACATGGGACATAGCCTAGTAATGTTTTCGCAGTAATAAGCGAATTGTTTTTGGAACCTCGGTGAACGTCGGGGAGAACAGACAAGCAGATTCAGGTGTTACTGAAACGAACTCTTTATTGGGCTGACTTGCGCCCAAAAAGATCTGAACAACCCGGCGGCGGCGACAGCAGCAAACGTTCTTGGCCGTCGCCGAAGTACGGAATCAGCACTGCTCTCGGCTGTGCTCAGTTTAGAGCTAGCTAAGACCTTCGAGATAAAAGCATCTTCAACAGTACCGAACAGTACACAAGCAGCTGTGAGTGGCTGCGGTCATTCGAGATAACCGCATCTCGCCTGACAAAGTGATAAAGGCGCATGCCGGCGGCTCGCAGCATGATCAAGCAGTACAAAGCTTTGTGGCACTATCTGACAGGTGCGTAGGATCTGCGGCCTTCAAACAGGCGCAGTTCTATTATTCAGAAAGCCGTAATAAATACTATGAAGTAATAAAAAATGATTGCTACGCGCTTCAACACTCTCGAGGTTACTCTGCGCTTAACATAAATGCCTTACATAATGTAAGGCAAGACAGCCGCCGCAGTAGCTCAGTTGGTACAGCACAGTACGCGACATCCAGAGGTCGTGGGTTCGGATCCCACCAGCAACACGTGGTTGTCTTCTCTTCTGCTTTCCTCTAAATCTTCTCGTATCTAAAAGCATTCCGCAATTAATTTTCCTTTATCCAGAAAAGCCTTATTAAACAACGTATAAAAAGGTAACATTCCTTTGCGCCTTCCGTGGCCTGTTGACTCTTGACTGATTTTTTTTTTTCGCCCCTCTATTGGAACTCAATAAGGCAAGACCGAAAATGGCCCCTTGATTCGCCGATTAAGAGCGAATGACAGACACAGATCCGCGCTTTAAGAACTCTTGGGGCGCACCACCACAATTTGCTTGTGCAGACAGCCGGCGGTGGCGACACCTGTATGTATTTTCTTTAACCTTTTTTATGCTATAAAACCTCAGTTTTCAGTGAAAGCAACCATCTTTCCTACTGAAACGCGGTACTCTGTCGAAGCAGGCCAGCTTAAGTTTGAACCCAGTGTCTCTGTAGGGGCGCCCTAAACGGTTCGCTTTTGAAGCCATTGCCAGCTTGGCTTCTTGCCTCCGTTCTTGTTCTCAGCACCACGTGACAGAATTTTGCCCACTGCTGATCCGGAGTTCCCGGGTTCGAACCCGACCGCGGCGGCTACGTTTTTATGGAGGAAAAACGCTAAGGCGCCCGTGTGCTGTGCGATGTCAGTGCACGTTAAAGATCCCCAGGTGGTCGAAATTATTTCGGAGCCCTCCACTACGGAACCTATTATCCTTTCTTCTTTCACTCCCTCCTTTATCCCTTCCCTTACAGCGCGGTTCAGGTGTCCAACGATATATGAGACAGATACTGCGCCATTTCCTTTGCCCAAAAACCAATTAATAATTAATAAAGGCCACACTGCAGCCTACAGACACTGCACACATCAGGTTTATCATAATTTAGCATGGCAGGCATTTTCTTACGCTTGAAGTTAAAAAAAAAGACTAAAAAACCCGAGGGGACATTTAAGCTCCGCCTTAAGGGTATGACGCGACAGCGTTAATGGCTTAATGCCCATATATGCGGAGTTGGCCACCCTATGTTTTACATTCATAAATTCGTGGGAGTTATCACACCACTCCTGTAGTAGTGGTGCAGCGGCTAAGCGATGCGCCACTGCTCTCTCTGGCAGGTGGCTGTCACCGGTGAGGCTTGTGAGACCAAGGTGACACTTCCCGAGCGACCAGTCACGACCAGCCATTAACTTAACCGCCACCTGCCACGGTGGCAAGTTGGCGCACTATCCGGTGGTTAATTGTGATGACGTTACAAGATCATGTTACCTATCTGACCCACTTAGGTTGCTTCTCTGGGATTTTCCGCTCCCGCCGCCTCGTTTTGCGTTGAACGGGACCCCTAAAGCTGTTGGGTTAAAACTGAAACCTCACCATGTCAGATGTTCCCCCCTGACTCAGTGGCCAAATTAAAAAGAACTCCAGCCGCTTACCTTTACGATGCGACGAGCAATCAGCGCTAGCTGGTTCGCGAAATGATTAACACGATGATGACGGTACGCATCACTGCCACTGGCACCGATATGTTCTCTGACTACACAGCATTCCTATCAAAGGCATGCATCTGAAAAACTCACAGCATGGACCCTATTACTGCTAAGCACTGAACCAGTTAGGGGTCAGTGCAAAGGTGGCGCTGAATTGAGATCGAACATGCGAAATTTGGCAGAACGTTAACTTAGGCATTGGTTGAGCACACGTGCTATCGGCGCCAAATGAAATGCGACAGGCGGAGGGTGTGGTGAAAGATCCAGCTTACGTCGTCTGTCTGCCGCCATCAGAGACAGACGCGCTCATCCGGTTTGCGATAATTTTGCTTCTGTTTCCTTTTAGTTTCCCTTTCTCGCTTTGTCATTGCGCCGTATTCATACTTTCCACCGATCGCAAATTGCGCAGCGCGGCTTCGCTGACGGCGACGGCTGTAGCCCACGTGGGTAAAGCGAGCTCTCTTGGCTCCCCGGCCTGCAGCGCTTTGACTTCGGTTCCGTCATCGCTCTATTATCAGCGTCTGGTTGCGACGCGAACAGTGAAAAAGGCCGATCGGGTTGCGGTCGGTGTCCAACGTGGCCGTCAATTCCTGAATCGCTTGTTTCTGACAGCGGATAGAACGTGTCGCCATACCACCGTATCGCCACGGGATATGTGGCGCTCCAGTGAGAAAGCGAGCGTTAAAGAAAACGTTAAGAAACGTTAAATAAAGATCTCTTATGACGACAGGCAGACGGCGTGAAATAGACCTTTTCCGCATTTTCGCTCCGCTGTTCGCATTTCATCATATAGTACATAAAGCCGGCCAAATCTTTAGCTAGAGTGAGCGACGACCACTTTTTTCTGCTCCTTACGACGATGCAAAGTTGCGGGAAGCTCAATATTAAGCACGGCCTTAGTGAGTCTGTGCTTAGATTCAATACTTTCGCAAGTTTACTCCGTCATAAGCTGCAGGAGCACGGAAAACCGACACGCACGTCAGCTAAAGATTTGGCTGGCTGTACTACATACTCAGCAAGGCAGCCTCCCCCTTACAAAAATTTCTTTAGACAGTCTATAGACTTCTTGCTGGGCTAGTTGGTGTAACATTGTGTAACAAAAGATAAAAAACAGCGCTAATTTTGACACAAACCACACAGAAAGACCAGACAGGAGGGGCGCTGTTTTTTATCTTTTGTTACACAATGTTGCACCAAGTAGCCCAGCAAGAGGTACTGTTACACGAAGCTCTATAAACAAACCCTAGAGAACAGCCTATAGGCAACATAAATTCTACAGACAGTCTATAGATTTATGGCCTAACACTTTTAGAAGACTTTTGACTATAGACAGTCTATAGACTATGAACAGACAAAAATAAATATCTATAGGAAGGCAATGGAGTCTATAAGAAGTCCATAGACTGTCTACAGACCATTTCTGTAAGGGCGAGCCGTCAGGTGAAGGCACCCATCCTCGACGTACGTGAAAGGACCAGTAGCGTATGAACAAAGGACATGAAGACCTCCGATGTCCGCGTCATTTGCAAGATCAAGGACAAAAAGGGTCTTTCCACTTGCGAATTGTCCCTTGCTAACCAACAGGCAGGTTGTTTCGGAGAAACTCACCTCAGTTATTATTTTGCTGGAAACACTGGAGGCATTACCAGAAGGCTTGAATTCACGTTGCCAGTACAGCCGATAACGGAAGCGCAGAGAGGACTGGAAGATAACGACTAAAGAAGGCGGCGACACACGCGCTACTCACGTCTGAGGTTGTTGTTTTTTTTTTGCGAACCAGGATATGTATATAAACAGGAAATACGTGTCAAAACAAAGAAAATGGAAAACTAAGCAGATGCAGGGCAGTTCCGCCTGTCATGTTACTGGGAAAAATACATAATAAAGACTTACACGTGCATATGATAACACGAAGCAGAGTTATATTTGGCATCTAGAAATAGTTTCATCCGCGCATAGACCTTTTCACATTTGCCTCTCTTTTTTAGCGCAGCCATATTATTACTGGACTGTGTCAGCAACGTTCTAATTGGCGGATTATATACAGGCATCGACAGCGCATGCGCAGCACAGTCCAACGCGCACGCGCGCTTAGTCAAGCTGTGAACAGGGAAAAGGTCTATAAACTGATATGCAGTCACGGGAAAAAAGTTATCGGGATGCGGGCTCGCGCCGGAAAAAAAAATTGCACGTTGCTAGGCAGCCAGCTCTTATTCTTTTAGACGATGGAGCACTCATATATCCCATCGCATTTCAATGCTCTTCATAGATCTGCTTTTTGCGACCGCTCACAAATAATTTCTTCTCATGCGAAAGCATTGCTATAGTCTCACTGCGAGAAAAGCCGGCAGCATGTGTTAGCGTGCTAATATGCTAGTGTGTGCAGTCCCAGATGGTACAGAATATCTCAGCGATGCCAATGAAAATAGTGTGATGTGATCAAGCGGCCGTATCACGCATACAAAAAGCTGAGAAGCGCCATTTCAGAAAATCGTATACATGTCGTTCGTCTATATATATTACATCCATGTGGCGCCAGTTTTTCCGACTACAAACGTACCAAAACAGTGACGCAGTAGTTTTTCGTACAGCGTTCCGGCTGGTGTAATACGATTTCCCGTTGCATATATATAGCTTACATATCCTTGTCAAGTTTGAAGCTAGACAAGGATTCGAACCGACGACATATGCACCTTCAGTTGTGTGCCTTCCCAGACACCGCCGTATTCAAGTATGAAACTTAAGCTCCGACTCAAGTTTATATCCTTCTCTTTAGGCGCCGTTGAGATCTCCACCAAGATGTGAAACTGCGCAATTTCCTTTCCTCAAAAAACAATTTTCGTATCAAAATTGTGTTGCGTCGTACACCTTTCCGGTTAACGTAATATATAGGCGCGCGCGTGTGCGTGTGTGTTGTGTGTGTGCGTGTGTACGTGCGTGTGTGGGCGCGTGCATGCGTTGTATGTGCGTGTTTATGTGCGTATGTGTTCAATGTGCGTGCGTGCTGTACGTGCGTGTGTGTGCGCGCACACACATTCCAACACGTAAGCAGCATTAAGTGTCTGCCAATTTTTTTCCCGCAAAAGCGCATCCCGTAAACCTATGTCTATGGCTGTATGCACAGCAGTTGATTTAGCAATATAATGAGCTGCCTTTAACTCGCGTGTAAACTGATTGCTCTTTTTGAACAGAGCTGATGTGCTTCTCAGAATTGGCGCGCCATCATAGCTAGCGAATGCATCGAGCATCCAAGTGAGAACAATGAGGTCATTTTTCAAAGTTTTTATGGTCCCTCAGCAGCACGTTCAGCGTCCAGTTTTTCAGTCACACAGTAATTAAGCGTCAATACGGAGGTGATCACCCTCGTGGCGGCCGACCAAAACCAATACATAGTTTTCTTTGTGTAACAATCCTTCATTCTCCAAACAAGGTTGCTGTGAAGGATGCAGTGGTGAAAGAGTCAGGTATCCCCATGTATTTTGTTCGATCTTCTTCCAAATAGGAACTTAGGTACAGCAATGTATCCGATCGACTGGGTTATGATGACATAAAGTGATCAGCTATGATGTACTACATCCCAGAGTTTTACCAATTTAGTTCAGTGCCTGATACCCCCACACGTAGGTTTAACGCAGTCAATTTCCGGACCTTCTCTTTTCTAGACTACCGGGTGCACGCGAGAAAACTTCGCCGGGCCAGAACAAAACGCTGAGCGACCGTTCAATTAATGTTAAGTGGGAAGGGCAAAAGAAAAGACGGAAATTTTTCTCTTTCCCACGCACCACCTAACGCAACCGGATTAGCCCTAAATATACAATTAGAAGCCCCACTAAAACACTTTTGAGGGCCTCGTCAGAATAACGGGATGTGGCTCACCCTGTCAACCTGCTCTTGAACTCCCCCACCGCACTGTATTCATGTACGACTTTGTGAGAGCACAGCTAAAAGAAGAAACAGCAGTACGGTGTTTAGCACTTTTTTATTGGGCGGGAAAATAGCGAAATCAGTGGTATTAAGCTCCCGGGCTCGAAACGCCAGCAGACATCACATATAACTCTAGGGGCGTGCATACACTTTAGGTTCCGCGTACGAATCGAATATGTTTCTTATTCCGTTCATTATTTGATTCGAGAAAAACTATTTTACCCGCCGCGGTGGCTCAGTGGTTAGGGCGCTCGACTACTGATCCCGAGTTCCCGGGTTCGAACCCGACAGCGGCGGCTGCGTTTTTATGGAGGCGAAACGCTAAGGCGCCCGTGTGCTGTGCGATGTCAGTGCACGTTAAAGATCCCCAGGTGGTCGAAATTATTCCGGAGCCCTCCACCACGGCATCTCCTTCTTCCCTTCTTCTTTCACTCCCTCCCTTGTCCCTTCCCTTACGGCGCGGCTCAGGTGTCCAACGATATATGAGACAGATACTGCGCCATTTCCTTTCCCCAAAACCCAATTAATATTATTATTTAGAAAAACTATTCGAAAATCTGCGAATATTCGGCCGCAACCTAATATCGCGCCGAGATCCATAAATTCGACCGTGGCAAAAGCACAATATAAGCGTGAGTTATCCCAAGATCGAGTCCATGTAAAGTGTCAGGAAAACAGTACGCAGGCATCCTCTTGGCTTTCTTCTCTATCGTCTGTCGCATGGACCGTCCACATTAGGACGCTGCTACACTCGACGACAGCTTGTCTTGGCAATGGAGTGAAGGCTACAGGGGCGGAGCATACGTAACAGCGCCGGTATGCCAAAATTCTCCTGGGCGTCTGGTACGTTGCTCTTACCGCGACAGCTTCCGTAACTGGTGCAACTGGCGCCATCTGTGAAAGTTTCTTCTAACCAGGCGTCTGCCCAGCCATTGCCTCCAAGATTACTAGCGCACGAAACGAGCGCCGCTTGGAATCTCGGAGCCACAGCCCAGAAAATTTGCTGTAATCAAGAAAAGTTTTTTGTTCTTTATTTCACTGTTCCACATTCTTGCACAATACATTTGATATAAAGGACTGCTCATCATTTTTCTTTCTTTCTCGTCTTCCTTCTGCTTTATCTCATCATTGTCTTCAGCAATGCAGGGCTTGTTGATCAACAAGGCACTGTGGGGAAAAGAGTGAAAAAAAAGCATGTCTTAATATCAGTGCGAAACGCGAGTCAACGGTAAGGGTTGTCATCTTTTGAGAACTTAATAAGAATTGCAACATAACAGTCAGGCACGAGGAAAGGGTTGTCGAAGTGCTACGAACATGCCTCGGAAGGTAGCTGCATGCAGGAGAAAACAATGTCCAGAAGCTGCACATCAGACTTATGGGTTTTAACAGAAAAGATTGTTTTCAAATGATGACCTTGCGATTTCTTCACAGCGTCGGGGAGCTACGATTAAGTCCACTCCGTCATTCTAGTAATCCAGTGACTGCCTGTTTCCCCTCCCTTTCAGTGACTACCTTCAAGAACTTGCACTGTTCGATGTCATGTACGAGTCTTACAGTTGAAATCTACTAAACATCCTCCTCAAGCCATTCTGCAGATGTCTTGTAGAAGTCTTACAGTTGAAGTCAGCTAAAAATCCTCCTGAAACCAGTCTGCAGACATCTATGATAAAGAAATTAGAGTTGGTTTATTCAAATGATTCATGCGCTGGAAATCTAGTGCTGTTATGTAATTATTTCAGGTAGTAAAACAGTTAACTCTGAAATATTTATTGCATACTTGCTTCAGCAAAGTAAAAATAAAAGTTTTTCGGTACAAAATATGTTCGCATGCTCTTCACAAAAGAGGGCCTAGCATGCGGTTTATATAAACAAACAATGAGAACATTTTGGACTGCAGTTTTCAGCAAAATTCACTGCGACTGGAGATCCACGCGCTTTCGAAACACCCGCCAGGAACAACGTGTTAGACCCACTCTAGAGCGCCAGATGGCGCTACCTTTTCTTTTTCTTTATGAGCAAGCAAATAAATGTTAAAAAGCAGAAAAAGATACCTAAATTTTACAATAATGGCAGCTTTTATGCTAGCGCTTGCTTTAAAATGAAACTGTTGCCCGTTTAGAAGCGTTATACGTTCGGAATGTCGCAGACTTCTTTCGACTGAAGACATAACGGTGCTAAATCCTCTCCGGCCTACATGGGGAAGGTTTTACGCCAGTGCAGAGAACAGCTGTAGCAGCAGCTTGCGAGGCGACGGGTGAAACGAGAGTAGCCGGCTCATCAAACTTCGAACAGACGAATCCGAAGGGAAAACGGCGGCCAGTGCGTCTGGTAGTCGCGGGGCAGCGCTGCTGCGCCCCTTCAACTAGAGTCACTGAGTGACTCTACCTTCGACTACCGTCGTTGGGCCAGCTGGCGCCATCTGTGGCTCGAAACTGCAGTCGGGGCAGGCGCTTTCAAAAGACCCGTCATTAGCCAGCGGTGTGAGGTCCACTCCTAAAGGCCAGATGGCGCTGAAATATTTTGGACGACTAAAAATTAGGCAAAGTACTTCGTTACCACGATTACCGAGGCAGACCACGGTGAAATGGGGTGATCGACGCTAGCACTCAGTTACAAAATCAGAAACGAATAAGCAGGGCACCGATATATCCGCACAAAGCGCGGGCACTTCGTTTCATGAAAATCATCATGATGAAGTACGTCCAGGCAGTATATGACTGCAAACATATACCGGTTTAACCATGGAGGAAGTGATTTTCTTCCGGCATAGAGGAAGTATTCCTTCCTCCATGGGTTTGCCGGGCCCCTCCCGCGCACGCACAGTGGCTCCCCCTGGCCCCAACAATGCTAGCGGGGGCGCATACCGGTAAACCGGTATGCGCCCCCGCTAGTATGTCTCCGGTATACTAAAGACGTCCATCACCTGTGCTATGTCGTGAAACATCGAAAAAAACCTAAAAAGACATTAAGCAGTTTGAAGTAACACCAGGACTAAGGGGAGTTTGTGCTATTGCATAGTTTTTATCAGTAGTTTGTGGCGGTGACAAATGCGGTGTTTTTTCTCGCAACTGTGCGCCCAAAACATTTTGTTACATAAGCGCTGCTTACGGAGGAAAGTTGGAAGAATAATGCAAAAAAAAAAACAATTTCGCACTTTGTTTCGTGTATAGAGGTTAGCCCATCGACAAAACTCAGCATGATAGGCACAAATAGTGTCGTATGTTGTACCGCATTGATATTCTACTACAGAGCACTGTAATGAGGTCTTGTCAAGGGGATGCCGCTGATGACCTAGGTCGCGAATGGGTTATATGGGTTATCCTGTGAGGGGTTATATCGCGCTCCAGTAATAGTCACAGGGGGTGTTGAGTTGTCTCCTCTGCGGTAGCAGACCCAAGGTATAGCGATGGGCCGAGTCAGACGCCTTGTTTCCAGCACTTTGGACAACGGTGTTCCATAGCTGAAGCACAGAACTGGGCCGAGGATCACAGAAAACTGAACAGCGATTTGCTTACGTGGTTACAAGTGGGAGAACGACAGCGAACA
The DNA here is from genome assembly GCF_052857255.1 of Amblyomma americanum. NCBI lineage: Eukaryota > Metazoa > Arthropoda > Arachnida > Ixodida > Ixodidae > Amblyomma > Amblyomma americanum. The sequence continues at coordinate 32,691,166 of NC_135507.1, read as the reverse complement.
TGGGAGAGAGATAGATAAAAGTGGGAGAGAAAAGCCAGGGAGGTTATCCAGAAAGGATGTTCTGGTTGGCTGCACTGTGGGAGAGGGATGAGCGGGGGCTTAAAAGGATAAGAGGACGTAGAGCAATGCGGTCCGTTGCAAGCAATGACATAAGCAAGGCAATGACAGGCAATGAGCAAGGCAATGACATAAGCACTGAAAGTCCCTGGCTGCCGCAGCTGTAGCCTGCACACCTTGAGGTCAGCCGAGCGCTGGCGAACATGGGCTCTCCAACTCTTTCTAAGGGGTCCCCTGTTCCCAGGTCACTAGCTGGGGAATTTAGTTCATTCGATGATGACAATAACTTCGGTTTGGTCACATACTACAGTCTTCATGGACAACGCTCAAGAGACGTCACCGACACACTATTCCCGCTCTTTCGGCGTAGATGCCGATACTGTAGCAGTGATGACAGGCCCGGATGGAGGTCCGGTCGGCGACCAAGGTCGGAAGCCGCGCACTGCCTAAAAAGCCCTTGTCTTTGCGCCGGTGGTAAAGAAATGTGGATGCAGTTCTTCAAACCAGGCCCAGACGATACGCTTTTTCACAGGCGTGAACATGCCGGCGTCTGTGGGTGTTTTTTTATAAACACAGCCGCATTTACTCGTTCTTGAACTCGAGAGCACATCTTTTCCTCTTCTTTCGGGTGAAATGTTTTAATAAAGGAGACTGCAGAAATCTGCAGAGATTGCAGACTTCTTCGCTGCAGAAACAGCCTCAGATGATGAAGAAGTTAATTAACTGTGCATACATGTGTTTGATGGAATAATAAGGACGATATTCCGCGAGCGTGGAAGGTGCGGCTTGCGAGAATTCCTTAAGTTTTTGAGCCATTCATGTTGTTTCTGTGAGATAGGGGGTACAAATATTCACCCGCAAATTTTCAGATTTTTCTCGATAGCAAAACCCAAATCGTGTCTGAAAGGGTTATAAAAGTAATTTCTTCCTTGTTGAAATTACAGTTCACCTTGAAGTATTTTTCCCGAACGTTACCTATCTTTCATCCACAAAGAACGTAAAAACAGGAACGCAAGAGGCGAAAATTCAATATTCATGCCAAGCCTTATTGGAAGCCTTTCCTTCTGATGATCAAGCGTCGATTGGATCATCGGATGAAATTTACAAACTCTATCAAATCTACCTGATAACGGAGTTGACGCTAAACTCAATTCTGGCAAACGAGAACGCCTCTACTGAACACACAAACACGCACGCCATTATATTGTAATATTGCGGTAAAGCGCAGTAAGCCTCCAACAGGAAATAATAATAATAATTGGTTTTTTGGGGAAAGGAAATGGCGCAGTATCTGTCTCATATATCGTTGGACACCTGAACCGCGCCGTAAGGGAAGGGATAAGAGAGGGAGTGAAAGAAGAAAGGAGGAATTAGGTGCCGTAGTGGAGAGCTCCGGAATAATTTCGACCACCTGGGGATCTTTAACGTGCACTGACATCGCACAGCACACGGGCGCCTTAGCGTTTTTCCTCCATAAAAACGCAGCCGCCGCGGTCGGGTTCGAACCCGGGAACCCTGGATCAGTAGTCGAGCGCCCTAACCACTGAGCCACCGCGGCGGGTCAACAGGAAATTGCGGCAACACCACCGGGCGCGTCGATGCCCCCATGCATAACACACGGCAGACGGATCCTTTTTTTCACTGGTGTTCAGAGTGCTTACGCCCCCTGCAGCTTTTCTTTCTAATTATTCCTAAACTACTGCCCTTATCAGCCTTTTCAGTCACCTTAAGCCGAAAATGCGGCTGAATTGGAAAAAGAACAAACCTCATAAACAAATGAACCGGTTATGTTTAAGGAACAATCGCTCGAAGACTTCACATAGCTGCATACCCCATGACTAGCATTTTTTTAATGACAGGCGACTAACAGCTGTGAATAGACCGGCCAGAAGGAGCTTGTGTGCTCATTCTCACATGGCCACTCTCGATAATCGTGCATACACGATATGAACCCTATTCCTTCCGTCCCTTATCCCCAATCCCTATCCGCGCGCCAACGTTCCCTGTCCTTCCTTCGAAAACACGCCCTAGGGGTTTCGCAGGGCTGTGTGAAACCGAAACCACAGTGCTTCCTAGCGGTTGTGCCGCGGACCACCGAGCGAGAAATGACAGAGGACCAGAAACTGGCAACAAGTGGCCCACTAACACTGCCGCGGACAGACAGAAAAACAGTAACAATGGAGTGATTACACATTAGCATCTCCCCAAGCGCGGCCATACGCCTACAAAGGAAAGCTATCCCGCTTTCATAGAGATTCCGTAGTTGAAGAAAATTCTTCCTGGTCCAGGGTTCGAACCCGGGACCATCCACTGTACTAAACTAAAGTCACTGTACAAACAAGGCTATATAAGCGGGGACGGCCAGCAGATCGAATTTTGTATTCAGTTACGGTGTTTCTGTAGGATGCGCTTGGAGGGGTGCTAATGAGTAATTACTCCGTTACTACAAATCTACTACACCTGGATCAGAAGCAGCACAGAAAAAAACAAACAAGAATGCTCACAGGACGGTTACAGTGGTGGAACGCGAGATTTAGCGAGAGCTGTTTGTGATGCATAAAACAACGTTACTTATGCTTTGGGTTCTCCTCTGGTAGAAAGCGCGTGACGTCACCATGCTGTCGCTTTCTTCGGCCCATTCAGCGTGGCGCGTTGGAGTGAGTCGTGCCCGACGTCACTACATGCTGACCAATCAGCGTGCCGCGATTACGCCAACGACGCTGAACAGGAAAACGCTCCTTTAGCAGCTTCTGCTGTAAAAGGAAGGCAGATCTGGCAAGTGTAGCGGCCAGTGTACACACTGAGTCCAGGTAGCATGGTACCCCAGTTCCCCAACCATGGCCGTAGCGGAAACGTTGCAATACATCTTTGCTGTCGTGCAGAACGCGCACTGATGCACAAGTTCTGTCTCCGCTTCCTTCTGAATGTGTAATGAATGCATCGCTCGCAGAGCTGATGCAGCAGCTGATGAAGGTTTATTCGGCGCGCGTTCATAAGAGACGGTATTATGGTGATGTAAACGCCAGGTCTTCTTGCGACAGTAATGAAAGCATAAAGCCAACAAAAGTTCCCTCGTCAGTGCGGAGTGTTAATGACGATATCGGAGACGTTTAGTTTACCACTTGTGTCAGCATAGTAGCGGCTTTTCGAACGTAGGAGATTAAGCACCAGGAAGGGTATGTTTATGCAACAGAATACGTAATGTGGCAGCAGCCATATATAACACTTGCAAATCCGGAAACACGGAGAGAGGAGGAATACAATACTCTGATAAAGTTTACGGTCTGTCACGTCGCCAAGGTCGGGTGCCGTCACGAAACGCTTTTCAGAGCCAGCGTAGCACTTTCTTAGACGTGTCAGTGGCGCCCCTGAGCGCTTTGCTAGAATCGGCGTCGATGTGGGAACACACCTATGAGCTGCATATACGTTTTGTAGTGGACATGCTGTCTTAACTCCGTCGACGTTAACGAACTTGTGTAACTAACGTGCAACGCATACGACTACGGTGCCTCCGTGCGTGACGCTAAGCGCTGCTGGGGCGCGCTCCGAGAATAGCTCCCCCCCCCCTCTCCCCCGCACCTCTTTTGCATCTGCGGGCCGCCAGCCGTGCTGCTATGCGCTTCCTCATTTCAAAGCAGTGCGAAACGCTCTCGACGAGCTTCCGGCAACGTGGGTTGGTACCGGCCCCTCGACTGCGGTAGTCGCGCCCGTTTGATCGTCACGTTATCGTCCGCGACAGGAGGTGTAAGCGTATATTCATACCTTACGAAATCCCCCCCCCCCCTCGCACGTCTTTGGCTAACAGACAACGGGGCGGGAGACGGCGCAGACGATGAGAATGATCGGACAACGCGAAAATGGCGAGGGCAGCTCCGCTCCCTCGCAACCGTTCGCGCCAATGCCGCGGGCAGCAGACGACGTATACGTCTGCCCCGAGCCAGCCCGCGCTCCGTCAAGGCCATCTCCATTTGCGCAAGTCTTTCCCCGTTTCTGGGGCGGTCGCCGCTATCATCTTTCGCAACACCCTCCTCGCCTGTGTGATCTCGCTCCCGGGAGGGCGATGGAAGCGGCAGAAATCGACAAAGAAATGGATCTGGTTCCAGCGTGCGGGGGCCAGAAGCAACCACCTGGCGTGCATCTCCGCGTATTCACAGCCTGGCCATCCGTAATTACCCGACGCAACTGTGGGCACTACTTTGATTACTTTTCTTTCCTTAACGTTTCCTTTTCTGGAGGCGTAGTCGAGCGGGTGTTATAACAAGCGCGGTTTCCTCGAATATCCTGTAATGGGTGGCTGTAGCGTACGTTTGTAACCTGTTGGGATACTGACGGAGCTTGTCTATGCCTTATTAGAGGCTATACTGTGGCCGACGACTTTAGGGCTCTCCGGCGCGGGGATGTGAATGCCTGGATGGACAGAGGAACGTTCTCAGAAGCCGATGAGCTGGAGCCATGACATTATTTTCTGCTAGTCACTTTAGTGGCAGGGAAAGCTGTTAAAAGTTCTGCTGCAGACGACACCTCACACGCGCACACAATATCATATGCGAATGCGTTCGTCATAGAACATGAAGATCATGCTAACACACGTTCGTGCGATGGTCATACATAAGCGTGCGCAAAGGGAGGGGAGGGGGGGGGGGGCGAAATTTGTCTTACAATGCTCCCCTGCTAAAAACAAGAGATGAATGGGTGCTACCATGTGCTTCGAGTCTTTGACCCAACGAGAAACACCTGCCAAGCCAAGGAGAAGGTGTTCATGAATCGCATTTTTTTTTTTTCAGCCCGGAGAGAAAATTGTTCTGCGGTTATGAGCCACAATACAGAGCCGCGAATTGCGTCAGAGGGGGGGGGGGGGGGGGGGGGGAAGTGCGCATAACTGAACGACTCTGTCAAGTGGCTCAATTTCTTCACGTAGTGCGTCATATAGTAATCCCACCTAAAACGCTGAGTGAATTGCATAACGCTATTATTCCCTCATCATCAGCTTTCACTCCACTCCTGTTTCCTCGTAGCATTTTATGAGTCTCCTCACTCCACTATTCTGCAAAACCTCGCTCTCTCTGCCAGCTCGTCAAGCTCCTTTTCCGTCCACAAGCTCATCTGATGCAAGGCATAGCAACACCTTCGCCAACACAGTGCACACAACTAGCGCACAGCAGGGAGCAGATCGCTCATACGTGCCGACTTGCGGGGTCTCAGGTCGTCACGCTTCCCATCATAAACCCTGAGAATCTGTTTACGGCGCGTCGTCAGCCAAGCCGCGTCGCGAAGAAGGCAAGCCGCGCGCGCCCCTATCTCCGGCCTTTCCGGCGCATTCAAGCGCGAGGCAGCCTGCTCGTGACGCTCGGCCCTGCCAAACACTCGCCGCCCATAGCACGTGCCGCCAGGCTCCGCGATGCGTCCCTTCCTCGACTCGGGCTAACCTTCGTCGATGCGACACACTTCTACGAAACGGCACACAGCGAGCGGACGCGCGAACGTGTGAGGACCTGTGCGCTTTGGATCAGTGCGTCAACAGGTGGCTGCTTCACACACTGAGTGTATAACAGTGCAGCAACGTCACAAGTCTGCTTTTGGCGTCGACGTATCACCAGGTCGCGGCATGCCAGCTGGATTCCACTCCCGCTTTATTTTAAGCCCGCTCGCGGCCTGACGACAGCGCGTGCTGAAACGTGTACGTATATGCATGGAATTATCCTGTGTGGAAAAGGTTCGAGGAGATGTTGTACCGCGACTGGCATACGGACTGACTATGGACTACTGGTGAGCATCTGGTGGGTTCTTAGCGTGGACTTGGCGCAAAACGTGTTCGATATATGACGACGAGGGATACCCGACGGCACCTTTGTGCACGCGTGAACGTGCAGGTGAAGAGCAGTGGTCCCAAACGGCCGTATCTGTACTTGATCAGCGAAAGGAGCAGCTACCGGGTTTCAGGAACGAGTTCGAGCTGCTCGCGTATGCAAATCATACCCCACAATGTTTCGTAACAAAAGTCGCTTCATGCAGATGAAGTTTGGAACGCACCCCGGTGTATATCAAGGTTGTCGTACTAGTAATAGCTAGCAGGTCGTCTGACCGCAGTCGTGTTGAATGCGGAAGAGCTCTTTTTTTTTTCAAGTATAGAGCCAAAACGACTGCGCAGTAGTCTACAAAGAGAGCAGCACGAAATAAAAGGGTGCGACCACTTTCAAGCGGCCCATCAGGTTATGGAAGCGCTAATTCCGAAGGCGCAAACCGAGCAGAGTGCACGACAAATGGATCTATACCCAGGTCATTCAAACACGCTTAAGGCGCCCCGCTCGCGTTAGCCGTGAATGGCTCAACGGCGGTTGCCAACTGTACAGGATGCCCTCAAAGCCCGGCGACGTGCACGGCGCATATTAAGTGCTTTGTCGTCTACTTCGGCCGGCGTCGCTGGCTCGCTGGATGCGACACTGGGCAAAGGAGATCGCCATGCGCATCATTCGTCAGCAACGCCGCCGACCGAGTCTGCAGCGCGTCCAAAGAAGACGACGACAAAAATGGCCAGAGGGCAGTGCCGGCCGCGCGGTCCTGACCGGCCAGCGAGGGGACGCCGGTGGCTCTGGCCGCCGGCCCAAGATGGCGGACCCCGTGTACAATCTACTCCTGGGACTGATCATCGTGGCTGGCGTCGTGTCCGTCTTGTTCTACACCACGCTGACCATCATTCCTCGCGTGCTCGTGACCATAGCTATGTTGGCGGGCATCTGGGCCGTCGTGGAGGGCATCTGGGGTGAAAACTTCTGAGTGGATTGAGTGGCCATCTGGAGTGACAAGACCGGAAGGACGCGCCCGTACCGGAGCCGGACCGTCTGCTACTGCTAAACACCCGCGTCACATCGCGGTTGTCTGCCGGTCTTCACACGTTCGTCGAAGTCAGCCGGAACAGCTTGTCTGGCTTGAGGTTGAGCAATGTGTGACAGCAGCTGGAAGACAGATTCGTGTGTGCCTGACAAGATCAAGCAGTGACTTGCTAATCGGTAGCCAGTCGTCTCGGAAGACACATGGTGGATGTAAGTGTGTGTGGTGAGATAGAACGGTCTGCCCCAATATGCGACGATGATCTTCCAGGAGAGCTAAATTCCGAGACGTTCAGAAAGTGGTGATGACGTGCTAAGTGCTCGCCGGGGAGTCAAGCAATACGTGATGTTGGAATTGTTTTAGATGTTGCTGGTGTGACCCTGTGATGCCCTTAGCGGTGGTGCTTGGATATCGAGAAGTTATTGTGAGTGACGTGCTTGTTGGCCGGTACGCGACCTCGGGAGATGAAAAGAAAGCCAGACCTATAAGGAAAGACAAAAGTGCATTCAAGAAGCGCACACGATGCCGGTTGCAATGTCCGTGCAGAATTCACCCTGTCAGGGTATCAGTGGTTATCACAGATTCTCTTCGCCAGCTGGATCGAGACGCAGCCTGGAAAGCACGGCTTTTCAACAATGTCCAAGACATCTCAGAGCTCACACGCCTCAGAAGTATATAGGCTGAGGGCTGTGCATGCCCTGATTTGCTCAGGGTTGTCAGAAAAAACAACCATGGTGGCCATAGCGTCAGTTTAAATAAGGCGTGTGGTAGTCTCCAGACCTCGAACATTTTCCACCGCAATGAATCCGTGATTTAAGCACAATATATGTATGCATTGAATTTAGCCTATATGTGTTCTGCGTCTGTTTGAGATCCAGATGGCCTGCTTGAAATAACCGTGCTGGCGAAGTCTGTTGAATCCTGCAAGAAAATGAGGAACGCAAAAATTATATTTAATTCTTTCGCTATCAGATTTGTTGGCTGACAGGCTAGTCAAGTACATTCTGTCGTATGTCAGCGAACGAAATGCTGCACAGAAGGTAGGTAGTTCGGGATATGAGGTTTTCTTCAAAATTTTCCTCGGCCTCAATGCGATATGTAAGTGTACAAGGGCGATGGAAAGAAACAAGCCTAGGCGTTCCGCTGTTTCCATTTCTTTTCGTCACGCGTTTACTTCAGCGGTAGAAAAAAGACGTTAGACTCGTCCGTGATGCATTCTAGGACGACTTAGGCGTCTTTTTCTTACCACCACGGTAAGAGTGCTATCAAAAGATATTCGAAGAGCGGCGCGCTTTGGCGCCGCGTAGTTCGCGTTTCCTTCCATCGCGACAGTATGCACTTGGGGACAGCCTCGGTGCCTTAAAGTGGCCTTGGTACGCTCTTCGAATATAAAGACGTTGAAAGCAATAAAAGCGTTATCGTGAATTATATGCTTGCGCAAAAGTGAAATGAACGCAAACTTTCTCCGCAGTTGCATCACTTGCCGGTGAACATCGGAGCCAAAAGTGACTTGCCCTGCGTACCGGGGAGGTGCATATTATTTTCCGTTTTCAATTTGTTTTCCATTTCCGGCACCTTTTCAAACCTCCGACCTTGGTTTTCCCTTTCAGAACGCCATGGTTCTTAGAAGGGCGGCAAGTGTGCGGCAAAATGATTCGCTCAGCCACATACCCAGCAATTGTGGACAAAAGCATTTTTGAACGGGAAACCAATTATGAGCGCAATTTTTTTCGTTTAATATAAGATTTCACTACACAAATCAACATGTTTGCAGATCACCCGACGACAGTCTTGCATTTATTTTTTCATTAACGCTTCTGCTATTGTTAAAAGCGTTCCCCATTGGTTTTCTATGGGAGTCTTAACTGTTCGATGCGATTGATGGAAACACTTTAAAAGAAATATTTTGCTACATGTCAGAATAATGGACCATTACCTTCAATATTACCACACAAGTATCTTGAAATTCGCCACTCTTTTGTCCGAAATTGCTGAACATGAAACGGCACGTTTAAAGGTACTCCAAGGCATTCTTATCTCCTATAATTTTTCCCATTTGCAGCGAGTGACTACTTGATCTAGATATATACAGCTGTAGTTATACACTACTTCAAATACCTCATTACTCACTGCTAACCGTTGTTCCTTCCCGAGACTACTGAACATTATTTTTTTTCTCCACCCCGATTTTTAAGCAAATCTTGCACCTTAATGGCTTCGAGAACGGCAGCCCCGTGGCTTGTTTAGCTTTGAGAGTTTTTTTCAGGTGTCCCGCATTGACTCCCAAGCCCATTCCTTCGCAATCCAATCCTTCGAAATGCCACCGGTAAACATGCAGTGAATAGCAACGGATAGATTGTCTCGCCATATATAACTGACACCCTTTCTGAATGTTGTCCTCTCTCCTGCTGTGGAGGGCTACGGTCACTGTGCAGTGCCCGCAGACTTTGTGTGAGAAAGACAGTGAATAAAGAAATATAATATGCCGTATACCCCGTAGTTGGAAACGAAATTCAAACATGAGTTATTAGGAGCTTATGGATCGTCCATTAGCTGCGGTCATGTTTCAGTGCGGACCCATCGCAATTGTCCGAGAGTTTTCCTCCTCAACCCGTACCGCGTCCTCCTGCAAATACCCTGAGTGTACGGAGACACCACTGGACTCGGTCTGGACAGCCAGCACGTCGCTGATGCGTGGGGACGACGCTTCGGTGCCTGAGTCGGTCAGCTGCACACTGTTTGCTTTTGCTTGTTGGCTGACCAAGTCCAGGATCTTTGGACAACAATTTTAATTGTGAGGTGACAGTGAAATATTGTAACGTGCTGTTATGGAAACATTAAAGTTGATGGTCCTTTCTTCCGATACGCAGCAAAATATTTCATTTAAAGTTTGTCTACCTCTCGCAACGAGTAGTTAAAACTGGCGTTGGAAAACGATGGGGAATGTTTTGACTATAGCGAAAAACATTCACAGCAAAAAAAAAATATATATGCAAGCCCCCCCAAGGGAGATCTGCGGATATATTGATTGTTACAGCATAATCTCACAAGATATGAAAAATGATTTCGTTCATAAAAAAAAAACTTCCCGTTCAAAATTTTGTTTGTTGAGAATCTCTACCGTGCACCAGCGGTGGACGATGCGAGAGTCTGCAAAAGCTTTGCATGATTGACTTCGGCCCTGTACTTTAAAAACGGCCGACGAGCTTCGAAGCCAAACACTATTGAGGCTCTGTGTGAGGTTAAAGTCAGTGCAGTGCGGTTGTGAGGTTGCTTCTGAAGCTAGCTTTCTGCGTTTCATTCATCAAGCTCGAAGCATTCTTTTCACACTTCAATGCGAACGCGTCACAGACTGGTAGTCTCACAATGTGTCGCACACTTAGCTCAGGGTGGAAGACAGACGAAAATAAAAACAAAACAAAAACAATAAGGTCGTGCGCACCAATAAGATCGAGGCTTCGTTTGACGCACTGACATTAACTGTCCGAAAACTTGATTTCTTTTACCTTCAGGGCTTTCGCATTGCAGCAAGAGGGTGGTGCCTACACATACCTTCACACCACTGTAATGCATAAAAATATCAAATATGGAAGCGTGCTGTTAAACTTGGTTTAGTACGATTATATCACGGACACTGTGCGTGGCACTAAGTTGTGCTTGTCGTTGAAGCTAACACAGGCACAAGTCTATAGTGCAAGCCGCAAAAGGAGGAATAATGTCTGGTAAAGCGTGCAAATATCTACCATTTTCGTGACATATTAGACACAGCATAGCATTATATAGCAGTAAAAGCTTTAGGTTTTTAATCGAGCAGGATTCTACTGTGTACGAATTCTATGTTGATATACAATGTCATACAAATTCGGATATCGCACTGCCATTCATTAATTTAGTAATTACACACCGAATGAATTTTAACTCTAAATGATGGGTAATTGAACTGTAAAGTCACCAGCGCCTCCAACAAAAGACGGAGCCACGGCATCCACGATACCCACTTCGTTTCGACTCGCCGTGGTCGCGACCTTGCGGAAACGTCAAATGCTACAGTGAGGGGGAGCCGGAGGGCTTCGGTCAATGACCCCCGTTCATAGGAAAGGAACTCCCCACCACACCACAATACTCGGGGCCAGCTGGCAGTTTCTCTGTTGGGAGAGCGCACCCTTGACAGAGAGGACAGCGACCTTTCTTCCCGACCGGGGTTTGGGGGGGGGGGGGGGGGGGAGGCAGTGAGAAAGAGGTTGGCGCGGTCGCACGAGGTCATCGACCCACAGCGGACCGGCGAGGTGAGTACCTGAAGGGAGCTCTGGGCTGCTGTGTCGTCAGTGAAAAAAAAAAAAACTGATTTCGTGCTTCTACGGATACCCGCCGCGGTGGCTCAGTGGTTAGGGCGCTCGACTACTGATCCGGAGTTCCCGGGTTCGAACCCGACCGCGGCGGCTGCGTTTTTATGGAGGAAAAACGCTAAGGCGCCCGTGTGCTGTGCGATGTCAGTGCACGTTAAAGATCCCCAGGTGGTCGAAATTATTCCGGAGCTCTCCACTACGGCACCTCTTTCTTCCTTCTTTCACTCCCTCCTTTATCCCTTCCCTTACGGCGCGGTTCAGGTGTCCAAATATATATGAGACAGATACTGCGCCATTTCCTTTCCCCAAAAAAACCAATTATAACTTCTACGGATCACGACAAAATGGTTGAGAATTTTTGTGTTTGTTTTTGTGCGCTCGGAATACTTCGTGACCACGATCACACACGAAAATGGCACTCCGTAAACCATGACACTTGAAGTTTGAAGTTTATTCATTGTTAAACAGGTAACAAACGAGCAATAAAGCAGGAGCTAAAGGCGTAGCCTGGCAGGGGCTCCTGCCCTATCGAGCAGTAACGGCAGACAAGGTCCAATTTCAAACAAAACTTGCAAGCATCTACCATGCATCTTGTACAGACAGCGAACGCTGAAACTGAACAGAAAATAAAAATGTAAAAGCACCAACATGCGTATAAAATACATCAAATATACGTAGCACGCGTTTAAACAGAAAGTAAATTATTGTACTTTAACAAAGCAACATAAGGAGAAATTATAAAGGTAATCATTTATTATTTCACTCTCCAGCAGGAATCTTCTGAGTGACTTCTTTGAAATACGTGCCCCGAAATCAATCCTGTTTCCTAATTTATTTAAAAATAGGGGGACTTGGTAGTGTCAGTGTTGGGTGCCATAGTTTGCACGTATGCGTGGTGTTCTCAGTGTTTCTTTTCGTAAGCAGTATCGGCTTGGTGTATTGGTGTCTGTGGAGCCTTTAGATCAAGCGGGACGATCTGGAGGCGACGCGGAATAAATGAATGTAGATAGAAAAAATAGCGCTCGTAAATATAAATACGAGAATAATTCCTCTACCGCTATACTTCGTTAATAGGCGGGAGAAGGCCTGGGGAGCGGCGCCCTTGGCCCCATAAACAGGCACGCGCCGTCAAGCTTAGTGAGGCGATCCCGGTTCCCGCGGCAGCGATCGATAGAGGCTAATCGACTTGGCTGTGCGACAGCCGCGTATTGGGTGCCGCACGGATTAAAGCAGTGCCATTCCTTTCGAGAAGGTGCTACGCTGTGGAACGAGCGGCAACGTTCAATACACGCCGTTCGTTGTCTTGCGCTAGCCGCATCTTATTTCCAACAAATCTAAAGGAAAGCATTTTTGAGCGGGAAAAAGTTTATGAGCGCAATTTTTTCGTATATTTAGAAGCTTTCACTAAAACAGCGATCATAACAATCAATATGACCGATGTTCTGCCGTCGGCAGTCTTGCATGTTTTTGCTATTAACGTTTGTCCTATCGTCAAAAGCGTTCAACATTTGTTTTCGAAGGCAGTCTTAACTGCTCGATATGCGAGCGATGTAAACACTATAAAAGAAAAATTTGGCTGCATACCAGAAGAATGAACCATTACCATCAATATTTCTATATCAGTATCATAGTATCTTCAATTTTCGAAAGTTTTGTCCAAGAATATTGGACATCTACACTGCAGACAACTTCCGCAGGAAGCAAGGAGTTTGTTTGAACCAGTTGTCTGGTAACTATATATAGCGCAGCGTGCGGTGAAAGTGCCGTAAGAATCTCAGATCCAGAGCATAAACTACAGAGTCCGGGGCCAATACTCCTTTCATTTTCCCCGTACTTCTGCACCTTCTGTTCTGACGTCGACGAGACTTTAACGAATACAAACGTAACGCAACCATTGCTATTGATTCAAGTTAATTATTCTGTTGTCTGACATCTAAAGAAAGGAAGACCGTAATTAAGTTAGGTAGATGACTGCACCAGCAGCACTGCGGTATAAGCGGCGTGCAAGGCTTCCAGCACGGAGATTTTAGTCGATGTTGAAATAAATAAACAATTAAAGCCAAGGCAGTCCAAATATATCCGAAGTCTTCCAACGTGCAACTCCTCTCGAAACCAATATGTAGGTTAAAGATTCAAAAGATAAATATTTGAATATTGATTAAGATATTTATATCTCAGTATCCATTAAAATATTAGAGGCACTACTATGTATACGGATAACAATATTTGAAGTTACTGATTACAGCCACAGTTATGTTCCTGCTGGTGCTTGCGCAATAAGCTCCTGAAAAGGTAAAAAGAAACGATTACCCATGGCGGTCACTCGAGCGGCATTCAAACAGCACGCCTGTAGGCAATCGATTTCAGTGCCGCGCTGATGATTACCGCTAGCTTTCAGTACCGTGCCGTCTAGCAGAGTGGCGCAGTGGAAGCGTGCTGGGCCCATAACCCAGAGGTCCGTGGATCGAAACCACGCTCTGCTACAATTTTTTTTTCTCCTAGCTATAGTGCATTATTTTTAGCTAATAAACACACATTTCCTGTCTTCACCGGAAGCGACTCCCACAACGACTGTTTCCTTCAAATCTGACGCAATACTCATTCCACTTAAAACAGCAAGGGAACACTTTTTTAAAACCTTTCTATGCCTGCCTTCTTTATCGCTGCTTTTTTTTTTCTTTTTTCTTTATCCTACGAGATTAAACGCTAAATGAAGCCTTCGCTCTTTTGTACAGAGACCAGGCGCAGTGCTTAAAATGCACCTGCACCCACTATAGGTAGCTGCCAGCTTTATGACCTGTGCCTCGGGCAACAACTCGGGCAGTAAAAACTCGAAAGTTGTTGCTTCGAAACAACCTTGTTAGGCCTACGTTGTCTCCGCAACAAAGCAGCCGGTAATTCGGGCAATATGCCAAGGGAGTCAGCGTGATATGCACGGGCTCGCCTGAACACGCTCGTCAGTCGAGGGCTCGGTTGTGCACATCGTACGATGGCTTGCCCTTGAGCCAATACTAATATTTTCAGCTCACCTTGATCTAGATCAGTTTTCTTTTCGTGTAAATCGTTCTCGTGACATCTGCATTGAACCTTAGGCCGGCGGCACGGCAGAGGGTGGGGGAGCCAAGCCACAGACAACCAGCACAAAAGGGTGAGGCAGATTTACTTCAGACGTGCCCAAAAGTGATCGAAATGGAAAAGGAAGGGCCTGCGGAAAAATTCTTAACCCCCACCCCCCTCTTCTCGCATTGTCAGCGAGGATACATTTGTACCCTTATATGCCTTCAGCCCACTGACAGTTCCTTATTAAAGGCCCTCAAAAGGCATCGAATAGCGTATGTCAGTCTAAACTGTTGCATATTTTCTCATATGCGATTTGAGAAGAGTATATATCGCGTCTTGGTTATCGCTTGTACTCTATTTTATTTATTTTTATTTTTAGATGACTGCGGAAATACGAGTGAAATAAATGAAGACAAAATCAGCGGGAACAATAGCGCAGAGCTCGCAGACGATTGCGCAGCAGAAAGCGCGCGCATGCACGCCCGTCTGATGTGCGTACATGCAGGATATGGTTCTGTTGCGGGAAAATGAGAGGTTTATATTACTCCGCATAATATACAGCTACACCTTCAAATGAGGCCTCCATTCATACACAACAGCTGCTTTCCTATGTACATTGTCCGTATTCGCGTGTGAATACCGCATCTCGAATGTCCCGAGGCGTAACGAAAACTAAAAAAAATACTAAGAAGAGAAAGAACACAAATGCAAGACAAAAAAACATCCTGAAAAGTTTTTTTTTCTATTTGTTTCATAGCGGGTATCGTTTGCATGGCCGCCTATATATGCTCGCTGGCTGTAATTCCTCAACGTACGAGCGTGCCACAAAGTGATTACGGCGTCAACAACAGAATGACACTCACACTTACGGAGTCGTGAGGCGCGACGCGCAGTGCTTCCCGGATTCCCACAGCTCCTTCCCATTGTCTCGAACACGGGTGTGTACAAAAACACAGCCATTGTCTCAGGTCGCCACAACAAACCCCTAATTGAAACTCGTGTCCGTAGCGCGCATCTCATCACAATGGGTCATATAAGGAAGCGTACTGAGAAACAATTAAGTATTTGTAATCAGAATATGTGGGCTGACAGTAACTGTTTATATATGCTTCCTTATAAGTACGACATCTCATATATCTTATATGTACTGTTCGTGTCTGGTAAATATGAAAAGTATACATATATGACAGTTCTGTGCAGTCGTCTTCTCTTTTAGTTTATCTATGTTTAGAGCGTTTAGATACGCTTTCTTATAGGTATGAGATCTCTCATATCTTATATACGCATTCGTGTCCGGTATATATGAACAGTACAGATATGTCAGCTCTGTTCCGTTGTCTTCTGTAGTAGTACCTCTTTAATTGTTTAGGGCGCTACAAATACTGTCATTGTTTGCTAGTAAGATTACTTAAAAATTATTGTTGTTATACCTGTCGGCGCGAAACTTATTAGATGGATGACAGTCTGTAGCAGGGTTGGTCTGTGAATCGTAATCATGACGGTTACGATTCCATGAGTTGTTTTCCGTCATGTTCATAATTAGATGAAAGACCAAGACCAGCAACATGAGGCAGAAGCTAGACTTTCAAAGACGACACTTTGAAATGTAGTTTTGGCAATCGGCTGCTATCCAGCGCAAGTGTGAACAAACCTTTCTTGTAAAGCTCTCCTCAAGCCAATTCCTACAACAACTTTTACAGCCAGGAGCTTCGTACTTTGTTCTGACAGCTGGAAAAGACATTTCTAACAGCGTGCGATGTCGGGAAGAATGAAAGGTTTGCGTAAATGCAAAAACCACGCAAAATATGGGGAGTCTGCGCTGCCAAGGTTGCACTGCAATTGTTCCATTCGGTGACTCGCAAATGCTTTTGTCAGCCGCTTGGGCCGCTGCAAACGCGAGAACACATTCTGCGCGATTAGATACCCGCGTTTGGCCGACATCATTCATTGCCTAGCTTCTCTCGGCGTAGCCCAGATATATCTGACACACGGCACGTGCGCCTTCGACAGAGCGCGGAGGCTCACGCCAATAAGCGCCTGAAGGTGGCGCGGAAATGTACTAACAGTACTACCGAAAACTGCTTGCTCTTCTCGCTAGGCAGTATGTTATGGCGCTGCAGTCGGCACCGCAAACTTCAGCGCAAGTTCCCCATAGCCGGCAAGTTTTTTTTTTTTTTTTTCGGCTGAAGTCGTCAGTCGCGTCCTCTTCTTACGAGAGTAAAGGGACTGCGCCCTGGCAAACCAGCGCCTCATATATGCTCCGATGCATGAGTCGAGTGTTCCACCGGCGCTGACGTCACAGACGGCGCCGGCGGCAATTTGTGCATCCTGCCGTTTCGCCGACGTAAAGGCGCGCTCACATTAGCGGGAAAACGCGCAACGCTGGACGTTTTCCGCGTGCCGCTTCCCGCGCAAGCCGGTTTTTCTCCCGCGGACAGCCTGCTCTGCCGTCCCGCGGAGCGATGGGTTCGGTACCTATTTTTCCCGTGCCGGTGACCAGAACAGCCAATGGGCGCCGACCGTGAACCGTGACGTCGGTCCCAGTTCAGTGACCCCGTCGGCGGAGGCGAAGGCTGCGCGCGTCCGGCCGGCCGGCCGGGCACTCGGCGGCTGCTTTGCCAGGGCGACGGGAGGGGAGGTAGCAGGGTGCGCTTTCCAGTCTTCTCTAGTGTCACGTGACTATCCCCTTCTCTTTCTGCTCGTTCGAGTCCTCCCTCAGCGCCTCCTCTCTCCACATTCCAAGACAACCGCAGCGAGAAAACGCGCGCAGTGTGAGCGTCATTCTGAGGAGCTGCGAGGCAGCGTCGACGTTGACGCTGTGCCGGCGCGGGAAGCTTCCCGCTAGTGTGAGCGCGCCTTAAGACAGATGGCCCGACCGCCGTAATCATCCAAACAGATGCGGCACGCCACTCAGCGGGTAGACGGAGGGATGGCGGATTGCGAATAGAAGGGCAGTGTGTCGAAAAGGTACAGATACGGATGGGGATCGACTAGCATCGATAGTGCCCCGACAAGAACAGATGGATTCATGAAGATAACGAGCGCGGATACATCTTGCGACTGTAATGTATCCTGCTGTGCAATTCACTGCGTGCGACACCGCATGTCGACACCGGTAGGCACGCCCCGAAAGACGTGTATTATCGGCGGCTCGAGCGTAAAATTGCAAGACAGCAACGCCCAGCAGCTAACACTGCTGACACACGACTCACGTGAATAGCTAAAGGTTCCGAATAGTTAATAGGAGCTTAACTGCGGTAGTGGCATAGTGGTTTAATTTATCAAAACTGCTCATGCGTTATGAGGGACGCCGTATAGAGAAGGACTCCAAATTTCGATCTTCTGGGGATCCTTAACAGGTACTGACAACGCATAGCAATTGGGCTTGCTATGCGTTTCACCTCACCGAAAAGCGGCCACCACGGTCTAGATTCGAACCCTGCAAACTTGAGCTCACCAGTCGAACACCGTAGCCGCAAGCCATAGCGGCTGGTCTTTAGTGGAAGAATGGTCTTTAGAGGAAGAATGAGAGCGTTCACCAACGTTACCAGCGATGCCTGCAGCGCCGTCTCGTGGTGCCGCTGGAGTTGTCGACGAGCCGCGCACACTGGTGATGAAACTGCAGCCTGTGTCCATCTTTTGGAACACCGCAAGCAGGGTTTACGAGCTTCGGTTTTCGTCACAGCGGGTTTCCTGATTACACCAAAAAAGAAAATTCCCATTGCTGTTTTAAAGCGATAGCTCGACGCCTATCAAGACCCGCCTCCGGCGATATTCAGCGCATGACCTCTGGCTCCGCAGTTTGACCTCTAAAGAGCCACACGTGTTTCTAGTTACGTACGCCGCGCGCGACGCAGAGAGGAAGGGGATAGCGGCGTCCCAGCGGGTGCCTCGATGCCCGCGCCTCCCAGCGAGATGCGTGTGCCCCCGTGGAGAGGAGGGTAGCTGGCGCGCTGCGCATGCGCGCGCCGCCGCGGAGAGCTTCGGCAGCAGATGTGCGCTGCGTCACCGTCGCCACGTTGCATAGGCAGGACATGAAAGCGGGTTCTACATAGAACGACTTTGCACTTCGCTGCGTTCAGCGGAACGTTGGTTGTGTTCGATGCAATGCCCGATCGCCCACAGCGAAAAGCTCCCAGCCGGGCAAGGTAATAATAAAACGTTGAAACCAGCGTTGTGTCTTATATCACCGGAGATATCTCTCCAGCGGCATATGGTTCAGCAGCGCTGAACCCCTATAAGTTTTTGTTCATTGCGTGACATTGCGCTCGTAATAACTCGATAAAAAAATTCCTGAAGGATTCATCGTCGATGGTTATCTGTGTAAACGAATAGCTTCTTTATCCCGATGAATTATCGGTGGGTGTCCGTGGATCATTGAAGTTCAGGGCGTCTTCTAATTCTTCTTGGTTGAGGACACGCTTCTCCGGCATATTTTTGAGAAGTTTTCGTTTACTACGGCGGACACCAACGCAACACTGCTTCCTGGCACGAAGCGAACACTGCCAATGCTGCAAACGGGAAGCGAGAAGTCGCACAGGCGTCTCCTCACTCGCCGCTAAAGCACATCTTTTAGTCTCATACCTTCTTTTAGCAGCCTTTAGTCTTGCACGCCGACGCCCGAAAGTTTGCGGAATGGCTCTACTACTTCAATAGCAGTAGAACAAACGAAGCAGGTAAGAAATTCGAATAGGTCTCGCCCCAAATCTAAAATTGTCAAATAAAATAACGTAAGAACCTAAACTATGTTTATTCGATTCAGCGGCAGGTTGCTCGTTTAATTTCATATATATACTGTCTGTCATCGACCTGTAGGGTGTGGTTAAACGGGTATCTGGAGTCCCGTATGCGCGGAAGAATCTCTTTACTTCATTTGATTCCCGCGGTTTTCTTTGCGTTTCGCAGCAGTTTCAGCAGAATTAGGAGACTACGCTGATAAGATGGCTATGCTTCTAACGCTGTAAAACTGCATGCAACTCCGGACACCCATCGGTAAAAAAACTCTTCTCCCACGCACGAGCGTTGCTAAACGTGAAGATGATCCCACGCATGACTGCTGACCATTTGCAGAGGCTTGGAATAAAAGAGGAGAAGGGAGAGGGGGTAGCTCAGGTAATGCCGCGCCCCCTGACCCTCGTTCATGTGCTTGACCCTGTATTACAGCCTAATTCAATTCCCCCCGTGAAGAACAATACAGGGTACGCTAGTGACCAATTGCAAATATCATGAACAAGCGGTATGCCAAGAGCTGCCTCAGCGTCGCACTCAGTTACTACATATACAGCACCTGCAAGCAGCAACGCTTTTCTTTCGCTATAGGCAGTGAAGCGTTAATTCTTTTCATGTTATCGCGATAGTGTTATGGCTCCCGTTCTGCACAAAATCCGGAGTCGGCGAAAAAGCAGGGTCACGTGACGTCACCGCAACCTGCCCACCGTGGCAGGTGGCAGTTAAATTAATGACTGGTCTCGAGATTCGTCCCACAAGCCCCACAGGTGGCTGTGCATTCGAAAAACAGCCACCTGTCGGGGCAGTGGTGGGTCGCTTAGGACTCCTTCCAGGGATGTCTGAAATGCAAAGTATAGAACGAGCAATTCCGCATATATGGGCATGTAGGCGGAACCCAGGGGAAGTGACAGGCAAAGAGGACCCCAGTCCGCTGAGAGGAGCCATTGTAACGCTATCGCGTCATAGCCTTAAACAGACCTTAAGTGTGCCCTTACGTGTTTCTTATTTGGTCTCGAATACTGCCCTTTTCTTTCTTCCGATACCTTATGTTATATCTATCACTGTATGAGCGATGCGGAAGGAACTGTTGAGAGGCTCACCGCAGACAGCACGGAAGTGGCGAAATCCGTGTTGCATGTCTTGTCATCACATAGATACCGCAATCCGTCCCACTCAAACCGACACACACAAACTCGCCAACTAACACATCCAGCCAGGCTCCTTCCCTATATATATGTCATCTCACGAGTAGTTCCATTGGACGGGAACTTACGAATAATAATAATAATAATAATAATAATAATAATAATAATAATAATAATAATAATAATAATAATAATAATAATAATAATAATAATAATAATAATAATTGGTTTTTGGGGAAAGAAAATGGAGCAGTATCTGTCTCGTATATCGTTGGACACCTGAACCGCGCCGTAAGGGAAGGGATAAAGGAGGAAGTGAAAGAATAAAGGAAGAAAGAGGTGCCGTAGTGGAGGGCTCCGGCATAATTTCGACCACCTGGGGATCTTTAACGTGCACTGACATCGCACAGCACACGGGCGCCTTAGCGTTTTTCCTCCATAAAAACGCAGCCGCCGCGGTCGGGTTCGAACCCGGAAACTCCGGATCAGTAGTCGAGCGCCCTAACCACTGAGCCACCGAGGCTGGTAGGAACTTACGAGCGCGAAAGGCTTTCGGAGCTCTCTAGCTCGTTAGGGGAGCGCAACTTGTGGAAGCTGTCGCCTCGCCCTCGGCGCTTACTCTCTACTGCAGGAAGCTGTGAGATGGAGCTGGGTCACGGCCACTATACTCCCCTACTGTGGTGCCTTGGTATACTACAGAGGTAACGCGTAAATAAAAATAGTATACTGCTATAGAAAACTCCGTCGGACAACAACTGGCCACGAGTGTCGCAGCTATTAAATGAGGTGCCGCCCATGCGGTGTGTGTAAACACACCGCTGCCCCGGAAACGCGGGAAGGTCAGCGGGGCATCGATCCGTCTCGCGCCCCGGGTCGCTGTGTTTGCCCGCGGCCCGAACATGGGGGCGCGAAGTCGGAAATCACTTCGCTGCCATATATCGACTGTTCCGCGTGAAGAGTATACAGTGAATTCCGTAGCAGTCTACACGTAATTGCGGAAACAGGTAGCCATGTGTAGGTGTGGAAGTGGAACAGAAGAGGGGGACTGTGAAGAAGATCGACTCCACAACAGGTGTTTCAGGGTAGAATTTAAGTAATACTCAAAGATAGGTTTTTGAGGTAAAAATGTGGCTTTTTTCGGCAAAGCGATTAACCTCTGCGTTCTGACCCAACAAATATTGGTTCTTTTGACGGGTTAAGTGCGCTGGAGCTTTGGCTGCAAGCTTCTCGAAAGTGCATGTATTTTGGTACGCGAAACTTGTTGGGCCAATGCGCCGAGGGTGACCTTCGTTTTTGAAGTTCTAGAAATTTATATGTATATTATTTACGATGGGCCACCCGATTCTCAATTAAGAGCCCGACAGTAATAGTTAAAAAGTTAGCCATTTAATATTAGTTATAGAGCCTGCCAGTCAACACGCCTTAGCTGTATTCTGACGTATACTTCACCGCTGACAATGTTATGCCTAAAAAAACGTTCTTCTAACTCAAAACGCCAATATTTAAAAATTGTGTGAAAAGTCTTAGTTGAAACGCCCCGTGTATGTGTGAATAGATAGTGCTGGGTGTTATCCATCATCTTCGTCGTCATCATCATCATCATCATAATTTTGCGGTATTCTGAATCTTCAGTTACGTGCGAACTGGTCGACGTTTCTACATTAATGTAGTGACCTCCTGACGGTAACGAACGCCAATTGACTTCGTCCAATCGCGTTCAAGTACTCCCTTAAAATCGTCTGCTCGTTTGCAGACGCGAGGTTATAGTATAAGCGTGCGGAGTGCGCCGCACACATTGCGAAGTGTGCAAGGGGATTGCTTTTGAAGCGAAAAGCTTCACTACGTTAGGTAAAAAGCAGTCGTCGCGTAGGCCGGAGAATGACCTTGAACGACCTTCAGCCCAACCGCGTTTATCCGTTCCTTAAGGCGCGGTTAGAGTGTCCATCGATATACGTGAGACAGTTACAGCGCCATTTCCTTTCCTCAAAACCAATTTTCACCTCCATCATTTGGTTGAAAACAAAATATCAGTTATCGTGAAATCTGTATGAGGGATTGCTTATCTTCATATGGCTCTGATATTTAGTAATCCAGGCCATGAAGATACGTGCTTTGACTGCTCAGGCAGGTGCAAGCTATGTTACCGCGGCTTCGGTTCGGAGTTGCGTAGTCGCCTATTGTGTGTGTGTGTGGGGGGGGGGGGTGGGGAGGGCACAAATGAGTCGTGACGATGTGATGGCGCGGCAGCAGATTGCGATGAGCCAATTTCGCCGGCAGTGTAGATACGAAGTGTTCAGAGGAAGCCATCCTAGATGACCTCTTCTTTTTTAACATAACACAGACAGCAATGTTGATCCAGCTTTATTTCCAAACTACCTTGGTGCCATTTGCGCAAGGATCCATGCACTGACCAGCCTCTGGGAATCTGCCCTTATAGGCAGGCTTTTTCCATCCACGTCTGCCCGAGCTTCTGTGTTTGCTTTATACTCCGCACCCACACGGCGCACAGATTCCGCCAGGAGTTATTGTGCATGACCGTTTTCATCGGCATACAGCTACAGTTCTCGCATCGGAACCGTACAAGTTTTTGGAGGTGCCTCGACTTGTTGCATAACCTTCCTGGATGGATCAGAAGTTTGTGTACGTATACGGCCTGCCAGTTATGATTACACATAGTGTAAAAGGGTCCCTCCTTGTCAAAGGCACTGCAAACAACTCCTCAGGAACAGCCCCATACATCAACCGCTGCCACCATTGGCTGATAGCTAATTATTTCGTCCCACAGGCTCGGTTTCCGTGCAAAAATGGTCTATAGATGGTCTATAGACTTCTTATAGACTACTTCCTTACTATAGTTAATTTTTATTTATTCATAGTCTATAGACAAAAGCCTACTAAAAGTGTATGGCCATAAATCTATAGATCGTCTATAGACTGTCTTTAGGATTCGTATTTCCTATAGACTATCCTCTACGGTTTGTCTATAGAGCGTCTACAGACTTTATCTACAGGTGTCTATGGACAGTCTATAGATTGTTCAAAGAAATTTTTGTAAGGTTTAGCCCCGTTTCGGCTGCTCTACAGGACCGCTTCCTGCAAGGAGGCAGGAGATTCAACGTCACCACCCCCGCTAATCCTCGTTCGAGGCTTCAGTACGTGCCGTTCGGCGACAGATGAAATTTGCTTCATCCTGAAACTGCATTGCTGCATCTTTTCATTCCTTAATTTCATTCATTACTTTTTTTTTCACAGTCAACGCACATCAATTTCGGCCAGCATACGGACGAGACCATTGCTGTCGTTGTTGTTGTTTTTTACGTCGTATTCGTCATTGACTGCTCATTTAATGACACATGGCCACACACTGGGGATCAGTCAGGAAACGATGACGTAGTTACGGGTGGCTAATCAGCAATAAATTTTGTTCGTATAGAAGAAGGTTATGAAACGGAAGTGAAGGAAAAACAGAACACGTAGAAGACTGACTAAAAAGGATAAGGAAATAAGTGACAGGAAAGTAATACCCGTAAAGAAGTAAAAAAAAGCATAGAAGCATGGTTTCCGCGACTGTTAACAGGTACGTGTAAATGAGCACAGCATACTCAGCAATTCTGTATATTTTTTCAACGCGAAAGAGTTTATGAACGTATCTTTTTCACACACACACACACACACACACACACACACACACACACACACACACACACACACACACACACACACACACACATATATATATATATATATATATATATATATATATATATATATATATATATATATATATATATAGCATACCCACAATGAAGCAAGCTCATTTCCCTGCTTGACAAGTTAATCGAGGAAATTGTGGGTAGCGGGGTTGACGATACCGCACGTGCCTTGGAAATATGTTTCATGTTCTTTTTTTTGTTTATCGCATGTGGGTGATTGCAGTACATATGTGTTTGACAAGACATCCTCACACGTGTGTGCGTATTGTATAAATTGACTCCTTACTGTCGAATAAAATTCAGCAGTAAGTTCAGCGCCTTCTATTTGTCTAGTCTCGTCCTCTGTCTGCGTTTCTTAGCGCTGGTTTTTAATACCATGGATCACCATCAACTCACCCGATCTTCAGTTCTTCTACAAGAATGTTGGACACGATCACACTGTAAACAGGTATTTATCATCATCATCACCACCATCAGCCTGACTATGCCCAATGCAGGGCACAGGCCTCTCCCATGTTTCTCCAATTAACCCTGTCCTTTTCTATCTGCGGCCACCCTAGGGCCTTCAAACTACTTAATCTCATCCGCCCACCTAACATCCTGCCGTCCTCTGCTATGCTTTCCTTCTCTTGGTACCCACTCCGTTACCTTTAACGACCATCGGCTATCTTGCTTTCGCGTTGCATGCCCTGCCCAAGCCCATTTCTTCCTATAGATTTCCACTAGGATGTCATTAATCCGCGTTTGTTCCCTCATCCACTCTGCCCGCTTCCGGTCTCTTAACGTTACTCCTCCATAGCTCGCTGCACTGTGCTTAACTGAAGCTCAACCCTTCTCGATCAACGCGATGGCAAAACGGGCGAGTTGGTGATACATACTTAAGCGAAAATAGCGCAAAAGGCGAGGACAATTGACAATTGAAGGTTTATTCACAGGAAGTAAGGAATATAAAGAGAGCAAAACAAACAAGATAACAAAGTAAACAAACGTGTTATCTTGGTTGTTTGCTCTCTTTATATTCCTTACTTCCTGCGAATAAACCTTCAGTTGTGAGTTAGCGCTGGTCCTGTTGTATTCTTTCCGTGTCCTCGCCTTTTCGATCGTTAACCAGAGAAGCACCAATTGGATTGGAAAACATTTCATTCGTCAGAAAAGGCAGAATGCAGACGATCCGTGCTAGGTGGCTATCAGTCCACGGCTGACAGCGACCTGGGTAGCCCACTCAATGACCCGGGTTTGAACTCCCAAGTCTGAGCTGACCAACACGGCCTCCCACTGCTCGAGAGTAGGAACCTGTTTTAGAGATTTCGGGGGCGGCTCCTCTTTACAATTCCACAATAGGTGATCATAAGTGGCTAAATCACCACATAAGAAACGGCAGTCATTAGAACACTGCGTTGAAGGAAGACGAAGAGCGGTCAGCTGTCCAGTCGCAGCAGCAGCAGCGGGCTGCGCACAGCGAAGCTCGTCTGTCATCGCCCCCCATTCACCGTCGCCGCACGCCAGAGCCGGGGCCCTGAAGGCACGCACGCGGCATTGATCAGCTGCGCGGCCGGGTCAGCTGCGGCGAGTGCGGTCCTATTAATAGGGTGAGTACAACCGGCCCGCACGGTCGACACGCGACCCCCGCACGCCGTCAGCTGGTGTCCGCGCAACAACGCTTCGCGCCACGGCTAGCATGGGGTCCGCCTGCTACCGCGCCTCGGCTGCGTCGGCTGCGCTCGTCGTGGGAGCCTTGCAAGGCACCAAGTAGGCGGCGCTGCTTTCCGCATGCGACCTCCATGTTCGGCTCCGCTGTTGAGGGCAGCGACAACTATATATTTCTCATGTTCAAGTCGCGAAATCAATTTTGCTACGCCGCACTAGTTTTTTTTATTAATTTATTTCGTGAACTCAGACAATTACGGCTTCTTTTTGGTGGGAAGGGCCGCATTAGAACCCTTGCAAAAGGCCGAATTTTTGACTATCAGGGACGCAATAGCGTTAGCTCTTGGGCCAGTTGGTGCATGTTGAACTAGAAAAAACGGCATGCCAGGGAAAACGCAAGGACGCATACACAAGAAAAAGGTGGTAGACACGTGTCTACCACCTTTCTTCTTGTGTATGCGTCCTTGTGTTTTCGCTGGCACGCCGTTTTTTCTAGTTCAGGGACGCGAGATCGACCTGCACTGTTGACAGGAATGCGAGTTTTAAGTGATCATTCAAGGGTTCTATGAAATCCTAGTGAAACAGAATGACATCTCCAAACTAACCTAAGCGAACGTACAGGCATAGACATTTCCAATGCTTACAACTTGATTAAACACGCATGCGTGCTGCATTGTGCTGCGCATGCACATTAGATGCTTGTATATATGAAATCAATCAATCAGAACACTGCTGGCGCAGCCTCAGTGGAAATCTCTATCGACGCACATGCATTTTACTTGCTAAATTGTCTGGATGGTGGCGACACCTGTCGGGGAGAGGGGTCTACTCGTCGTTAGCATACCGTGGTCTATAAATTAAGCCCTCATTCTTTTTAACTGCCTTCCCTGCTATGGAAACATCAACCTTATAGCGATATGTCAGAGTAGATGTGTCAAGGTGACCAAGCGAGCACGAATCACCTGTGCCCGATGGAATCAGTTCACAGCTGTGAGATCGAATTCGTAGCCGTCCCACGCTGTCCTACCTGTCGTGACGCCGCCTGCACGGCTGTTTTGGATCGCGACCGTCGGAAGCACCCCCCCCCCCCCCGCCCTCCCCATTGGCGTACCGAATGAGAGGCGACGCATGTGCCGCTTGTTTCCTCGTCGGATCAATCAAAGCACGTTGCGTGACTGGACGACACCGCGGAACGCTGACAGCACGCCGGACCATCGAGGTCGGCGCCAGCCCACAAATGGTAGCGCAGACTGGGCAGAACAAGTGGACGAGGAAATGTAGAGGAGGAAGACTTTGCAGTGGACATGGTGGCAGGGGGGCATCGTAAAGACTATTCGGGCTGCAGATGTCAGGCAAGTTGGTTACTTGAAAAAAAAAAAACCAGTCGCAAAAGACAAGGGACAAGAGAAGGAGTGTACACGCCACAACGACTGGTTTTTTTTTTTTTCAAGTTACTATGAACCAACTGGCCCGCATTTCAACCCTTCCGAGTTGGTTAGAGTGCGGAGTCAGTGGGGGCAGTCAGGCGCGTAGCGAGGCAGAAGACGAGAGGGGGCCCAGTCGAAAAAAAGTCAGAACCTTGTCAGAAACAGGACAAAATATTTTGCAGTTTCGTAGCCACGAGAAATTTTTGTTAATAATAATAATTGTTTTCTTGGGGAAAGGAAATTGCGCAGTATCTGTCTCATATATCGTTGGACCCCTGAACCGCGCCGCAAGGGAAGGGATAAAGGAGGGAGTGAGAAAACGAAAGGAAGAAAGAGGGGCTGTAGTGGAGGGCTTCGGAATAACTTCGACAACCTGGGGATCTTCAACGTGCACTGACCTAGCACAGCACACGGGCGCCTTACCGTTTTGCCTCCATAAAAACGCAGCCGCCGCAGTCGGGTTCGAACCCGGGAACTCCGGACCAGTGTGCAGTATTTTCCTGTAGTACTGCAGTATTTCCTGTATTAATCTTCTGTGCGCACGTCTATAGTACTTTTCTGTACTAACTACACAAAATTCTCTTTTTAATACAAGTTTTGATTAAGAAACATTACAGAAAATTTGTTGCGACGACAGAATTTTTCCTGTATGTATAATAACAAGGGAGGGGGGGGGGGGTGCTTTTGATACTTATGATCGGCCCGATGTTAAGCACGAAAGTTGTAAAAACTGACGAGCGAGAAAAATAACTCAGTCGCCGTCACACAATTCGCCGGGTGCTTGAGGAAAAACGAGCTGAAGTTCGTATATTATCATAGAAGACAACGATCTTCGTATTCGTGGCCGACCAAGTGCACAAGGCAGAAGTTGACGGGTGAAGAAGTCGGATAGAATTGAAAGCAAAGAGGAGAAAAGAATGTAGAAGGGAAAAAAATGGCGGGAAATGCGAGCAGACCGACCTTGATAAGGTCTTCAAAGGTATGAAAGGTAGCGAGGAGGTCTACCTGAGACCATTAATTGCAGTCCATTAATTGAGTCCATTAATTGCAACTCGCAAGGAAGGGGCCCTGCTTCACGTCGTCCTCGGCAGAAAACTTAGTAGAAGAGCGTTGGAATGTTCATACTGGGAGCCCTAAAGATATGCAGATGACACCTTCGAGTTATTCAACTCGGAATTGTTGGTGGAACTATGAAAGACTTCACAGCCGCTAAATTGCTTGACGTGAAATGTGTCAACTAGAAGCCCATGTCCAACATTCTTGGAGAAAAAATTTGAAAATTGGAATACTTCAAGATACTGTTATGGAAATATTGAAGGTAATGGTTCGTTTCTCTGGTATGCAGCAATATCTTTCTTTTAAAGTGCTTCCATCGAACGCATGTAATTAGTTAAGACTGCCACAGAAATCCAACTGGGAACGCTTTTGAGGATAGGAAGACTGCTAACAGAAAAAAAAAAATGCAAGACGCCCGTTGGGTGATTTGCGGATATGTTTATTGTCATAGTGAAATCTTATATTAAATGAAAAAAATTGTATTCATTTACGATTTCCCGCTCAAAAATGCTTTTGTCCAGAACTGTTGGGTATATGATAAGAAAGCGCTTATCTACGGCGACGACGGTGCATTTCAGGGGGGGGGGGGGGGGGGGGTTGATAAAACTTTAATTAAGTGAGTTAGGCTGTTCCAAAGCCACACACGCTGTTATACGTAGAGGGGTGTCATGACAACAGCATCTGAGTGGCTATTTTAGAACTGTATACGCTGTAACGATGACGAGTAAATATACCAAATATGAGAAAATTGACGTCTGGTCCATCAGTGTCGTAATCAAAGCGAATGTGCCTCCTCTAGCTAAGATTTTGCCAGTGCGGCCAATCTCCGAGTTGATTATTTCGTTGTCGTATACACAGCCTCTGTGTGCTACATCATTGCATACCTCTGGAAATTTTATCTCACGCCCGATGGTTGAGTTATCGAACCGATTTCCACAGTTGCGGCGTTTTCGGGCTGCGCAGTATACAATCAGACAGCAATCCTTTGACTGCATGCGAGCTGCAGCCACAGCTGAACTCGCTATTCCAGATGACACTGATTTTTTTCCGCTCCTAGTAATTAATTACGGCATGATAACGCCGTTTCGTGACCTCGCAATTTATCACAAATGGCAGGATGCCATTTTTGATATTGACGCAAAAATCAAGGAAGCATTACAAGTAATATATAAACTCATTGTTTCCTACAAAGGTGAATTATACTTGACACATAACTGACCATAAGCTGTCCAGCTACGTGAACTGATCGGCAAACTGATGACGTGATAGCTTATTTATTCATTTAGTTCTCAAGTATCTAGGCTAGAAATATGTAAACGGATAGGGCAGTGGCTTATTAGGTGCTTATAATTGGTTTCTGGGGAAAGGAAATGGCGCAGTATCTGTCTCATATATGTTTGGACACCTGAACCGCGCCGTAAGGGAAGGGATAAAGGAGGGAGTGAAAGAAGAAAGGAAGAAAGAGGTGCCGTAGTGGAGGGCTCCGGAATAATTTCGACAACCTGGGGATCTTTAACGTGCACTGACATCGCACAGCACACGGGCGCCTTGGCGTTTTTCCTCCATAAAAACGCAGCCGCCGCGGTCGGGTTCGAACCCGGGAGCTCCGGATCAGTAGTCGAGCGCGCTAACCACTCAGCCACCGCGGTGGGTATTAGGTGCTTCTCAAAATTAGGTTTTCTTCCTAACAAAATTCCAATAGCGACCTACGATTCACTTTCATCAGCGTGCAGAGTGTTTCAGAGCGCTTACATGAGAGCTGAAGATTGAGTGCTCTTATCGCCCGATAAGGCCTGCTCGCCGCACTCGTCAGGGCATGATAACCATCGACAAGCATCAACGTCAAGCATTACGTCACCCGGGCGGCACTTTGTCAGCAGCAAAGAGTTCTTATCACTCGGTTCAGATGAAACGGTGTCTCTGAAACACGCCTCAGATAAAGAAGAGCATACGTAGAAAAAAACGTGTGTTTCTACTCAACCAATATGTCATACAATTCAGGTTATATGTCATGCCCAACTCGTGTGATACAGCAAATGGTCGGCGGCCGAATTAAGGGAGGCGAGGGATGTGTCGCTTGCTCGCAATTCCGGTATAACCGCGTGAGGTATAAACCTCGCGTCATACGTAACGCGTGCATGACGCGAGGTTCTCTCACGTACTGAATGCGATTGTTAAACAAATCAGACAGTGAACAAACAATGCATAATGGCATTACTAGCAGTCGTTGGTAATTACTCTTGCATCCCAGTCGTTGTCTTCCAACATACGAAGATGCTGCCATTAAGCACTCCTAGCTCGCGTAAGTAGCGCTGTCATGTGTACAGTCACATCGATTAGAGTCACGCGAAGCCAAACGTACGCATCCTTGCGTCATCCCGTACGTTGAAGATTCCTCAATTGCCTATAGACAAAAAAAAAAAGTGGAAAGATTTATCACGGGACACCTAGAACCTTTCCAAATGCGACCGCATGCACCATGCAGGATCCATGCACAGACCACGCCGAGGTTACGCGATCCACGTTGTTGTTATGTTTTTGTTTGCAAAGAGTGAGACTGCGGCACATGTGCTGATAATTGAGAAAGATGTCCCTAACTCTATAGCCGGCCTGCAAGTATTTTGATTGCCTGATCGCTTCATTCATACCTGGGCAACCGCGAAGGCACCCCGAGAGGTTTAGCCATTCCGCCTTGACCTTCGGAAGTGGTCGTCGCATATCGAACACCGGGAAACACAGGCCGAAGCAAAAGAAATGGGTTGCGATGGACAGGTGGGGGGAGTAGGGGTAGGGGGGAGAGGGGGGTCACAACGCCGAGCAGTAAGTAAACAGCAATGCGAGCACTTATTCGTATTTGCTGTGCACACGAGATGCGCTCGGAACTTGTACGACCCGCTCAGTTGTAGGCGACGTAGGCACGTGTACGACCCGCGTGTGCACACACTATATCCTGCTCAAGTCCGGGCAGCCGGCCGCGCCGCTGATGGTCGAAGCTCACGCGACACATACAGCGCGTCTTCGCGAGGGTGGGCGTCCATCGGCGGCTCGAGACAGAACCGTATACACCCGTCGGGGCCAGTATGAGCTTCTTGCGTCGGGGGCAAGACTCGAACAGAAACCCGATTTCCACGTTCGGCAAACCAACGTTTGGCAAACCGACTAGGGTGTTCCTTAGCCTCGGCCCTGTAAACCGGTGAGTGAACTTCTGGCGCACAAGAAAGTTTGTGGCCATTCTTGTGGAAGGGTCCTAGCGCTGTGAGAAGGGAAAAGAAAAACTAATATTTAAGCTACGCTGCTTAATATGCGAGAACTCAGCGATAGCTGCTACGCTGTGCAGTACTCCCGGGGGACAACTTTTTGTGGCTCTGCAGCCAAGGCTAGGTAGGAAAGGAAAGGAAACGGGCATTCGTCCCCTGCTGTGGGAAGTGGCCTACCTTATCTCTAACGGTCCCGCACCGTACCTCCAACTTCACCCGGCCCTCCACACCCCTAGCCCGAACCACGAACAACCCAGTCACCATGGCACGGGTACAAAGGCCCGTCTCCTTCCCTTTGCTTCCTAGCCTTGGCTGCACAGCCACAGAAAGTTGTCCGGGAGTATAGACGTGCGACGTCAGTAATAACGTCGCTAAAGGCAACCAAAGTCGCGCACGTAGCACAAGGTAACGGCGATTTTACTCTCTTCCTTCTCCGAATCACTATGGCACCGCGCTTGCACACCCCTCCTATTACCTTGACTGAGCGGACGCCGCCTACGGCAACGTTCGAGATTCGGATGTTCATGCCATTAACAGCTCTCGCTGTAGGAGAGCCCATCACGTGTGGGAAGAGAAACTGCCCTATGATTCGTAATCGCCGCTCTCTGCTTGGATTCCTGGCACGTCATTTGGCATGTTAGCTGGCTATAATCGGTGCATGCGCGTCTGTCTGAAAACTTTTGAGTATAGGTTTCGACCTGCCACAAATGATAGATGGGGTTTAACGACCTGCCACAAATTGTATAGCATGGTAGGTGGGGTTTAACGTCCCAAATGAGTGCGGCATACGTGACCTCACCGAGCAAGGAATGAGAAGCAAACTCCCACGACGACCGCCGCCAGGACGGGCAGCTGTTACATCACATGTAACAAAGCCTGCCGTTCATCACCCCAGAAAGCCGTTCACCCATCTACGACCTGCTCACGACGGCTCTAAAGCACGCGGCAGTTTGCTTGGGCTGTGAGAACACTTAGACAGTATGGCAGAGTCGGGATACGACGGCCTGCAGATGAACGTGGTTTATGACCAGTCCGTGACGAGAATGCGGCGAGGGCACTTTCTCCGCGTGCGTCGGAGCCCAGACGAAAAAGAAAACGACAAAAACGCCTCAAAAATACGACAAAATATTTTGTAATTTTGTCGTAATGACAGAGTCCCCGCCGCGGTGGCTCAGTGGTTAGGGCGCTCGACTGCTGATCCGGAGTTCCCGGGTTCGAACCCGACCGCGGCGGCTGTGTTTTTATGGAGGAAAAACGCTAAGGCGCCCGTGTGCTGTGCGATGTCAGCGCACGTTAAAGATCCACAGGTGGTCGAAATTATTCCGGAGCCCTCCACTACGGCCCCTCTCTCTTCCTTTCTTCTTTCACTCCCTCCTTTACCCTTCCCTTACGGCGCGGTTCAGGTGTCCAACGATATACGAGACAGATACTGCGCCATTTCCTTTCCCCAAAAACCAATTATTATTATTATTATTATTATTATTAATGGCAGAGTTTCCTGTTATTTTGTAGTACTTTTCTGTAGCACTGCACTTTTTTCTGCAGTAGTTTTCTGTAGTCTGTAGTTTTGTAGTACCTTCCTGTGGCAACTACACAAAATTCTGTTGTTACTATAAAAGTTTGTTACTACAAGTTTTTGGTCAAAAACATTACAGAAAATCAGTCGTCACGACACAAATATTTCTGCTGTGTTTTCTGACTGAAAAGAACGAACGCAAAATGCGCAGCAAAACCGGTTCCAAAATACAGCACAAATTTTCTGTCGTCCTGTTGTGACAACAGAACTTTCATTGTGTTGCATATTCGCCTGTCGATGTCGCGGCAGAACTGGTTTTTCTTTGGTTACGACAAGAATTTCTGTTGTTACGACAGAAAGCTTTGTCGTTTTTTTTGTCGCATTTTCTCGACTTCGCGACTTATCGTATAGGCAACGAGCACAGTATACTTGCCAGAAGATAGCTGCAAAAGTTATTGCATTTGAAAGACTATAGTAAGTCATGCGAGTTGCAGCTCGGTTCCACGCTACAGACTTCTCTGTTCAAAGCAACTGGCAGACTTCAGCAAGGTCATGTACACGTACCAAACCCAACATAAATCGAGTGCAAGCCTGTGTAGTGCCGCGTGACATTGTCAGTGCGCGCAGACGATGCATCCGGCTTGCTGCGCGAGAGTTATGCTTCGTCTGCTGTAGCTTAGCAAACTATTTGAGCGACTCAGTGCCGTGACCGCCACACCTGCGCGCGTCTGCATTTTCCTCTACAGCAGAAAAATACTCGTCAAGAGGATATGTGTGTTTTTGCGCGCGGTACCTTGCTTCAACGTGCCGGCGTCCTGCGCGACGCGTTGCAACGTTCTCTGTGGCCGTACCACTTGCGAACCTTCGCTTCGAAAACAGCTCATGTCCTGTAACGATATTTTGGGAACTATAGTAGGATGCAGTTCAGAGACTGTCCATGCCGCAGCCTAAATTCCCTCAAACAGATACAAAAATTCCCATCTGAAGCCCTTTTTCCCCCGCAGCATCTTGAAAACTCCTTCAATTTAGAAAAAGTGGGACACTTTCGCTTTTTAAAATTCCCCTGTAACTCCGCAAAAATTCCCTTCTCTCCTAACTTCACCCTTCAAGCTCCTTGAAAAGAGGAAAATTCCTCGAATGAAACATGAAACATGAAATGAAACATGAAACTGATACAGCTTAAGAAAAGCAGGAAATACCCCTCAGAGGGAACACTTCATTCTGTGGCATTGTCTTACTGTCATATGACGCCGCAGGCAGCCGTCTATAGTGAGATACAACTCAAGAAAGCAGCGGCGAATGGCCCTCAGAGAACGCCCTCCAGGCAATGGAGTCGACAGGTGCTCATGGCGTTGCGGTTAATTCCCAAGCTTAAAATCGCTGATAGCTGGCAGGTGCCACAGTGAAACTGGATTATCCGCCACGTCATGACAATCGGCCAATGCCATTCGTTAAAGGGCCTCCTTTGACGGGTATTTTCTCCTGCCCTTAGAAAAATTTCTTTACACAGTCGATGAACTAGCTAGAAACTTTCGTCTATTCTATGGACAAATCCTACAGACTGGTCGATAAGCAATACAAATCCTATAGACAGTCTATAGATTTATGGCCATACTTTTACACCGGACTTTTGTCTTTAGACAGTCTATAGGCTACGAATAGACGAAAAAAAATATCCATAGGAAGGCAATAGAGTCTATAAAAAGTCTATGGACAGTATATAGACCATTTTGATAAGGGTGCATTTTTCACTTGCATCCAATTGCAGATCGAGCCTGCTAGCGGCCCTGACACGCGCAAGGCGGTGCACCGTGACGTCATCGTGATAGATCTAGGCCATCGGTTGGAGGTCACCCCCTTTGAGAAGAATTAGCCGCTCCATTCTTGAGGGGAGCAGAATTTCGGGTTGTTCGTTTTTTCAAGGAAGGTTTACGAGCCCTTCCTCTAGTGTCGTTGGGCGTGGAGGATCCATGGACAGAAGGCGTGCTTGTCAATGATGACAGCAGAGCACATATATACAGCATACATATACGGAGAGTTAAACTGGAAGAAGCAGAAATGAATTTACAAAAGAACAAACTTTGCGCTACTTTACTCATCGACCCGATGGGTTAGAGCCTAAGTAGCGCCACGTTAGTAGTAGTAGTAAAGACTTTTATGTTACATGCTAAGCATGGAGCCCCAGCTCAGACCGGACTGGACTGCCCTCCATCCGTTCACGTGCGCTTTTAAGCAGTTAATTAACAAAGGACTAAGGGCGGTCATTTTCAGGGGCCCGCCCTAAGCATCAATTCTCCAATCAAAAATAACATGCAAGATGGGGACTACCCCGTGGGTTGGGCTTAGCCTCGAACCCAGGGTCTCGTTAACAACACAAACTAAATAAAAAACAAATACGCCACCACTCTCTCTCAAGTAAGAGTATCCACGCGCTCTCCCTTCGGAACTATTCTTCCGACTTTCCTCAGGCACCCCCCCCCCCCTTCCGCTCACGTTGCTCGTCAAGTTCTTGACACTGATGTGCTGCCACCCATCGTCGCCCGTCAGCAACAGAAGAGGAAGCGAAAGGGCCACGAATCCGGCGCACTACCGACGGCGGGACACGGCTAATAAGAATGAATGGGCTTATTTGCCGCTCGTTCCCAGAAAAGCGCCGCAGTTACCCTTTTGTGTGCTCTTTGCCGCTTCGGCAAACCAGATAAGGAACGGCCCTGTTTTCTCACGGCTTGGGTGAGTACGGCATATTTGTCCTAACAGGTGTTTGTCATTGCCATCCTGGAAATACGCATTTGGCCACGAGGCACTGCGGGACGCTGTGGGACATCGGGTGCCTCTCCCCGACGATAGCCTACGTCGTTAGGGGGTCTCGTCAATGCGGCGGCGGTGCGTCAAACGACCCTATCCATTTCTCGTATGCACTTTGCCTTGCAAGAGCGGTGGCCTTGCAAGGGGCCTGCGAGTTCCTTCTGGAAAACGAACAGCCGGCTTCGACGATTGGCAGCGTCTTCTGCAGTATTATGTTTTTTTTTTTAGTTTGTCTGCCCGCGCACAGGTAGAGCGATAATCCGTATGTACTGCCCACTCCTCGCAGAAGTGACATATCGTCTCTGACATTTATCCGATGCTCCGCGCAGGTTGTCCGGCCCGCCGCAGGCGATCAAGGCGGCCGAGTCCCGCAGCGCCACCACCGCGCAGGGTCAGCACCAGCAGTCACCGGAGCAGGCGGGTGAGGCGTCCACTGCCGCCGCCGCCAGCGCTATGCCTCCGGTGAGGACGCACCTCAAGGACAACTCGCCAGTGGGTATCGGCGGCCCGCAGCGCCCGCTCCAGTACGTCGACTCGCCCGTGACTACCGAGCTGTCGGAGGCAGGGTGAGGGAAAGGCCATGTCTGGCCGTTTAACTTCGACTTCACATTTGCATTACGTGAAAGACACAAATGACTCTGGGTAATTCAAACTCGCTTACATCGAACTTTCGTTTTATACGAACTGACGATATCGTCGCCTTCCCCAGAGAAAGAATTGTCAAAACGAATCTCCTTAATTCGAAATGTTCTTGGTCCCTTTCAAGTTCGAGTTATCGAGAGTTTATGCAGATTGCTTTACAGCAGAGTTCTATAGCTGTCGCCTGTTGCACTTCGCTGGGGCAAGGACACCCAAGCTGCAGTCGAAAGAAAAAAAAAGACAACAAAGTCAAACATCCGCGTTCCTTGTCTGCCTGAGAGCGGAAAAGTCGTTAGTCACAACGGCTTGCTGCGACGCCGTCGGCTTCCCCACTGGGCGCTCCCTCGCCCGTGACTCGTCCGTACACCTAAGCTGTGAAGTCCGCAGCGACGTTACGGTGACGTCAGGCCGACATAGGACAAGCGAAGAATGGCGGCGCGAGCGAGCTGTGCGTCGTCTGCAGGGTACACGCAGAAACAACTCGAGCGGTCAAGACAAAAAAAAAAAAACGATGAAACTGAGGAGGACCCGTAGTGTACGCGCGCTGCTCGGCGCGGAATGCCCGAGCGAGATTCCTTTGATTCGTTACACCGTCTCGCGCTCGGCTTCGTCACGACTGCAGCGCCGCTGTTTCCGTGACGTACGCCGCCGCGGCAGGAATTGCAACGAAACGTGGAAACGCGGAGGGCAGACGACATGCAGGAGGAAGACGCCCCGGATGAACCCGGCAGATCGCCTTTTATACGGCGACGCTGCGGCGTAATGAAGGGCATCCAGCCAACACGCCTCGAGCGTTAAGCTGGGCGCCGCGTGCACTACCGCATTAGCGCGAACGTAAGCAGCATGTAGGCCTGAGCGCTCCCATATTATAAATGTTTTTTTTTCTTCGGCTTTATACCGTGGAAAAAAAAGATATAAATGTCAACTTAAAAGTGACTATGATGACGAAACATATCGCGTGCAATAGCGAAGTCAAGTAAAGAAGAAGGGATACGAACCGGTATGTGTCACCACAAATATAGCTATAGGCATTGGCTGTAGTCGGATACGAACCAAAAACGAGGCAGCAGATGTCCCTCAGAGGGGGCCCTGCAGCCAATGGCGTCAATCGATTCTCATGACGTCGTTGGTAAATCACCTTAGACCTGCTATTAGCATGACATCGCAGGGGGTTCGTGGCGGATGAAAGGGTGTTGACCACGGATTAATCGGAATAACGGAAATGTCGTGAAAATCCAAAAATCGCTTGGATCTGCAGCTTCGTTGATCAGTTGTATCCGACTATGGAGTCACCTATCACGCTGGGAGAGTCTCCTTGGCTCAGCGGTAAAAAAAAAAAAACAAGGTGTGAAAATGCGACACCGTTGGGGGTCATGAGCGGTTGCCCCCCCCCCCCCCCCCACCCCCCCCCCCCCTTAATGCAGAAACGAAGTTTGTTGTCTAGTGGTACGTAGGGCGGAAAGGAGTCTTGAGGGAGCTATCGGGGAAGATATCGCCTGAGAGAAAGCTGCATATGGTTCTGAAGACCCCCCCCCCCCTTCTTTTTCAACGAACGCGATTGGAAAAAAAATGGCTGGGGTTCAACGTGGCTTAAACCTAGTTATACGAGCGAAAGCTCTGCTAAGCATGGTCTCCACTGTTTCAAATCAAATGTCAAGGGTCAAGGTCAAAGGTCAAGGACAGCTAGGTGCCCAATTGTAATAGTCTTATGATCAATCACGCGGTTAGACTACCATAGCTTGGGCCATAGATACCACCACGCAGTTGAGGTCGGGTTGACCTTGTGACGCATTGGAGGTCATTGTGAATGTGATGCCCACTGTCCCAGATCAAATGTCAAGGTCAAGGTCAGGTGCCCAATAGCCATAGTCATATGATCACGTTGTCGTACTACCATAGCTTGGGCCATACCACCACGCAGTTAAGTTCGGTCTGACCTTGTGAGGCATATTGAAGGTCATTGTCTCATCCACGTCAAAATCAGAAGTTGTACTTCGAAGAGTAGAGCTCTCGATCTAAAAAGAAAAAAAATAGGAGGCGGTGGTTAAATTTGGGTTGTTGCGGTATACCCGACCGCACGGTGACTGAGGAGGAAGCGTGCGCTTTGCTCAACCCGCAGAACGCGGCAGCGCATTGCGCGGCTCTCACCCTCCCTCCCAGGACGCCCAAGAAGGAAGGAGAGCGCCTACGGCGTCTTTTTGTCAGCGTTGGGCAAGCGCGTCGGCAGTCGTGCATGCTTCGTTCACGCAAACGGAGACGGGAAGGTTGCATAACCTATAGCTATATAGAAGCAGCCAGCGAGCCGGACACAGATGGATTCGGCCACAGCGTCATAATCGAAGCAACTTCCACATATGGGTGAAAAGTTACCGATTAGATGTTTCCTCACCCGCCGCGGTGGCTCAGTGGTTAGCGCGTCCGGCTAGTGAGCCGGAGTACTCGGGTTCGAACGCGACCGCGGCGGCCGCGTTTCGATGGAGGCGAAACGCTAAGGCGCCCGTGTGCTGTGCGATGTCAGTGCACGTTAAAGATACCCAGGTGGTCGAAATTATTAACGGAGCCCTCCACTACGGCACCTCTTTCTTCCTTTCTTCATTTACTCCCTCCTTTATCCCTTCCATTACGGCGCGGTTCAGGTGTCCACCGAGATAAGTGAGACAGATACTGCGCCATTTCCTTTCCCCGAAACCAATAAAAAAATTGGCGGTGGTTTAGTTAGCTCTGATTAAACCTGGAGTGACGCGATAGCTACACCTGGCCGAGTGGAACTTGGTCACGTGACCAACCACGTGATCAGCCACGGCGCCGGCAGCTGCTACGCACCACGTGACCAACCACGTGACATCGTGGCGGCGCCGCCGCCACGCTGAAGGCTGGAAATGCTACCGTAATATAGTTATCGCTACAAAATGTTTCTGCCAGGCGGGGTATTCCTATATCGACATCCTTATCTCACCTCTCTGGAGGCCCCAACAGCATGTGCCTTCTTCCCCTGGCATGCACTGATGCCCTCACAGGTTATCGGTTACCTGTTCTCCGCGTTAGCTTTCTTCCCGAAGTCAATTCTGTTCTCTTGGTTTTCACCAGGATATCAGTCAATCATTTTGTTGTCTAATCTATGACGCTTGCTTTCTGTATCTCAAGGCTATC
The DNA here is from genome assembly GCF_052857255.1 of Amblyomma americanum. Taxonomy (NCBI): domain Eukaryota; kingdom Metazoa; phylum Arthropoda; class Arachnida; order Ixodida; family Ixodidae; genus Amblyomma; species Amblyomma americanum. The sequence continues at coordinate 32,651,792 of NC_135507.1, read as the reverse complement.
TCTACCATTTTCCTTTAGATGCCAACCTGCTGTGCTGTCCTTAATCAATTTTAAAGGTTTTTCGTTAACCTCCAATTATCGCCCCGTAGTTGAGCCACAACTATGGCAGGGTGCTACTGTTATGATTTTTTTTCTTGGGAGGGGGGGGGGGGGGGTAGTAACGGTAAGCTTCTGCTCATGCGAGTGACTGACAAATGCCCTCCAACTCATTATTATCAGCTTGGTAATTTTTTTTTGCTCGTGACCTGGATCATAGTCACTACTAGGCATAAACCGACGTACTCGTTTACTATACTACAGGTACTTATACTACATCGAAACTGTTCCCTTCAAAGAATATTGCACAGTGGTTGTTCCCTTCCGAGAACGTTACACAGAAGGTCAATTATAATTTTAATTTTAGCTTTTTGGTTAGGTTAAATCTGTGAAGCGAGGCGAGTCCTTGTCTAGTTCACACCTCCTAAGTACTAATTTAAGCTCCACTGTACTGAGCTCCACAGCAGTACAGTTTGGTCACCTTCTTTACAGTGTACTCGTCTTCCCTCATTCTTAATTGACCAAACCATCCCAGCCTACCTTCTTAAATATTTCATTAATTATCTGTGACTTTCGCCGTCCCTTTAAGTGGCATTTACGGACTCTTTCTTTTCACTCCACACCTTCATCTGCAATCCGGAGTTTTCTGAAGGATTTCCAAAGGCAGCTTAAAGGAGGAGAATGACCCTTTACCTCCTTCCTCCCCAAACACACACACACACACGTAAACACACTGCCTGAATTTTCTTGACAAAAAAAGTTCGAGAAATTCATTGCGCGAACGCAGTTTTCCACTGAAGACAGGAACTGCTATTGTCTGCTTATACTTCGTCTGCATCACACAGTATTTTGGATATATAGTTCAGGTCGCGGACAGCGGGAAAGTCTGATGAGACGACGCAACGCCTCGCATGGGACAGCCATAACAAAAACATTCGCGCTACCGTTCAACGGACCCTGCGCTCCGCACTTCAACGACAGCCATTTAGCGTCAGGAGACATAGGGGGCGCTGTAAAACGGAGCAAGTAAACATACAGGCGACCAAGATAAGAGCGACTGCCTGCAGACGCACCACTCGTTCTAAGCTGTGGTTCGGCAGCTGCTATCTGAATACTTATATAGCGACTTCTGGAAACAAATGACATGGTATTTCGTCGAAACGGAAAAAAAAAACTAACGAATTAATTTTGAGAATCAATTTCCGCAATACGCAGCTCCACTAAGCCACCGCGGCGGGTTACACCTTGAAGTTAATTATTTTTTCTTTCTTCGCGATTTCATTAGTAAGGCTCGCAATATATAAGAGACATGAATTACGTAAGCACTGGTTAACGTGAATATCAGTTGCCTGATAAACCACGACAGCACCGAGTAAACAAGGGGAAAAAATGAAACCTCAATGCCCCCTATAGCCAGCGTTTCGACAAGGGGATTGATTTCATCGGGGCAAATGCGCTCAATCACTGGCAGGTTTTACGCAGACCGTTCACTCCAAGGCGAAGGACCAGGATGGGGATGAGGTTGCGCATAGGAGAAGGTAGTAACGTGCCGAACTTAGGCCTTGATCAACTTTTGTCCGAGCGGGGAGGCTGACCTGGATAAACAGGAAGCGGTTTCTAAACAACTTTTTTGGCTTCTTGGCTATCCTTTTCAGCGACATGACCCTGCCCGAGTTAACCAAGCCCGCTCCGGACTTTTGCGGCATTGCTGTCGTCGATGGCCAGTTCAAGGAAATCAAGCTGTCCGACTACAAGGACAAGTACCTGGTGCTCTTCTTCTACCCGCTTGACTTGTAAGTAACCAGAGGTGAATTTACTACGCACGTTAATGTGGTAAAGTTCACTATATGGTAAAGGTAGACGTAATATGAAGTGAAACACGCGAGCCCCGTTGCGATGCGTGACGATCGAAGGATTGTGGCTGTTCCAAACAGTGGAGGCACGCCCTGTTGAGCTTTTGTGTCGTCTGCTTTAGAAAGCCGTTTGCCAGCTATGCACGCTAATGTGCTCGTTCGGCGCGTATCGCGGTTTTCAAATAGGTAAAGCACTGCTCTTAAAATTCTTTCTTGAAGGAGTATAGACACCTAAATTTTGGGTGCGCCTTTTCTTGTTTGTACTGACGCGTAACGCGCTATTATACATGGATTACCGCCTGGTATTCTCCTACGACCGCTAAATAATTTGCAATCGCATTTCTTTTTCGTGCTGTTTCGGTAATTTCAACAGCCGAATGAGGACTGTGACGTCAACGTGTACTTACAGGTCACGTGAGACATGAAAAAACAACAATGTAATCGCTGCTTGCTCATTCGTTCTCATTCCGGCTCTTGAGAAAGGCTGGCTTCAGCACTGCAGCAAATTAAAACGATGAAGCGGCGATTCTGTGGACGTTTTTCTATGCCTCACGTGACACAAAAGCACTCTGACGTCACAGCCATCGTTCGGCTGATGAAACCGAAACAGCATGAGAGAAAAAAAAATCGATTATAAATTATTTAGCGGTCGAAGGCGAATATCACGGGGTGATTAATCCGTAGTAATGTCTTCCACATCATTGTAGAGAAGAAAACATGCCACCAAAATTAGGTGTCTATACTGCTTTAAGTGTCCTAAAAATTAGGGCGGCGAGCCCGTGTGCTGCGCGTGTCAGTGCACGTTAAAGATCCCCAGGTGGTCGAAATTATTCCGGAGCCCTCCACTACGGCGCCTATTACTTCCTTTCTTCTTTCACTCCCTCCTTTATCCCTTTCCTTACGGCGCGGTTCAGGTGTCCAACGATATATGAGACAGATACTGCGCCATTTCCTTTCCCCAAAAAACCAATTAATTAAAAAAGCCTCCCTTTCATGAGTAGGGGCGCACCTCCAGTTTTAGAACAGCAAAGGGCACGAAAGGCCCGCATCGCCAAGGGCTAGCGTGTTCCGTTTCATACTGCTTCTAGCTGTACATTCTTGCATGCATCCTTCGGAGACGACAATGTCAGCTTCCACTGACAATATTGTTCTGCCAGCTCCAGTTCTGTAAGCTCGTGTAGACCATGACATTACTTGCTCACCGTTAACCGCTCAACTCGCATTATTTGTTTTTCTCGCGCGCTTATCGTCACATGACCGAATTCTCCTTTCAGCACTTTCGTCTGCCCCACGGAAATCATCGCCTTCAGCGACAGTGTCGAAGAGTTCCGCAAGCTGAACTGTGAAGTCGTCGCCTGCTCCACAGACAGCCACTTCTGCCACCTAGCATGGTACGTTTATTGAGGCCGTTACCCTCACTATCGCGCTTGTGTGCTTTGCAATCTAAATTTTATGCAAAAACTTCGAACAAAGCAGCGCAAAATAAAAACTGGATAGTGCCATCCTTTCTTCTCGTGGGCGCAGCGTTCAGTTATTCTGCAATGACATCATCTAGTTCCTAGTTATTGCAGTAACTTGGGAGCCAGGCAGATAGCATTTTTCCACGCTTCATCTACACGAATTTCAGACAATCAGTATATCAGTACACTGGTTTTTCAGTTCACGTTCTATATCTCTCTTGTTCACACTGTTTGCTACATTCCTTTGCATATTTTCATCCCGTTTACTCAGCTGGCTTCAATTTTTCACCCCATTCACTCTTCCCAACCCTACTTGTTGTTCAGGATCAACACACCTCGAAAGGAAGGTGGCCTTGGCCAGATGAAAATCCCGCTTCTGGCTGACAAGACATGCAAGATCGCAAGGGCTTATGGTGTCATGAAGGAAGATGATGGTGTTCCTTTCCGGTTGGTGTCCCGCCCAAATTTCTCATTTCTCCGTCGTGAAAAAGTGTTCCATGACGCAAGATTATGTGCTCCAGAGGACGGCCACATAAAGACCTCGCGTTCCTTTTTCATACTCTTGTTACCACGTTGAGACATATTGCGTCTTTATTCCCTTTAGGCAACTTCCCCAATGTCTCATCTTCAATCCATTCCAGAGGCCTTTTCATCATCGATAACAAGGGTGTCTTGCGCCAGATCACAATGAACGACCTTCCAGTGGGCCGCTCTGTTGAAGAAACATTGCGGCTTGTCCAGGCCTTCCAGTACACAGACAAGTATGGAGAAGGTAATAATAATAATAATTGGTTTTGGGGGAAAGGAAATGGCGCAGTATCTGTCTCATATATCGTTGGACACCTGAACCGCGCCGTAAGGGAAGGGTAAAGGAGGGAGGGAAAGAAGAAAGGAAGAGAGAGGTGCCGTAGTGGAGGGCTCCGGAATAATTTCGACCACCTGGGGATCTTTAGCGTGCACTGACATCGCACAGCACACGGGCGCCTTAGCGTTCCGCCTCCATAAAAACGCAGCCGCCGCGGTCGGGTTCGAACCCGAGAACTACGGATCGGTAGTCGAGCGCCCTAACCACTGAGCCACCGCGGCGGGGCTATGGAGAAGGTATGATTGGGCTTTCAGTGCACCCTCTTCGGTTCCTTCATCGATTATTGTGCCAGCCATTCCGGTAACAACATTATGAGATCACTGCGGCACACGCATTGGAGGAATGCGTAAGCATTGACGCCTCCTCGCCCCTCTTTGCCTAAATTAATCAACTTCCATCATTGCCCATTTTGAGTTTTCAAACTTGGCGCCACGCTTTAGCCCCGCCCACTTCCGGTGTTTCCAAATTTGGCGCCACTTTTGCTGCGGCCCCGCCCACTTTTTGGACATTTTTGGCTCTAACTAATAACCCCAGATGCACCTAATGATTTCCCTTGCGAGATTTTTTGATGCTACATCTAATGCAACCATTCTTTTTCCTATAAGTCAACTCGTTCGAACGTTATCGTGATGGCACGAAACCGCAAACATAGCCATACAATTCTTTCCATTAATAATTTTCACCTTGTTGCTGTCTAGTGTGCCCAGCCAACTGGAAACCTGGCCGAGACACCATGAAGCCAGACCCCAAGGGAAGCAAGGCCTACTTTGCCAAGAGCAACTGAGCCTCAACTGTTTCTGCTTCAAGCCAAAGCCCAGTGTCGTTCCCCGTGTTTAAATGTGACCTTCCATTGTTCAGCCGTGTTTTTTGTGTGTGTTTGTGCTTCACGTTAACTATTAAAGCAACACTTTTCATGTACTAGCGGCTCCAGGCCCTTCTACATGCTTCACGGCAACCAATGCGATGCTATTGTCACTACGGATAACGTGAGGCAGCCTCAAATGAAGCCACTGCTTGCATGCAACCGACAAGCTAAGATGTCCACGAAATTATAATAACTTGGTTCTAAATAGTCACTGATAAATATAAGTGGGTCTGTATAGATTGAATGCCGCATTCTAACGACAAAGACGCTATATTTGAACCGAAAAGGAGCTTGCCACCCAATTTCGCAAGGAAACTGCGGTGCGTGTGCACAGATCCCGGAGGACTGGTTACACCGCCATTCATTTGTAAACTGGTCACGGAGTCATTTTCGGTGCAGACGTCACGAGTTTGAATCGAGTGGGGGGGGGGAAGGGGGGGATATTTATCTCAGCCATAAGTAGTACTTTGCTGCAGGTCGCGAAGATAAGCATAGCCTACTGAGAACAAAAAAAAAAAAGGTATGGAATTTTACTACACAATTCTTCAGTGGTGCATGGCCAGCTTGGTCAAAGCGCAATGGTTAACGTGTTTTTGGTCAGCAAGAAATGGAGTTATAAGAACCTGTACGAAGCGGATGTTCCGACCGCTAGCCCTTTGCAGCATTGTACTCTTGACAGTCAGTCGTGTGCAAGGGCACTGATAATTTCGCATTAGGTTGAAGGCCTCGCCTTCTAAGGAACAGGCCCTGGTCTCGCTCGACTAGTGACACCCCCACACTCATCGTAAAAGGTGCCGGTTTATTCCGGACCAAACCAACGCTTCCCAAGGGGCGCAACACAGAACGTAGCGGTGAAGCTGAACATGAAGTCGGTGCTCTTGAGAGCGCAATGCTGTGGCTATATACGGCAAACAAAAACACACTGAGACGCGAATGGGACAAAGCAGCACAGGTAAGGGCTCGAACTATGAAATGCGAACGTGGCCAAAGATCCAGCTTACGCCGTCTGCCTGTCGCCATCAGAGACAGGCGCGCTCATCCGGTTTGCGATAGTTTTGCTTCTGTTTTCTATGAGTCCACCCTTCTCGCTTTGCCACTGGGGCGCCGCATTCATGCTTTCCACCGATCGCAAACTGCGCAGCTCGGCTTGGCTGTCTGCAGCGGCTGCAGGCGGCGTGGCTGAAGCGAGCGCTCATAGCTCCCCTGGCCTGCAGAACTTTGACTTCGCTACCGTCATCGCCCTGTTATCAGCGTCTGGTTGCGATGTGAACAGTGAAAAAGGCCGATCGGGTTGCGGTCGTTGTCCAACGTGGCCGTCAACTGCTGAATCGCTTGTTCCTGACAGCGGGCAGAACGCATCGCATTACAGCCGTTATAGTGCCTAAAGAATGCATACGGTATATTCAAGGCGTTATGGGGAACTTGAGCTGAAGTTTGCGGTGCCGACTGCAGCGCCATAACACACTGCCTAGCGAGAAGAGCAAGCAGTTTTGGGTAGTACTGGATGGATGGATGGAGCGTCCCCTTTGAAACGGGGCAATGGTTGTTGCCACTATGCTCAGTTTTTTTTCCTTTTTTTGTTTAACTCTGCTGTAAGTTGTTAATAAAATTCGCCATTTTCTTTAAAATACGTCTTCCTACACTTTAAAACTTATGTCACCTCTCTGCTTTTGTGCCACCAATCCTCCAATCGCGTTTTGCTAATTTCCACCGCAGATTTGTTTACATGACTATTGTTATCTCTAAACCCTTATGCCTCAGGAAGTGTGACTGTGCCTGCATCGACATCGGGATGGATACCATCACATTTTAGGATGAGATGTTCTATTGTTTCTACAGATTTACCACACACAGCACACGTGTCATATTCTTCGTTTAATTTCTCTTTCTAGCTGCGCGTTCTATGGGTAAGACACCCTGACCTAGCTTCAAAGAGGAGGGCACTGCCTCTTTAGTTATAAAACGTTTCCTTCCTGATCTGCCTTTTCCAGCATCGATATAGTTCTACACTAGGCTTCTTTTCCATTGAATCTATCCAATTTTCACCTTCGGCGTTTTTAACCTGTCGTTTAATGCTCTTTCTTTCTCCTTCCTCGTCTCTGGAAAACTTACTGGCCAGCTTTCTAGTTCGTTTCCGCCACTGTGTGTCAACGCTCTTTCTGTACAGGTATTTAAATACCTTGGCTGCCCACCTGTTATCATGCAATTTCCTCAGGTGTTCTTCGTATAGTACTTTACTCTGAGCTTCCCGTGCTTCGACCGTTGCCCAGCCCATATCCCCCTGTACTGCCTGTAGCTGGATGGATGGATGGATGGATGGATGGATGGATGGATGGATGGATGGATGGATGGATGGATGGATGGATGGATGGATGGATGGATGGATGGATGGATGGATGGATGGATGGATGGATGGATGGATGGATGGATGGATGGATGGATGGATGGATGGATGGATGGATGGATGGATGGATGGATGGATGGATGGATGGATGGATGGATGGATGGATGGATGGATGGATGGATGGATGGATGGATGGATGGATGGATGGATGGATGGATGGATGGATGGATGGATGGATGGATGGATGGATGGATGGATGGATGGATGGATACGGCTGAACCCTTTACATCGGGCGGTGGCTCAAGCCACCTAGCCATGTCTTGTGAAATTTTACTCCTGTCTTGCTTTTAGCCACCAATCAGATAACCTTCGCTTGGTTACTTCTAACCTCTTAAAATCCACTTTCCCTTCACTATCCCTAAACCCCAATGCCTTGGGTAAGTCAGCCCCGCTGCCTTCCACTGTAGGGTGAAGCCCTTTACAGAAAAGTATCAAGTGTTCAGCCGTTTCCTCCTCCTCTCCGCATGCAATGCACAAAGTGTCTATCTCCTGGTACCTGACTCTATACTTCTTAGTCCGCAAAACTCCAGTCCTGGCCTCAAACAACAAAGAACTTCCCCTACAATTATCATAGATATTTTCTTTGACAATTTCCTGTTTAAAGGTCCGGTATGTTTCTAGTGCCGATTTCGTCAGCATCCCTGTTTTCCACAAAGCTCTCTCTGTTCCTTTAACCTTTTTCTTAACCGATAATTGCTGATTTGCCCCTTACTGCTGTCCAGATATTTGCTTGTCAATTTTCTAGTTCGCTTTCTCCATTTCGTGTCAACATTCTTTATATACAGGTATCTGAAAACTTTCCTAGCCCACCGCTTTTCCTCCATCCTTCTCAATCGTTCCTCAAATGCTATCTTACTGCTAGCCTCTCTGCTCTCGAAAGACGCCCATCCCATATCACCCTGTACCCCCTGATTTGGTGTATTGCCATGTGCTCCCAAAGCTAACCTCCCTACTCCCCGTTGCCTAATTTCCAGCCTTGCTTGAACATCTGGCCTCATACACAGGACCGCATTCCCGAAGGTCAGGCTAGGGACCATCACCCCTTTCCAGATCCCTCTTACCACCTCATACCTATTGTAATTCCACAGTGCCCTATTCTTCATGACAGCTGCATTCCTACTAGCTTTATTCATTACATATTTTTCATGCTCTGTCAGATACTCAACACTGTTATTTATCCACACCCCAAGATACTTGTACTCATTCACTACCTTTAGCACGAACTCCTGTATTCTATGCTCGCCGCCCTCTTCATTAAATGTCATGACTGCAGATTTTTCCTTACTATACTTGAAGCCTAATCTATCTCCCTCTGTACTGCATATGTCTAACAACTTCTGCAGGTCTTCCTTGTTGTCAGCCATTATCACTATATCGTCCGCATATATTAGTCCCGGTAATGTCTGTTTAATCAATTCCCCTTGCTTGAAAAAAGATAGGTTGAAACCTAGTCCGCTCCCCTCTAGCTTGGCCTCCAAACCTTGCAGGTGCAACATGAACAACAAAGGGGACAGAGGACATCCTTGTCTAAGCCCCCGCTGTATCTCTACAGGCCCTGATACATTTTTTTCCCATTTTATGAGCACTCTGTTACCTCTATATATATCTTTTAAAAGATTAATTACTCCATTTTCCACATCCAATGTGCCCAATATGTCCCACAAATGCTCCTGAGTAACGTTGTCATAGGCTCCCCTAATATCCAGAAATGCTAGCAATAAGGGCCTATGTTCCTTTTCCGCAATTTCTATACACTGTGTCAATGAAAATAGATTGTCCTCCAACCTCCTTTGTTTCCGGAACCCATTCTGTAGTTCCCCTAGCACCCCCTCGTTCTCCACCCAAGCCTGCAGTCTATCCTTTATAATTTGCATCACCACCCTGTAAACCACAGACGTCACTGTTATGGGGCGATAGTTACTTACGTCTGCTTTGTCCCCCTTTCCTTAGTACTTTTCCGCGCCACCTTCAGGCGCTTATTGGCGTGAGCCTCCGCGCTCTGTCGAAGGCACACGTGCCGTGCGTCAGCTACCTGGGCTACGCCGAGAGAAGCTAGGCAATGAATGCTGTCAGCCAAACGCGGGTATCTAATCGCGCAGAATGTGTTCTCGCGTTTGCAGCGGCCCAAGCGGCTGACAAAAGCAGTTTTGAGTCACCGAATGGAACAATTGAAGTGCCACCTTAGCAGCGCAGGTTCCCCATACCATTGTATCGCCGCCACAAATGCGGCTCTCCAGCGGAAAAGCTAGAAAACGAATGTTTAAGGAAACGTTAAAGAAACATCTCTTACGATGACAGGCAGACGGCGTGAAATAGACCTGTGGCCACGCGCTCCGCTGTTCGCATTTCATTCGACGCCGATAGTTCATGAAACCTGGCTGCTCGCGTAGCATGCGACTCACGCCAAACAGCTATGATGCCGTCTGCGGCGACGCGCACTTTCATCCTCTGTATCTTCATCCTGGTAAGGTGCCGTCCCGTCGTCCCGATGGCTCGCGTTCGCCGCCGAAAGCATAACCGCCTCCTCCGCAATCCACTGGCGCACTACTTTCACTGCGCTTATCAAGTCATCACCGCAGCGATCACAAGACACAGCTCTCGTTCGGACATGCGCAGTTGCACTGGAAGAGAGCGCGCGCAGTTTAAATGACTGAAAGGGGGCCTCAGAGTCCCACATGGTCCAGGAAATTTGGCAACGATTAAAATTAATCGTTGTGACTGCAAGGCTCTTCCAAGCAACTCTACACCGGCACACTAGCCTGCTCCGCAGCACAGCAAAAGGCCGTTAAGATCCAGGCAGCATCGACAGAGCTTTCATTTGAGTAGTAGTAGTCAGTGGTTCTAATAAAAATAATAATAGAAAGGAAGGAAAAGGTTTTGCTAGCCCTGACATCTGCCATCGATACTGAAGCCCCTGATCTGGGGTAACGGAAATAAAGGATAGCAGGCAGAATGGAGAAATGAAAGAGGTGGGGACAGGAAGAGGAAGGGGAGGAGAGATAATGTGCACAAAGGACTATTTACACAATAATAAATATGTGACAGGTTGCGCGCGTGATATGTTCATGAAAAAGGGATAAAAACACACGTGCACAACTCTATGTCATTTGAGCCCCTTACGCTCTAGAATTTGCGGAAATAGCCAAGGTTGCATGGACTTAACTGTTATAACTGACTGGGGCTCATTTTTAGACAGAGCACTCTGCTTCAGGATCCAGTTGTATATTTAAATGCAACATGGAACAATGGATGTGTGCAACTTTAACAGGTAGATCATCCTGGGAAGGATAACAGGTAAGGGTTCTCATTAATGAAATTAAAGGTTAATGCCAGTTACGCACATGAAAAAATTATGAAACAGTGAAGGGAAATTCAGCAATATAGTAGTAGACAAGGACACCTGCAAGGAGGTAAGCTTGATACGCGGTTGAACGAATAATGTTGAAGTAAATTTTTGTACCGTCGTCATAAATGATGCAGGTATGGGGAACCTGCGCTGCCAAGGTGGCACTGCAATTGTTTCATACGGTGGCTCAAACCTGCTTTTGTCAGCCGCTTGGGCCGCTGCAAACGCGAGAACACATTCTGCGCGATTAGATACCCGCGTTTGGCTGACAGCATTCATTGCCTAGCTTCTCTCGGCGTAGCCCAGATAGCTGACGCACGGCACGTGCGCCTTCGACAGAGCGCGGAGGCTCACGCCAATAAGCGCCTGAAGGTGGCGCGGAAAAGTACTAATAGTACTACCCAAAACTGCTTGCTCTTCTCGCTGGGCAGTGTGTTATGGCGCTGCAATCGGCATCGCAAACTTCAGCGCAAGTTCCCCATGGGTATGTGGAGCAGACACGAGCGACCCGATGGAAGGAACGATAAAAAGTCTCATTGGAATGAAGGTGAACCTTAAAGTCAGTGGGCCAGAGGACTACCTATATACGAGCTTCATGCTCCATGAAAATGACTTTCACAAGCGTGTTGCTTCCTCAAGTCAAGCTGTGACATTCCAGTGTCCATTGTGTGTTTCAAGTTCAGTATTAAAATAACATTTCTCACGCATGTACTATCTTCATGTACCCCTGCAAGAGTCCGACGGTTGTGCGGTCGCCAGCGCCCGGCCATACGCAAAAGTGGACATCGCACTAACATTACGCACTACAGCCAACGGACTTGGCGCGCTCACTTTCAGTGGCAGGCAATTGACAGGAGCGACCCGGAGAGCGCGGTAAAATGCAGGTGATTAAGATAACAGCGGCTGCTTGAAGTAAGACCAACCATGATAGCTTAAGCTGGATGGCTGCTATCTAAATACGCAAGTACGACATTCCCTCGGCTGCTGTTGGACCCATTCCCATTACATTCGTTGGATTAAAAAGCATACCGTTAAAATGTAGCGACTTCTGGAAGCAGCGAATTGCCACATGTGACAAATTTTCAAATTCGATCATACTGAAACGCCATTTCAACAAATTAGCTCGTAGCTTCGTAACAAATATATTCACGTAATGAGAACAAGTAATATTCGCGTAGCATATGTGTAATGACTGCCTGAGCATCGTTATTTGAGGGTGTCTGTTTGGTCTGTCTTAAGAGAATTAAGTGGGGCAGAAACGTAGAGGCTAACGAAAAGGGTTCAGCTTAAGTTAAGGACCACGCCACGAGCTATGTCAAGGAAAGTGATAGGTGTAACGTTAAGAGACCAGAAGTGGGCAGAATGGGTGAGGGAACAAACGCGTGTCAATGACATCCTAGTCGAAATCAAGAGGAAGAAATGGTCTTGGGCAGGGCATGTAATGCGAAGGCAAGATAACCGCTGGTCCTTAAGGGTAACGGAGTGGATTCCAAGAGAAAGCAAGCGTAGCAGGGGGCGGCAGAAAGTTAGGTGGGCGGATGATATTAAGTTTAAGGTTATGCCCCCGCGGGTGGCACAGGACAGCGTTAATTGGAGAGAGATTTGAAGAAATCTTTGTCCCGCAGAGGTCGTAGTCAGGCTGATGAAGTTAATTCAGATGCCGTTTACAAAATTTTCGCACCCATTTCCGGTGCGTGGTTTGTGATGTGTGGGGGTTTAACGTCCCAAAATGACTCACGCTACGAGTGACGCCGTAGTGAAGGGCTCCGGAAATTTCGACCACCTGGGGTTCTTTAACGTGCACTGCTATGCCGAACTGCCGGAGAATATTTTAAATGCATTCAAATGTAGCGACTTTCAAGCTCTCGATTGTTTCCAACGGCCCCGAGAAAGTTTTCTTTCCAGCGCAACAAGTTTCATCGAAATGGGCGCAGCGACCGACGAGCAGGAAGCGTATTTCTGCGTTTCCCATGCACACGGATTTTCACGGCTCCTCCGCGCTACGGGCGTTCCTTACAACACACTCCCTTCAACCGTGCCAGGAATGCAAAATGCGCAGGCGCCGTCCGAGAAAGGCGTGCCGGCGATCCGTGATTGCATCACCGGAAAACGTCACGGAGCGCGCGTGACGTCACGAGGGAAATCCCGTCCCGTCTGGCGCACCCCGCCGCCAGCCGCTACCACGAAAGAAACCGCGCTTCTACGAAGGGCAGAGTGCGTTGCCTTATGATTATCTCACGAACCCCTCATAGAGACACGCGAATGTAACGGCGCGGTTTCAGACTGCCTTCGGTTCCGGAATTCTAGAGCAGTCTAACCCAGGCGTAATCAAATAACGATGTACGATAACGCAACGACGCTCTTTGCTGCTACGTCTGCTGCTTATCTCTTGTATTTGGCGATAGCGACGGTGATACGGAGGACAGTCGCATATCTGCTTGAAGAAAATGCTGATCCCTGAAAGCGGATCAATTGTTTAGTTATCAGCAGGTCAGTGAAGTGATCTCAAGAGAAAGAACCCGCAGCAGAGGACATTGTGGTTACAGCACTGGGCTACCGAGCCGGTGGACACGGTTTCCATCCCGGCCGCGTTTCGATGTAGGCGATACGGCAAGGGCGTCCGTGTGCTGTGCGATGTCAGCGCACGTTAAATAACCAAGGGGTCAAAATTAATCCGGAGCCTTCCACTACGGCGTCCCTGGCAGCCAATGTATGCAATGTAACCCACTCGAAAAGGAAACAGAATAAGAAGCATCATCTTCCTTGGGCATGCATATGAACAAACAACCAGAACCAGTTGAAAACGCTGTATTCAAATGGCATGCAACCAGTTTAAAATGCGTTTGGAACACGATTTTTTTTTTTTCAGTGGAATTATTTGGAATTCACCAACACATCCCATACGTGCGGCTAGGCGTTCATACACAGCTCACAGCAATTAACAGCCCGACGGATTATCGAGGAAGCAAGACAGGACACGCACAGCGCTAAACTTAAAAAAAAAAAGCGCGCGTAGCGTGTTCCCGCTTGATGGCAACACGTGTGGCAACGCTTACTGCTGCAAACGCGCTCTAGAATATTCCAGAGAGCAGCGGGAGTGGGCTCGTGACGGGAACAACGCGACGAGTCGGACACGACCGGAAGCAGAAAAGAAAACGAAAGCTGAGCTGACTGCGTCGCGCTAGTAACGAATTTGACGTTTCTGCTTTCCCACGAACGTACCGACAAAATACCGCGAGGTACGCTTATCTCTAGTCAAATGGCGTTCTCGCAAGGGCTTGTCTTCGAAAGCCCGGCGGAACCGTCGACGGAGGCGCACCGCGCACGCGCGCCTGCTGGCGCCGACGCGCGGCATGACAGCACCGCCTGTCCCGCCTCCTCCCTTGCCGCCACCTCCTCCTCTCGTCACGTGACGCTCTGTTCGCGCCGGCACAAAAAGTACAAGAGCGGCGGGACGCACGCGCGGTTGTCGCAGTGGCAAGGCAGTGGGCTGTAGGTTCGGGTTGCGGCTTGTGCTGAATCTCTGTGGATTACCCCCTTCTCTTTCGTCACACTCTACCTCGCAAGCAAGTAAGTAAGCGTGTTGTTCTACCTCAGTTGAGTGGCGCGAGCGTGTTTGTTTTTCGTGTTGGAGAATGCGGTGATCCGCGCTTCTCATTCATCCGGCCGGCGTGGTGCGTGCGCCAGGCAGGAGGCAGGCAGGCAGGCAGGCTTGCGGAGCCCTTTGTGCCTTTGTATCTGTTGTGTTCTCCGGCAGGACTCTTTTAGCTGCCGATGTAGTGTCGCTTGTGTATCGGAATCTGCAGTGTGACGCGCCAATATATTTCTGAAAGTGCCGTTATGTAGCGTATGCGGCTTCTTCTGCCGCCTTTATATTTTTCAATTTTGCTCTACGTTCCATTGTGTCGTTTGCACGTTGCTATTCCGACCTTCTTCGCTGCTCTGACATTGAGTTCGTCCACGCACCTCCCCTGATGCTTATTTAATTGCACTACAGTATGCCACTGCGGCCGACACTTCCGTTATGTCTTGTCGGCGCATATGTCCTAGCGATCAATACACCGGTGTGCCGGACTCGGCTTCCGCTATCCCATTATTTCAAGGTCGTCTTTCCGCTCGGTCTCCTCTAGCTATTCATTTGCTAATTCGCATTACTCCTCATTCATGCTGGTTCGTTGCCGATTCTGCTCGGGGCGCTTCGTTTCTTTTTTGTTTTTGTTTTCACCACACCCTTCCTTTTGCGCACCCAGAGCCCCAAAACCGCCCTGGCAATCATCTAATCATTAGAACTCTTGGTATCGCTTGGGCGTCTCATTGCGGCGCCGCTATTATATCTTATTTCTCTCATCGATATCCTGATGCACGCCTCTCTTCAGTTCCGCGCGTCACTTTTAGGCCCCTTTTCGTACGCGCCGCAGCTGTGCGCGCTTGCCACGAGTCCTGTAGCTGTTTCTACCGCGCCACACCTGCCCGCGCCTGCATCCTGTGCCGCGTCGAAGCTCGCGCTTCCCGTTGCAGTCTGCGAACGTCTATAGTTTGGCTCCTTTTCTCCGCCAGACATGACCCTGCCCCAGTTGGCCAAGCCCGCACCTGACTTTTGCGGCACTGCTGTCGTCGATGGCCAGTTCAAGGAAATCAAGCTGTCCGACTACAAGGACAAGTACCTGGTCCTCTTCTTCTACCCCCTCGACTTGTACGTAATCGTCTTCAGAAATTCACAACCAAACCCGTTGCTTTGGGCTTCATAAGCCCATTAAGTTTTCACTTCTTCCTGTGACCACGTGACCCCATCCTCATTTCAGCACTTTCGTCTGCCCGACCGAAATCATCGCGTTCAGCGACAGTGTCGAAGAGTTCCGCAAGCTCAACTGTGAAGTCGTCGCGTGCTCCACTGACAGCCACTTCTGCCACCTCGCATGGTATGTTTCTTAGAAATCTGTGCCCATTTTTCCACCTTCTTTCCGTTAATCAGTCTGGACCATACATGCGACGAATTGGAGCAATGACAGCACACCAGACATGTTTTGTAGCAATAGCTACATTGCGGTAGCATTTCGAGCCTTCACATTGGCGGCACCTGCGCCACCACGCTGTTCCGTGGTTGAACACGTGGTGCGGAACAACTCAGCAAGTTCCACTCGGCTGGCTGTAGGTGTCGCGTCACTCCAGGTTTAACCAGATCTAAACCACCGCCAATTTTGTAGCTATAGCTACATTACGGTAGCATTTCGAGCCTTCAGCGTGGCGGTTGCGGCGCCGCCACGCTGTCACGTGATGCGGAGCAAAGTTCCACTCGGCCAGCTGAAGCTGTCGTGTCACTCCCCCCCAAGTCTGTTTCTCACTGCATTCACTGTTCTCGCTTTTTGTTCAGGATCAACACATCTCGCAAGGAAGGTGGCCTTGGCCAGATGAACATTCCCCTTCTGGCTGATAAGACATGCAAGATCGCAAGGGATTATGGTGTCCTGAAGGAAGACGATGGTGTCCCTTTCCGGTTGGTCTCTACTCGTACACATTTCCCGTTAACGAGTTCTGAAAAGGGCTACTCAAAGACCTTGTGTTCCTTCATGCCCATTAAGCAACTTCCCCAATGGCTGCGCCTTGTCCATTTCAGAGGCCTTTTCATCATCGACAATAAGGGTATCCTGCGCCAAATCACAGTCAACGACCTTCCAGTGGGTCGCTCTGTTGAAGAAACATTGCGGCTTGTCCAGGCCTTCCAGTACACAGACAAACATGGAGAAGGTATGCTTGCCTTTGTGCATATCCCCTTGTACTTCACCGTCCTCCCATTCCCTCTGCCATAACCACTTTCACCTCGTTACTGCCCAGTGTGCCCAGCCAACTGGAAACCTGGTCGCGACACCATGAAGCCAGACCCCAAGGGAAGCAAGGCCTACTTTGCCAAGAGCAACTGAGCCGCAACTCTTCCAGCTTAAAGCCAAAGCCCACTGTCGTTCCCCCCATGTTAAACTGTGACACTCCGCTGTTCAGTTGTATGCCTCATGTTAACTATTAAAGCAACATTTTTCATATCTTGTTAGAACTCCCTTCTATGCTGCAGAGTGCAACTGTGCTCGAATTTTCATCGCCATGTTGCACAATGTACCCAAGCCACTGTACGCCCACATGAAGCTCTGACAGCTCAGAGGCCTAGTGCATTTTCTCAAGCACTACAGCTCTTGCCACAGTGTGCAGTTGTAATAATTAGTCTCCCATCCTCTGCCAGCTAGCTTCTCAATTCTGGAATGGGATACTTGTGTTGAAATTAAGCATGTATTGGTGCAACGTTCGCTGTCCTTGACACTTATGCATGAACAGGTAAAGTTGCTTATATGCTGCCTGGGTGACAGATAATGCAGTTACGTGCGTTGCACGAAATATTACAAATTATGAATGCTCAGTTGGGTAATACCACTGACATTTCTTGCTCATCATGCAAGTCGAGATATAACCCTTTAGTATTTTCGGGCAGTAATGAGATCTTAGCCAGCCATAGATTACATGCATGCTGCCAAAATTTTGAAACTTCATAATTCGCCACCATTATTTCACGCGACACTGCCCGTAAGCAGAAAAGCATGGGCTCAGGGTACCACAGGGCAGATGCACCCATGTGCCCAGCAACAGCTTGGTCTGATCCTTTAACGACACCGAAATTAGGCTTAGCTCTTTATTAATGTAAGGAAGCACTAGAAATCTGACACGGATACAGATGAACGCCGAGAAGAAAACTATTCGTTACCCAATTTGGTGCTCTGTCAACCCAGCAGCAAATCAACAGCACACATCAGTAACCTCAACAAGAGTACTCCCCAACTTGCCAGCTGCGTGTACAAGATGACTGGCTTCTCCCATGCTCGCCAGCCAATCACAGATCAGGAAATAAATCGCTTCCAGTAGCACTCCACTATTTAACCTGACAGGCCATACGGTCATGCAGCAGCATCCTTACTACACAAAATAAAATAAAAACTCAACGTAGCGCTACTGCGATATGGTGAACGTGTGGGCCGCCGCGGTGGCCGAGTGGTTATGGCGCTCGGCTGCCGGCCTGAAAGACGCGGGCTCGATCCCGGCCGCGGCGGTAGAATTTCGATGGAGGCGAAATTCTAGAGGCCCGTGTTCTGTGCGATGTCAGTGCACGTAACAGAACCCCAGGTGGTAAAAATTTCCGGAGCCCTTCACTACGGCGTCCCTCATAGCCTAAGTCGCTTTGGGACGTTAAACCCCCATACACTAAACTATCCTCAATGTGTCCCGCTTCTGTCAAACGCGCATGCGCGTATGAATTCAGGCATTCGGTGCCCTGGAGTTCCTCGGCAATATATAGTGCACTTGGCAGACGCACCTTCCTACCGTCAGCACTTTGTAAACGGTTGCCTGTACGTGGTGGGGCTACAGAACTGACTTTTAGAGCGCCTCCAGCTGTCGATGCACTTTTTAATGGTATGATGATAGTGTGGCATTGAGGGCGGGCACAAGATTTGTGTCCTAGCCGGAGTAAGAAATTAAAATAAGACGATAAAAAAAACGAAGCGCACATAACCAGGAGCCACAACACGCGCACGGCTATTACCGCAGCGCGCTCAGCCGCCATACGAGAGGATCCAGCTACGACCCCATGGGGCCACTTGCACATCGATAGCTCACCGCGTTACGCAAATCTACTAGTTGTTCCGCTACTGCTTACCGACAACGTGCATGGCCAGATAATACCCACTCGGCAGCTGTGAACACAGCCGTTCCCTCATGGCAGCTCTCGCAGTGAAGCTAGACATTCACATTAAGGGCTCCCCGGGCATCGCCATAGGTTCACTCGACCGTTACGCGTACTTCAAGCTAGCACGGAGGCAGCGTTGCCAGCTTCCGAACCCTAGTCAACTCTACAACGGATATTCGCGACCGAGGTGCCTGTACACTGTGCTAAAACTCTCCTATGCTCAACGTTTTTACCACCAGCCGCGAATGTAAGGCCAGGTACGAGTAAATGGACACTGCAAAACTCCGAAAGCCAGCTTTCCTGCATAGCGGACCCCCCGACATAGCGGTGCGGTCAGTCCTAGCTTGAAGGATTCATTTCCAAGCCTTTATGCCGCGAGCACTTGACAAGCACAAGCTTGGCACAGCTGCGCGCAAACTATCGCGACAGCAACACATGGAAGGAACGCACGCAGCATTCTATAAATTCTTGCCCCCAAAACCAGCCCGGCTGCCATTGTACAAGGGTTTTCCTTGTGCATAAAAGCAGGCAGAGTTCCGAGAACATGACCATTGGTGCAGCAGCTTGCATGACCGGCTGCCATTTTGGTACAAAAAAACTAAGTAATGGAGACAGACACAAAGTTGTGTTTGAAACAACTGCATGCATTTTTTTTCGGGTGAATGTTCTGAAGTGAATAAAAACCAAGGTACACACAAGCTCATGCACATTACACAGAGAAAAGCAGGAAGTCACTGTTGCATTTTTTTTCCACCGTCGAATAACAAAAACAGTGCCACTGTGCCCTTTATATATCACTTTCTGCTTTTTAATCATAAACAGTGGTCAAGAATCATTAGTGCCTATAGCACAGAATATGACTAATAACCATCTCTCCAACTCTCCACACACACATGCAATAACACCTCAAGGTTAGATTTGACTTTGTTGCAAAAGGAATAATAAACTGTCATGGCACACAGCAGAAACATAATAGAGAACCAGCAAAAAGTTTTTATACCTACATGCATCATCACAAGAATTTATCTACACACCAATGCAAAAAGGTTTGGAACAAGAAGTTTCACAGCACACGGACAACCAGACACTGCTCCCATAACGGACAGATTCGTCACTATGACAAAAAGCACAAAACAGTGCCCAAGGCAGGCAGGTACATGTGGCAACGAACAAATACGAATGGGAACGCCACTTTCCAGATAGAATGGACAGGCTTTGAGCTTCCACTTCCTTAAAGAAAGAAAAATTCCAAAAGCGGCGTTTTCCTTTTTTTTTTTTCCCATTTCAAAAGCAGGCTCAGCTGCCGAAGCAAGTGGCAGCAAAAGGATGCGCAACCAGCCCTGCCTACAGGTGCAAAGCCACGGAGCAAAACTACGGAACGGCTCGGCACAACTGCCGAGCAAATAGGAAAAACTAGGGACCAGCCCAGAAACAACACAAGTTGGATATACTAACAGCTTCGTTCTGCCACTGTGCAGACCAGTGGCCAAGAAAACAGAGGCAACAAAAGCGGCTGCTAACCTACAAAAATTTAGGAACAACGAAACAGCAAACAACTGCCCATGGCCAAAACAGTGCCACAAGCTTCATAGATACGGTAGAGAGAACAACAGGGAAGGGGAAACAGGAAAAGAAAGATGAGGGGGCAAACAGAGCAAGACTGAGAGATATCAAAGTTAGATAAGTTACGCATCCTATCGAACAAAAAGGACCAATGGTGCGGCGGACCAACGCGATTCGTGCCTTCCAACTGAGCCGCGAGAAAATATCGATTTCCATTCCGGTAAATCCGCGGATATTTTGATTCGGTCAGCTTTATTTTTTTTTGTCTTCAAACATGCCCAAAGTAAAACCAGATTTTCTAGGTGAGCCTTTCATCACAAGGAATGACAAGAAGTTGTGTGTGTGATGTGTCAACAGGAAAAAAAAAAAAAAGTTTAAAACGCGAAGGAAGAAAAAAAAATCACACTCACACGCGCACTCGCTAACACATTCACGCGGTTCCCACCCATCCCACCCATGTTATGTGTGTCGTCCGTGAAAAATAAACGATGGAAAAAAGCGATACGTGAAGAATACTCCCTGTACAACAACGATTTATCTCTTGCACTCTAGTAATTGTAACATCATCACAGATCCTTTGAGAAAAATTGTATAAGTAAAAAAAAGTTATTAACCTAACAATAAAGCTAAAACAAAAAGACCAATTTGTTTCACTCTCCTAAAATTGCTAACCTGACTGACCAGCACAATAACGGTGTAACCTGAGGACCCCGACGCGTTTCGTTAAAGTTGTCGCGTTCCTGCTGACGAGTAATTAAGGAAAAAAAAACAGAGGAACTTGATTAATTTTCTCGCCACTAAAAAACAAGTTGACAGTCCTAACTCTGTACAAAAAAATGGTAAAAATAGTCTTCTTAAGTACAACAAAGAAAAAGGAAAGCTGCCTTTGGCAAGATGAAAACATTTCCTAGCACTGTGGTAAAACAGACTGTCACTTAATCCATAAACTACACAGTGAGAGCACACGAGTTGGCAAACCCCCAGGAATCATCCTAGCTGAAGAGCACTGGGAAGAAGGGAAAAAAAAAAAGAGTTCTTAGTGGCTGCATAACAATAAAGAAACAAGCCACCAGATGGGACACACAGAGAACAAGTCTCCCAGAAAAAAAAAAACAAAAAAAAAAAAAAACCCAGCCTAACCCTCGGCACGCGTGCACAGCGACCTAACAACGCGTAGACTATCGATTGCATCCGCGAGGTAAATTTCTGACTTTGCCCCGGAAAACGCGTAACAACGTGAAAAAGGGGAGGCGATCCCGTCACTGCAGACCTCACCGGTGAAAGACTGCAATGACTTTGCAAAGCCGCGAGAAAAAAGGAACGGCTTTCCATTGGCAATAAAATAATAATAATAATAATAATAAAAAAGCGACCTAGAGAATGCTCGAGAGTGACATTGTGTGCTGTGCGTGCCAAAAAAAGGAAAGCTGCGTTTCTTTTTCATTGGCTCCAAAAGGATTTGGCATGCGCTTTGTGGATCCGTAGAGCCGGTGAGGACGCAAGTTCAGCACAGTTCGACGATGATGCGCCGAAAAATGGTGAGGGATTGTTCCGGTGCTTGAAACAGTTCCTGCTTCCCACGGTGGTGCTGTCCATTTCCTTTCCTGGCTGTTGCTCCCACCGAAATTTGGCAGCTGAAACACCTTAGTGTCACGCCACTGTCCACGTTTCGGATTCCTCCTACGCAGGTCTTGCACAATGTGAGGCGCATGTCATTCTTAAACCCGTCCGTTTAACTTAGCGGCAGAGATGTGGCGACGCGAAGCTATTCCTAACTGACGCAGACTTGAAGACGAACCCTCTCTTTGGCCAAGCCCAGATGCTTTTCCTTAGAGGACGACGCGAGATTATGTCCATCACACGAGGCGAGACGCGAACGCGATTGCTGTCGCTTGGTGACTTCGGCCCCCTCCCCGTGAACGCGGAACGCGCCCTCCCTCCCTCCTTGGTTCTTTCGCGATGACGGCGGTGTGTGACGCGAAGGCGGCGGTTGGCCTGGCACGTAACGGCGGTGGCTTGGGGGCACACATCGGCTTCTTCCTCCTGCGGCTCCCAATGGCTGCGTAGAGAACACCCATGGCGTGTTTGTCCTCTTCCTCTACAACGCCTCGTCCCAGCCCATTTTTCCCTCAGACATAGGCCACCCTGCAAACAAGAAATATCTCTCCTCAGCAACAATGCTCGTCTGGCTGGAGGCTGTTATTGCTTTTTTCGACACCATCGTCGTCTAGATGTATGCAAAATGTCACTCTGCCGTGATATTACAGACACAGTCAGAAACAAAGTGTTGAGACCTTGCTGACCTGCACACACACATTCTTTAGCACAATGCATGAGCACTACAATAACGTTAAAGCATTCCTTGCGCTTAAATCAAGGCTGCTATAGACCTATTACAAACGAGATTCGGCCTCCGCAAAAAATATATGCATGTGCATTGATGGTAATGGCACTGATCTCCAAAAAATATACACATGTGCATTGATGGTGACGGCACTGATCTACTTCTACACTTATAGGAGAAAAAAAACGAAAATGGAGTACATGTGATACTCTCGCTATCACTATCACAATGGGTAAGTAGCTGCTGCTACTTTCTGCAGAGTATGAATCATACTACAGCAGGCTTCTCTTTATACAAACATGACAGGATCCTACAGTTCTGTTCCAACTTGTCAGATATTCAGCGATGATACTAATTCGCAGCATTTTCTGGCAAGAGCTGCATTGTGTACAATGTGCACAATTTTGGGTGCTGAAAGCACACTAACACTAGCATGCCACTACCCCCCAGCAAAAAAATCTTCAGCACTACACCTGTGGGGAAGTAAACAAAGGCAGCTGAACTGCTCACTAGGTCAGTGCCAAAAGCTACAGATTCAACTACACCTCCAAACTCACATCTGAGTGGTGTGCTGAACAGAACTCGGTACCTTTCTCAGACCCCATAGTTGGCTGAAAGGCGCTCCTTGAGTGCAGGTGGAAACTGTTCGGAGAAGCGTTGCCAGTTCTCACTGCCAACCTGGTTCTTGAAGCCGTGGAGTATCTGTGGCGGACAACCAGAGGAAGTGATGTCCAACTTTACACTCATTCGACCACAATGAAACGACTGCAGGTGAAAAGGTACAAGGTCAAGTCATCTGCATCAAATCAGGTTGGAAAGCGACACAACTGAAATGGTAAACTGCAGGGTGCAATGTCCCAAATCAAGTGACCTATCTGGGATGCCATAGTGGAGGGCTCCGGATTGGTTTAATACTACGTGGGGTGCCTTAGCGTGCACAGACATTGCACAGCACAAGGGCACCTTTGGCATTTCACCTCCGTTGAAACGTGGTTGCTGAAGCCATGACTGAACCCGGGACTTCAGTAGCCAAGCGCCCTAACCACCGAGCCGCCACGGTGGGGCAGTTCAATTATACAAAGGGGCTGCAGTGACGGCAAATCTACAGACAAGGATTCAGCTTCAGTTCACAGCATCTAATCTCTTGGTAACAGCGTGGCTGTGACTACCTGTTCAACAGCAAAAATAGCACCCACTTTCTTTATTGTTCACACTTTCTGCACGCGCACCACGGACTCAACTCTCACCTCGTGGAACGTCTGCTTCAGGTCTGCCTTAGGGTTGACCCAGGACGCCACGGCGTCGCAGAAGAAAATGAAGTCATGTACCACTCCACCTGGGTTCACACTGATCATGCTGCAGATGCCACGGAAGGCAGAGTCCTTCTCTTCATTGTCCCTAATGTTTCGCAGCGACGAACACCTTTGAACCGCCAGCCCAGATAAAAACGAGCAGCACCGTTAGAAAAGCAGACTATACAGAGACAGTACTGAGGCACATCAGAAAATTACAGCTGCTTGCACAATAACAGCACTGCTATTCAAGCTTGAGGTGACCCTTTTACGAAGAGAAACAGAGTTCTGACTCAAACCTACTGGCTTTGCAGAGTTGGGGTGCTGGGAAAATGTTTCAGAGCTTCCACTCGCACCTGACGTTAATTAACCCTTCGAGCCTTAACTATCGACAGACCTAAAAAGATAAGAAAGCACCCTGTTCATTGGTGCAGACTAAAGTTGCTGCAATCAAGTGATGAAATCACTCGTGCTGCCAATAACGCAGGAATTGGAGAAAACTGCATATTACGAACAGGGCACTTCTATTTTTTTTTTTTAAAGGCAGTGAAAGCTTTACACCTAATCCTGCTTAAACTTGCTTCAGGAAAACAATCCCAACACTAGGGAACCAGCAAGTAGGCTGGCTACGTTAGACTACATACGAGCATCAAACTATAGTGGCTGACATCTGGGCCACTTAAATTTGCTGCATAACAACGGTTCGCGAAATAAAACAGAGAAGGGCTACGCAATAAGGTAGTGCTCCCCGTGGCGTATTCGATGCCCGAGTTACTTCTCTATTGCAATCAAAGCAACTCTGGCAACTCTACCTTCAGCTAAGCTGAACAATTATAGGCTGGCCACAGTCTACGAGGTATGCCCAGAAAACACCAAGACTTAGTATCCGAAACTTGTTGCCTCACTTGAACCTTGTTAAACCATGCGGTGGTCTGCAAAAGCAGACGCCATGGCCATTCAGAAGAAAATCTTGCTTTGGCCTGCTATACTGGTGGTGAATATCACCAGATGATGTGAGTGTTTTCAATGTCCACCTGGCTTGCCTGCTCATTCACTGGACAGCCCACTAGACTGTTCATGAAAAGTTACCCGGCTCCAAAGCACGCAACTTAAAACTTCTTGCTTTCACAGCATCCATTTCTCCAACTGGCCTCAACACAGCTATAGAAAGAAAAACTTCAGCAATCTGAGAAAGATCCTTCCCTGTTGAGCCACAAAAGTGACCCAATGGCACAGCTAATATTGTTTGTTGCTCTGGTTACAGTTTTAGCTAGGACACGGGGAGAACAAAAAGAAAGCCACTGTCGCAGCAAGAAAAAAAAATAAAGAGAGAAAAGGGGTGCATATGGGGGCACCTAGATCACTCACAAACAACCGCTAATGCTGACTGAAGGTTAGCTTTTGACAAGGAAGAGTTTTGCGCACGCAACAAGCGACATCATCATTCTTCCTGCCTGTATCTGCACAAGATGCCTGACGCACCCATGTGCCAGAACCCTCAAATAAATTAATACAGAGAGACCCCCAAAAGGAAGGTACACACTCAAACTGCAGCGTTAAAAAATAACCGCCTCTGTTACTTCCAAGCACACCATTCGTGGGGCACCAGCCGAAAAGTCACTAGCGCAAGATTTAATTGTACACTTAATATGTACCTGCCGGCATAAGAAAACCAGGAAGTGGACAAGACAAAGCGGCCTTGCATGCTTCGAACACTGTACACGCAAACACAAGTAGCTAAGTATAGCTATCTGTTTAACAGCTAGGCTGGTCCACGAGAAGCAGATGCATGGGTGATGATAAAGGAAAAAAAAAAAAAGGCTATTTGGAAGTCAAGGCACAGATAGAAATGAATCTACAATGAAAGACAAAAAGAAAAATCAAGGGCTCGTGAAGCACACAAGTGATTAGGGAGGAAAAAAGTCTGGTTCCTCCTCCCCTTGCCAACGACTGTGGATAAGCAGGCACTGCAGGCATCGCAACACATTCGACATCCTGAACAGCTAATGACTAAGATAACGACATCATTATGACAGCTAAGAACATTTTGCTAAGTGCACAGCAGAGGACAATGAAGGCATGTACTCTGCACTCTTATAGTGTGCAGCATGCTGACTACTCCAAAGAAATTTTACGGTGAACAAAAACCAAATAATATGCAAACAATTTTTTGAAAAGCTGGCTTTAACAACGCTCTCGATTAATACTCACAAGACCGAATCTGCTCTCTAATCATCACCATCTGGAAGTGAATAGCAGTAGACAAAAAAACTGTCTTGATGCACCAGTTTGGTTGCAGAAACAGTTGGCGGTGACAATATCTGCATTTCATTTTTAGAGCGACAGCTGTTAAGGCCACACTTCCCAGTTCTGCGGCGTAGTTTGTGTACTACGATGGACGAATGCGGAGAAGAGCAGTGGCCCCAGTTGCAGCATTATGGATTTGCACTGTCCTCTATGCGCAACATTGTGAAGCAGTGTTTGCATTGTTCGTACCTATGTGCCTAGAGGGCTCCACGCAATGGCACAGCGAACAGTGCATTTAGCACAGAGTCATACAGCTAATATGGTCAGTAGTAATGCACTGCTGTTGCCATGCTTGCCTAGATGCATTTGTAGTACGATTGAAGTTGGCCAGTACTGGTAGCGTTCTAATCACGAACATGCTACTTTCCCCAGAAAAGGAAGCTTTCACAAGCTGGGAAGGGCCAGAAAAATGAAATGCCGATATCACAGTCGTAGGCCGGTTTAGCAAGCCAACTGCGACTATATCAAGTACAGTCTTGTTACAAATTGTTGGGCCACACAGTCCGATTTTAAGCTGCATAATGGAGCACTCACGACACCTTTAGAAACCAAAGTGCCTTGGAAGGCAACGACAGGGGTTCTTGAGGGGTGGCTTGAATGCTACAATACATTGCTGAAAACCAAGCCCATTGGCCTTAAGAGTTCTGAAGGGGGCATACTTTCTTTCTGCTCACGTCTCTGAGGCTAGGCTTCCCTGCTAACCACTTTCGGCAAGTGATCCCAAACGCTCGCCTCGTTGTCGTCAATGTCGCGGGTTTGAATCGAGAGGTGGGGAAAAAACTTTCCGCATCTTCAACTCCAAATTCCTCAGCAATAAATACTGTATATACTCGTGTAAGGGCCACACTTCTTTTTCACGGTTTTGATAGCGTGCGACCCGTACATGGAACCGGCATTCTTCTGTGAAATTTTTCCTATTACAGTTAAACCTCGATTTAACGAAGTAGGTAAAACCAGCAGTTTATTTCGTAACACTGAAATATTGCAACATCGAAATTCGCTTCCTAGCATGCTCAGAAACCGCCAAAAATGCGCTGCAGATAACTGACAGGAAAAGCCTTTATTTGCGATTGAACTGCTCCTTCTGCCCTTTCTTCGCCAGCATCAATGGCGTTACACGCATCTCATGTTGCGAGCTCGCGAGTCGCCCAGCTCGTCTATCACATACACACACCTCGCAGGTAATGGGAATGACGCCCTCGTCTTGAGTTTTAGTTTTGTTGTTATCATCATCCTCTTGTAAGTGCCCTGAGCACACCGTAGATACGACGTCGCTGCTGTCTGTCATCATTGCAACCTCGTGGCCGTCGACGGTGGCCTCGCAACTGGCCACGCCGTCGGCTCCCTACCTCCTTCGGCGAGAACGAGGAATGTGTCCTCCAATCACCAACCAATGAAATGAAATCAATTTTCTGCCATAAGCGCAAGTGTGTGTCTTTTTGCACATACGTGCATCGTCTGAGTGAGAAGCGAGGTTGTCAGGTGTGAAGCGCATGACGGACTTAACAGCTGACAGGTGTGCCAACGGCACTGACCTTCCAGTCCTTTTGCCAAGCTTTGGGCATCGTAAATGTGATAAACATAGAGCGCTGCCTTCGAACGCAAGCAGCGCATCACATTCGGTGCCGATTCGCCGATTTTGGGCGAGAACGCAGGAGCCACGGGCTGGCCTGGCAGGCTGCCAAGGCTAGGCAGACACTCATGACAACATTGCCCATACTGCCCCATATGGCGCGGCAGGCAGCACGCTGACCACTATGATCGTTGTCGTATTTACGTCTGTCATGTGCTCTGTACGCGAGAGCAGTGTGGCGCCCATATTACATATGCGCTTCGGCATGCGCTCCGCTCAACCACTCACGCCAGAGATACAATTTTTCCTTGGGTTCGTTTCCAGCCAGCAATGAAATTTCGTTGCACTGAAAGTGCGCCAAAATCTACTTCGTTACATAGAGGCTAAAAATACATGGTGTTCTATGGGCACGAAGTTATGAAAACTGGAATACTTCGTTACATCGGGGTTTAACTGTACAGGAATGGACAGTCTCACCACATACGGTGTGTTGCCTGAAGTGCCCAGGGTAGGGAAGGAGGAAACAGACTGACAAAGATGCACACACAACGTGGCCAATCTACAGCTACAAAAATGAGACGCCAAAAACCACATACTAACAGCTAAAAAAAAAAAGAACAGTTACGGGTAACTAAAAAAGAGCAAAAAGAAAAATCATAACAAAGAGCAATATGTTTCAAAGACAAGACAGGTATAGAAAGAGAGAGAGAGAGAAAAGATTACACGGTAAGACAAACAAATAAAAAAAAGGGGTTTACACACCACGGGCGTATAAACTGCTGTAACATGGGTGCCACTTCCTCTGGGCAAACGTAACCAAGGCGCCCGATCGTAATGGCTACACGTTTGGGGAAAAGGAAGAGGTCCATGGTGGGGGGGAAGGGCAGCAGCGGGGGGGTATCGGGGAAGCAGGGTCCAGGGGCAAGTCGCAGGAGCAGCAGCCAAACGGGAAGGGGGTGGGGTTTGGGGAGCAGGCAACGAAACCAGAGTTACAGCGGTGACGGTGTGATGGCAGCAGAAGCACGACGACAGCAGGGTTACAAGAAGGCGATGCGGTGTGGGGCCGGGATCATGGGCAGGAGGAAGGTTGGGGGGAGGGATCGCCATTGCCAAGGTGGTGGTGGTGGTGGTGGGAGGAGGGGATGGGTTCCAGGAAAGGGGAGGGAGAAAAAAAGGAGAAAAAAAGAAAAAGCAAAGACAACCCATAAACAAACAAACACAGCACACTGCAAAAAATCATCGGCAACAGTTCAATCAATCAAACAACGGTCCACACGCCAAATGTGCATGTAAGCCAAAGGAAAAAATCGATGTTAAATAATTAAACAAGTTGATAAAGAGAGACAAACGAGAAATAGAGAGAGAGACAGTGTTGACATAACAAGGTGTACACACAGCGCACCCAACCATAAGAATAAAGCAACAAACAAAGATAAATAGCAAACGGCACAGAGGATTGATGGCACAGCTCGAGCCAGGCTCAGTGACTGATGGGTGAGTGCAGCTTTGGATGACTATGGATAGTTTACATCAGACACTTTGGCGCACACCTTCCCAAATATGCCACAGAAGAAGACAGTTGGCTAAGAACAACGCATAGCCTAAATTACAGTTATGATGGCAGTCATAAGACTAGCGTACTGTATATTATGAAATATTAGCAACAAACACCTAGTTCCGATTTACCATTTGTACTCAAGCCGTAATTAAGCAGCCAAACTACTATATATTGTCACAAATAAGTCAACTCCAAGTTTAATTTAAGTCCATATCCCAACTCACAGACCTCTTTGGACAAAAAAAAAAAGAAAAGCTCGACTCCAAATATAAATCGAAGCATACTCCCCGCCCCTACACCTACTGCTGCACCATTACGCTGAGAGATGGCACTGCGGTGCACGCAGCTCAAAGTAACGAACGTGTAAGCACGCAAACACAAGGCCAGCTTTCCGTACTTGCGTGTGGCCCAGCTGAAAAGCAGCGAACCAAACTGGAAATGGTTCTGTAGTTTGCTCTCATGTTGTCTACCATTCGTATAGGGAGCCGAGTACCAATGCGAGCGAGGCAAACAGCATGCAATTTGAATTTTTGTTCGGCATTGCCACCGGGTGCGTACTGCCCGCAGCTTGGAAGAGTTACTTCAGACACCCCTAGCCAGATGGTCATTATATATATAAAGAGGATGACTTATATGTGGCAATATATGGCGACTAAAAGCGCAATCTCTTAAAAGGCCCCTGAAATGAACTGCAACACTGAAATTTTGGATGTGCTACAACTCCCTCTGATTTTCTGAGAAGCACTTGTACCTGCCGGCGCCCCGCTATTTGTGAGACACCTTGAGAAATTTCCAGCAAGCACGAAAAAAACGGTAGGCGCCTGCACATGCTAACTGCACAAATCTCGCGCACGTTGCAATTGACAAGGGGTAAAGAGAGAGCAGAGAAAAAAAAAATCAGGTTCTCAATTTGCCTACTGAAATGTGCACTAGAATTTGCCGACAGCACCACAAGGACACTAATAACAACGACAGAGCAGGTCATAACGGGGACATGCAGGCAAGGCTCCATCACAATCTAACCACCACAGCTCTGGCACAAGCTAGCTTCTAATAAATAAAACCACACAGAATTCATGACAAGCTTCACCCCAAGTAGTAATGTAAACAACTGTGCGACAATGCAGGGTAGATGGTCAAAAAATTCGAAGTTTACGTACAATTATCGCCAAGTAAAGAAAAAAAAAATGCACCTGTACCACGAGAATGATCTGAAGAATCTGTGGTCTCCAAACACTCACAAAAATTACAAGTAACTGGGGCAGAGCAAGATGAGATTTCAACCATTAATTATCTGGTCATCAACACTGTGTGCCAGGTACAATCAGTAACTGATTAAATTTAGCCACTACTTCAGTGGACAGGGCAACTGTGTTAACCTTCAGCTGCGCACGAAGAGGAATGGAAATATACTGAAAAACCTCAAGAACGTGTTAGGAGCTTAATGCTTTTAAGGAGCTTAGTGCTCAGCTGTTTAAGTGACAGGATATATAGGATGCCAAGCGATGCTACTGACAAAGAGAGGAATCTAAGCATGCACTCGCAACACAAGCTGTTAAGAACTGAGCATGATAGCAAGAACTGAATGAATAAGCTATGCTTCCTGTAATCACTGATTTCATCTGTCACCCTGTATAAACATTTGGCCAAAGGCACTACAATGAGAACAGATTCCTCTAAAATAGGCCGCCCTGCGAGAGCTATGCAAGCGACAGAGAGAGAGCGGACAGAAGAAGAGAAAAAAAAACTCCACACAGACGCAGCCTGCACACTGACTGTACCGGTGTTCTCCAGCAATGTTTTCGGCGTGTTGGGGCGGTTGATGATAGTCACCAACTGGGTGAGCACCATGGGGATGTACGGCTTCATGTCCCTGCCTGCAACACAGAGAGAAGGAGCACGAAAAACTCAATGGGTCACTCTTGGCACAAATCTGACAGTGAGCCAACAACAACCTCTGGCACGGTTTCTCACTTCAAGCAGCAAGTAAATGAAAATCTTAAGTCTTGGCACAGTGCATATTAAAACCATTTTTATAAGCCCAGACATGCCTTTTGTTAGCTCCAAATTCCCAATGCATTGCCTGCTTTTTTCGATAACGTGCTCCCCTTCTATAAATAGAAGATGGCTGATTTCTTAAATTTCCGTGGCTGAGCAAGGGTTGCACCAATTCAGCAGAAGCTTGCAAGGAATGCAAGAGGTGCAAAATCAATTTTTAACAAGATCGTTTCTGAGCTCCCTCATCCTTTGGCCAGAAGCAGCAGCACTGAGGAAGCTACAGCTGCTGTCAGCGCATCACGAGAGACGAGCGCGCACCAAGTAGTACATTGTGCCCATGGCTATGTCATTCAGTTTGCCACAGTAGAAGCCGATGAAGCTGCGGACACACAGCAAGACTTCAAATTTACCGGTAGACACGAAGGCAGCCCAATACAGCTGTCCCGAGCGGCCCTAGCCTCTGCTGCTCACTGGTGACTGACAGTGCATTTCATAGCCTGCTGTCACACAGTCACCAAAGGCACACAGTAGCACTTCCCTCGAGAAAAATACTACTGAAGAAACTAGCTATGTCTTCCTTGCTTACCAGAAGCTGCCAGCAAAAACAAAGAAAGAAAAAGGCAAAGAAAGTCAACGCAACAGGTTACACAATTTTCTAGGGAACTAGTGAAGAAGTGCCCCCGAAAATTCGAAAATTTACCTCACTCCCAATGTGAACCCACCCGGGGCACCCCCAAAATGGGCCTGGCCCACGCCCGAATTTGGGGCGGCCCACCATGCTTTGCATAATAATTCATGCTTAGCAATGTTAATCCTTTGCATGGGGCTCCTGAAGGGACGAGTCGAGGTGTTGCAGCAAGCCAACAATCGCGTAAAAATCCTGCCTACCGCATGGCGCATCGTAGCCCGCACACCTTTTAAGTCGCTGTAACGGCCAGCATGACAATGATCGAAGGGCCCCTGCTGGCAGCTGTCGGACCGCACATTTGCTAGTAGTCCGATTCCAGCTCCGTGCCGCTTTCGGAAGCCGACTGGCGCATCGTTGGCCGTTTCATTTTTCCTTTTTAGAAGCAGTCGCGTCGTTCTGACGCCAATGTGCGTTCCACCCTTGCTTAAACTTGCGCTGTTCTTTTAGCACATCGAAACTGGCCGCTCGTCACGGGTTCATAGGTGTTTGCACGACAAACCCGCCTCATAAGGCTTTACCGTATTTCGCAATTTCGGGAGTTTTTTTTTTTATGCGAAAGCATAAAGGCTACACAGCGCAGAAAACCTAGTGTTGGCGTTACCAGCAGCGTGGCCGAAAACTTAGGACTAATCGATTACAAGAGGTTCCCATAGATGGCGCCAGCCAAACCAGCGGCTCATCGGAAATCCCTGATCCTCGGGCCCTGGAGTTGCAGGTCAGACATGCTACCGCTACGCAATTTTTGAAAACCCTTACTGAAGACCCATGAGGTTGTAAGACAATACAAAGCACTCTGCTCAATCATGCAAATATTACAAGGGAAGCCATTTCACCACACAAGGTGATTATTTCCATCCACATCACACAAATAAGCACGCACACAGTCCCTCCAGCCTTCCCCACTAACACTGTCCCATGCAATCGTACACCCTGCATTAATGTGCAATGTGGCGCACTAAATGCTTCAAGCTGCTGGTGGCCACTTCTGAACAAACGAGCACTCACCAAGCTTGACAGAGATCTCTCCAATGGCCCAAGTCGCATTATTGCACACAGATATTATCTCCGGGTTCAGGTTCTGACCCAGAATGGGTAGAAAGTCAGCTGAAATAT
The DNA here is from genome assembly GCF_052857255.1 of Amblyomma americanum. NCBI lineage: Eukaryota > Metazoa > Arthropoda > Arachnida > Ixodida > Ixodidae > Amblyomma > Amblyomma americanum. The sequence goes on along the minus strand of NC_135507.1, from coordinate 32,618,804 downwards.
GAAACATTGCAATCATGAAATTACACAGAGACCACCTTCAGAAAGAAAGGAAAAAGAACAAGCAGCCTCGGACACCCACAGCACACAGCAAAGAGGCCACATCATACCCTTAAAAGCCGGACAAAGAGCACCAGAATGCTAGCTAGAATGGCACCGACCACAACAGGTCAATACAGTGCAGCAAGTGTAACAGCACTGTTCAATGAGAAAAAACATACCGCATTTACTTGATTGTAACCAAAGTTTTTCCCCTTTAAAGTCTACCTTCGCGTTATAATCGAATACTGCGCTTCGACTGGCCTAAAGCAGTGCCGCGAAGCAGCCATTTCAAAGCAATCAGCTTGGTTTCGGTTTCCGCAGTTTTGCGATCTTATGCTGGCAACATGGGTACCACGGAAGCCAAATCCTCATCCATCCAAAGTCAAAGCATTGTTCTCTACCATTTTTTTGTGTTCGTCGTGACCTTCCGCTCAACGTGTCGTCGCGTCGTGTTCTTGTGGCATCGCTCGCAGTGTATTGATTCAGTGCACACGATGGCAATGCGTCGTGCTTAGTACGACGCTCGTTTTAAGAGAAAAGCGATCTTGTTAGCTGAAGAGGTCGGGAATTCTGCGGCAGCTCGAAGACTTGACCTCAACGAGTCAATCATCAGCGGATGGCGGCTGCAACGGGAGGGGCTTTTTAAATGTGAGCCCGACCGCAAAGGATTTCGTGGGCCTTGCCACGGCCATCACATCGAGCTGGAGAAAAATTAGCGGACTTTATTATCAAGCAGCACAACTGTCTCATGGCGGTCAGTGTCGAGCTGATCCGTTGGAAAGTTAGAGACGTTTCTCGGGAGTTGGGAAGTTGAGAGCACCTCGTGGGTGGGCCCAAACGTTCATGAAGAGGAATGGATTCTCTTTACGGCAAACAACATCGATACGGCAGAAGTGACCGGGAGACTTTGATAGCGAAAAGGAGGACTCCGCTTCCGAGAACTCCGCCTCCGAAAGCGAGGAAGATGTATAAACATGTTGGCCACGGTACCTTTGTTTTGCATCCTTAGGCCTCGCGTTACATCTGTGGTTTTTTTTTTCGTGCTGGGCAGCATATAAAGTCACCTCTCGCGTTGCATTCACAGTTGCTTACATTTGAGTAAATACGGCATTAGTGACAACATAGAAAGTATTTTTACTACTCTAACGTAGTCATGCATAACACATACTTCTTGATCACATAACATGAAGCACACGAAGTAAAGGATTTTATTCGAAAAGACTATGCGCAGTTAGGCATGGTGTTTAGCTAAGTTCACCATCGTTCACATCACTCTAGACAAATGAAAGGGACTGAAAGATCTGCCGATCCACTAACACTCGCAGAACAGCGAATCCTGGAGAAGAGTAAAAAAACCTCATGTTATCGCCCTAGTTTGAGACCCAGCACGAAATTCCATGTGACAGGGGACACGCAAAAAGACGCGTAACCGTGTGAGCTAGACCGAACGACATAATCCAAGACCAACAACACGACGCGGATGACAGAACTGCTTTCGAGAGGAATGCATCGAGCACATCTGACAGCAGCTAAGTGCCCTTCCCGTAATCAAAACACAGGCAGAACAACCCTGTTACACTAGAGATATGATGATCAACATACAGATGCAGGGGTTCACATGCTGGAAGCAGGCCTTGGTCAGGTCTCCAAGAAGGGCAAATGAACTCTGCCGTACTTCAGGCATCAGGTCCTGCAAAAGGAAGCCAAACAAGTTTGCAAATGCACACTGTGCAGACTGCCACCATTTAGCAATGTACTGTGAAGCATTCAAGAAGCAGAGAGAAAGAGAAAAAACAAAGCGTGCATAAAACAAATGCAAAAATTTCTAAGGACAATTACGATTCTCCTTAATGCAAAACTTGAGCGCAGCTTTGTCGGTGTCTCAGGCTCTGTAGGCTCACTGTTCTGCTTTGCTGGGTCGTCGGCACGTCTTGCAATGATATTAGTTCAATAGTAGTATTAGTTGATGAAGACGATGTGCAATGCACAAAACGCGAGACTCTGATATTAGTCCGAGAGAAGTATTAGTTAAGGGGAGACACTGGTCTTAGACCTATTTTCCTCATGTTTAGTCCAATCCTAATGAAACTGTATTTCTCAGTTTTTTATAATGATTTCCAATATGAAATTGCTTGTTAATTAATTTGTTGCTTCCTAAGACAATTTTAATCAGTCATTTACTAGTATCTCGGTACAAAAAAATTGGCCCAATAAAAATAATTTTTAACCTATGGCTACATAGTATGGTGAGTAAAGAGTGCAATAATCAAAGCAGTTTTTTCATTTTACCCTCATTAGTAATTTTACAGCACTTAGAATAGCAGCATTCAAAGTGTGAGTATCATGCATAGATAAATTTTGCAAAATTATGAATTCTTGAAGCGTGACTGAACAATTGTGCTTCAATTATTGCATACATTGTGCCTTCAGCTTCCCTCAGCAAACAATATGACATGTCTATCTGTCCTAGACGTTGAGATATTGACGTACTAAGACAGCCAGGTGTCCAAAATTTTCATGGTGTTAAATTGCCTGCTCCTGAACAAATTGAGCCCACACAGTGATCTAAATTTAATATTATGGCAAAAATACCGATTTCCGGCAGGAGAAAACTGGTAGAGTTGAAGAAAAATAGATATAGGGTCCAAAAATGTCATTTTTAAAAAATTGATCTTTGGGTCATTTTTTTGGTCTCAAAGACCAGTAAGGTTAATATGACGACGATGTGCAATAATACACAGCGCCAGAGTGTGTAGCAGTTTAACATGAGGCATGATCTGCTGCGGCAAGAGCCTAGTGCTCTCGTGCAGCGGCCAGCGAAGCTGATCAATTCACGGCGTGACGGGTTTGAATCCCCCTCGCGGCAATGTTTTTTTTTAAGTTTATGGTCTGGCTCAGTTATACAGACGACGACGACACGGCTCAACCCACGAACAGGCGCTTAAGTGGGGATCGGAGTCAAACTCCTTATTTTTTGTAGTAGACCAATGAAATTTGGCACGGTTATTGGGAAGCATGCTGAATGACTAATTACAAAATTTCATTGATATATCTCTAGTAGTCTTGACATTAAAAAATTCTTATTTACATCATGCAGGGACGTTCTCCAAATATTTTTATCACCGTTATTTTTTTTTTACACAGAACATTATAACCATGTCTGAAAAATGCTGTCGTTATAAACATGCAAATTTAGCTAAACAGTAAAAAAAATGAGTGTTATTAAAAATTATAGGAATGTCACTGCATAGAGAAATTACTAAGAAATAAAATGCAACAAATCTCATGCAAATCCCACAAGGCTTCTATGCTTTCTGTAAGCAGGACAGTCGGCTCAAAACTCCCTTCTGAGAAAACTGGCTCTAAAGTTTTGCAAGCACTGCAGATTTATTAGAAAACACCAGAGCTGCAATATTTTGCATCATTGCTGTCAGACATCTTCTTGCACCTTTGCCTCTTTGTTTGGCCGGCTCTGGACACCTTCTTCAGGTGTTTTTGGTTCTCTTCTTGAGCCCTCTGCATGGCAAAGGCACCATGATGTACACCCAAGGTGGCACACATTGCCGAGTAGGCTTGATGGCGCCCTGAATTGTACTTCACGGCTGCCTCATTTACTGCCATCTCTGTTGCAAAAAGCGAGGCATGCTCGTCCTTTGACAGTGCCGACCAAACTTCCCTTCAGTTACGGACACTGTGCGAAAGGAGTCGCGAACGCTTCTGCCGTCACTGCTGACACGGAACGCGGCTCGAGGCGCGCCTGAATGGCGCTTACGTTCCGGCTACGATTCGTCCGGTGAATCTTCAGCTATCACACTGTAACTCGTCAACGGTTGGGGCTCAATTGCAGGCTGCGTGTCCGTGTCGCACGATGCACCAGAAACAGAGCACGCCGTCTCTTCCAGCGATGGCGACCTTCAACCCGCGTCGCCTCCAACAATGCGATTTCGCCTACCGATTCGTGCCGCCGTACGCACAGGTGCAAGAGTCACTACTGGAGTCACGCGGTGCAAAATAGCATGGCACGTTTCCGCATGTTCAGTCAGATGCTCAGCTTCTCCTGCTGGCCGCCGTCTTTTTCTTGCCGTAAGAGGCTTGCGGTTCCGTTTTGCGAAGGCACGCTCCATCGAAAATTTCTTTTCAAATGAGCGACGATCTATCACTAACCTGGGAGCTTTCAGAAATCCGAATTCTGAGTGTCAAATGAAGACTCTGGCATGGTTTGCGAAGCAGACAACAGCGGTCCGCAGTGGCTGCCAGCTTGCCCGCTGCAGCAGCAGCAACTAATGGGGAGGCGCCTTTCAGACCGGCAGCCAATTGGAGGCCCACTTTCATCGGAGGGCCCGTGTGACCACCCCTGGCATACCCGCGCTTCTTTTGTGTTTGTGCGACTGATGCAAGGTGGCGGCGGCTGAAGAATTCAGAAACGGAACAGCGGAACTTTGAGCTTTGAAACGATACCAAGATGGAAGGGTTTGGTGGCGGGAAATACGAGATATGGCTCCGCGAACTGCCGTGATTTTACCGGATTTAAAACCGTTTTCTCACATGTGCACTGACAAATTAATTTTTTTTCGGGCACTTTTAGTGCGGTTTCAGCTAAACCATTTTGATACAACGTAGATTAGGCGTCGCAGATACAAAAACGCGTGGTTTCCAAAAATCGATTTTTTTCCCGCAATTTTCACGATCTGATCCCCCGTGCGTCCCGTCCCGCCTTAAGAGCTGCGCTCTAAATGTGCAGTAGCAGAAGCAGCAGCAGTAGCAGCCCACCTGCATGCACTGGTAGAGCAGCTGCATGATGTTGGAGGACATGACGAGGGACTCCATGTGGCCGTTGAGGCCCTCCGCCAGACCGCTGAGCAGGTCTAGCGCCACAATCACAAAGTCCTTGTCCGGGGCCTCAAACTGGTCCGGGTGGGCTGCATTGGCCTGCATGCACACATACCCAGAAGGAGGGTTCACACTTGCATGCCATTGAAAAATGGCACAGCAGCTGTGCCTCTTGCACAAAATTATCACCCCCCCACGACAAGACAAGAAGCTGCTTGTTCCACCTTCCACGTGGGTCGTTCTGTCATCCCACGCACATCAAGAAACTCGAATCACCATCCTTCTTCTGCAACCCTCCCCCCAATTACCATAACTTTTCATTCCAAATTCTGTACACAATGTGATAGTAATATACAGGTTGTCCCAGCTAAAATGAACGAAGTAAAAAAAAAAAATAACTCAACAAAAACTAAATCTCTCTTCAAAACTGAAATCAGGTAAATTCTGTCAAGAGTTATGTAAAGTAACGGTTAATATTTCATTTGTTCTGCTCACTTTATTAATAAGTTGACATCAATTATTTACATTTTAAATATAGCTTTTAAATGCTCAGGCGTGAACCGGAAAGTGGTTGAGCACCATGAGAATGGTCAAGCCTAGGTGCTCCCGTAGCCTTATCATAGCCCATTATATTAGGTGAAAATGAAAGCCCACAAAATTTTAACAATACCCCATCACAGCGTGCACCTGAATTCACTGCAATTGCAGCGCTTGCATCCAGACTATGGAAAGCGCCGCCAATTTCATGCCATGAGGGGGCTTCACGTGCTGTTAGTTCCGAGATAAGTGCGGCGTGCTGCAAGCAGGCGCTGTGCCACTGTCATCTTGTGTGCCACAGAGCACCTGATCGACCTGACTGGACCACCACAAGAAATGAGTCAATGACAATAATGAGCTGCCAGAGCTGTCACACTGGCTAATCTGTACATGTGCGTCACGAAATCTTCAATGTCAATTAACTTGATCAGGTCATTTAACCAACTACAATTCACCATACTTTTTACTACCATTCACCATAGACCAAATTTTCAAAAAAAAAAAATCAATTTTATTTGCATTGAAAGCAATGCATTCTTTCTCCGTTCTTCATACACATTATATGCACGTGTCTGCAGCCTTTGCGACAAGCAGAAGAAAGACATTAGCAAAGACAAATCCATCTCTTGCACACGTACCTTCACGCATAAACAGTGGATACAAACAAAGCAGCTGCCAGCAGACAGGTAGCACGTGGTGCCGCAGTGGAACGGGTCAACTCAGACCACCTGGGGGTTCTTTTTAATGTGCACCAACACTGCTCAGCACAGTGACATTTTTGCACTTCACCTTCATTGCATTGCGACCACAGCAGCTGGGATTTAATCCCAACACAGCAGCTGAGCGGGCATGCTCTTAGTTATAACGTTATTTGTTTCCTTGGAAATTCACACATTTTTGGCAACCATCTCAAAACAAGGACTAAAACCGAACCAATCTGAACATTGTTGTGACACTGTTTGGCGGTACATTACCGTAAAAACCGGACTATAGGTCGGACCGGAATATAGGTCGACCCCCTAACTAACCAATTCTAAAAATGAAAAAGATCTTTTTTCAATGGGAAAAGTACCGAAAGACATCCTTACTTTGAAACAAATGCGACTCGAGAGGTTGCACAATGGTGACAGTATTTAATTTCATTTAAATGCTGCTTGTATGTACACCCGGCAAATTTTTTAACAATATCGCGCACCAATCCCGCCTGTTTGTTTCTGGCACAGGCAAGTACGGCGCCGTAGAGCAAAGCCCTCCTCTTCATGAATCGCCGCAACCAGGATGGCGAGCCTTTGAATTGCGCCCTCGTGAGTCTAGAGGCACGCGCGATCTCTGCCGCTTTCACGCGGATGCATTCGGCAGTCACAGGCAGCGATCTTGCTCGCAGCGCAACGTTTCCTTCCTATTCTCGATACATTACGCAGCTTCTGCCTCCGCCAGTACTGAATGCTCTTTTCGGATACTCCAAATTCGCGCTGTGCCACCAGGTTCCCGTGAGCTTCCTCGTACTCAATCGTGTTTTTCTTGAAGGCGACGGTAAATTGCCGTTAGCTTCCGCTTTGCATCTACTGAAACGCAAAATGGCGGCACTGCTGCTGATGGCGATGGTGATGGAGGCTGTTGACTTCAGCCACCCATTGTTGCAAGACTTCCGTATTTTTTCCGCCAATGACCGGTATATAAGACGGGGGTCGACTTTTCACCATGGTTTTCTGAAAAAAAGTTCGACCTATATTCCGGTCTTTACGGTACTTTCAAATAACACTCCTGTGCAGCCTCAACGACACTAATTGGCCACAATGATTCCGACTTTCTCACAAAAAGCTTTTTAGCGCCCAGAATGTGCTAAAAAAAAAGAGCAACCAACGACACTCACCATGTTCTGATTTAGCGTCTGCTCCACAAGCGACACACACCTCCTAAACACAGGCTCACAGTAGGGCAGGAATCCCGACTGGAGAGCGGTTGCCACACTAGACAGGCACTGCACGAGAGTTCCCGCCAGAAAGAGCACCAAGCAGTTCATGTTTATTCAATTACTTACAAAATACCGCTGGCGAACACACATGCAGGAGTGGCGTATAAAAAAAGACAAATAGGTATGCAACATAAAAGGGAAGCACAAAAAAGAAAACTGACAAAAGGCACTAACATTTGATATAAGCTCAAAGAAAAGATAGGTACAGTCATACTCGATGCGACCTGCAATGCTCTAGTCTGGAGTAGCAAGTTTGTTGGCTTTAGGCCTGTGCGAATATTCGATAATTTGGAATATTCGGTCGAAAAGGAAAGTTTTCGATTCGAACCGAATGTTTGGCATTTGAAATCTCGAAGTACAGTATTCACCTTGAACGAATAACATCTCTAACTCTTGCTTCGTACTCCGGGACTGCAACGCGGCACGCGCGTAATCAAATCCCCGAATGTCCAATGCAACAAAAATATTTATCGCTTGTTTTCCCTCCACACACACGGTAATTCCACTCCGATGCCTTGTCACCGCAGTAGGAACTTTTCAGAAAGAGCTTGATGCCGAGATCGTACTCCCAATCACCTCAGCCAATTCTGACACTGCCGTCACATGTCTAGCACCTTTGCTTTACCAGTAAGGCTACTGAGTGACTAGAGGTTAACCACGGCAAAGTCAGTCCGATCAAGCGGTCAAACTGCAAAGTCAGTCTTACGTTTCCCTGTTGCAGTTGATGCTAATTCCTGCCGTTTTGCGTGCACTTGCTCCAGATCGCAAGGCATCATTCTATAGCGACTAATGCAGCTGAAATCTAGTGATTTCACTTGATTTGAGTGCTAGGCCTATCTGATCCACATGTTCGTCAACCTCATCATTTGACACCAGCATTCACTCATTTCCGATATCTCGCAATACCAAGCCACCTTCCACGATATTTCCGATCAATGCTTTGTCACTCTCTCTTTGATTTTGGCATATATTTGCCTCAATATAAAACTTTCACTACATAGTAGACATTGCAAGGTTTCTTTTCATCACATGAATAGTGCAGCGAATGAGAACGCTCATGAATTTTTTTTCCCTCCTGGTTTTAAATTGAGCCACAGTGGAATGAAGTGCTGGTGCGTGAAATTTAAAAACAAAAAGCCGCTCTTCCAAATGAGACCAAGATATCACCAGCTCAAAATGAGCCACCATCTGACATGTAACTAACGATACATCTCAAATATTGAAGAGATAAGGAACTTGGAAGATCAGGAGAATGGTAGCTGGAGGCTAAAAAAAAAAACATTTTTTAAAAACACAGCAGCAGCAGTCGAGCATTTAGCAAACTTCACACACTTTCAGCATCACCAGGGGTTGGAGAGAGAGTGCAGGTGAATTATTCCAGTCGGCAATAGTATTTAGTGAAAAGGGAGAAAAAATGAGGGTGGAATTTTCCAACAGACTTTCTGTAAACCCACTCTACACCAGCTGCTCTGGAAAAGCTTAGAAAATACAGTGCACTACCTCAGCAGCCAACCAAATGTTTTCGCACTTTTTACACCCGAGAACTGGAGTTAGCCGAGTCCATTTTATTGGGAGCACATTGGTGCACTTTGCTATTTTTCCACCACATTTCTATACCGCTCGGTAGCAACTCATGACATTTCTGCAGGCGATCGAAAACTGAAATCTTGCACCCAGTGCGCCACGAGTAGCAGAAGGATAGATTCAGCCTTGAAGTAAGCAGAGAAAAATATTTTAAAAAAGAAAAAAAAATGAGAGCAACAGGAGTGTGTCTGTCAGACAGTACGATTCACAGATGATCAAAGCCCAAGAAGGCTCAGCTCGAATGGTGTCATCATGACAGGTGCAAGGAAGGAGGTAGGGATGCGGGGGAATAATAAAGCATTGCGTGAAAAGATGTGCATCAGGGATGATGGCCACCTGAAGATAATGTAACATACCTCTAGTAGAGGAAAGAGGTCCTTGTCATCATCCTTCAGGACATTCCACTTCTCAATTAATGGTGGCATCAAGAGGTTGATGTATTCCTGAAATACACACACACAGAAAAGGGGGAAAAAAAAAAAATCTCAGCCCGGCTGCACATGAGACAAGCCAGTGCAGACAAACAACCAAAAGAGCCTATTGCACCATGTATGCCCAAACCCTCATACTAACACAAATCTGGGCTGAACAACCTTAATAATAAGCGCGCTGCCACCTTGGCAATGCACAACAGGAACAGAACTCACAACAGCCACAGCAAGGACCATTATCTTACCGGCTTGTTGAGATGATGTCCCACAGAGTCTGCCAGGGTCCCTATGGCGTCGTAAAGTATAAGCAGGTTCTTGTGCTGCGAGACAGAGGTGGAAGTCGAAAGCAATGAATGAGAGCTCATGCAAGAGAATGACATTTGTTTACAGGGGGGGGGGGGGGGGGGAGCACCAGAGGGTATGTCTGTCAGACAGTACGATTCACAGATGATCAAAGCCCGGGAAGGCTCAGCTTGAATAGTGTCATCATGACAAAGGACAGGGAAGGGAGGGAATAATAATAAAGCATTGCACGAAATCATGTGCAATCTGAGAAGATGGAAATTCATCCAAATACACAAGCACACATGCAGTAAAAGATGGCAAAGGCTGACAGAAATGCACAAGGGGACAAGGGTGGCTGAAAAGCTCCAGCACTGTCCTCCCGATTCCAAGGCAGTCACTGCTCACCTGGTACTTGCTGAAGGCAAAGACTAGCGTCTCCAGGATGAAACCGAGGTAGGGCACCAGTTCTGTGCAGGCCTCCTCCTCCAGAGTGGCAAAGGCACTGCAGGCCGCCTCTTGGACCCTCTTGTTGGCGTCCAGCACCCGCTTCAGCAACTGGACATCGAGGGACAATAGACGAGTGAAAAACCTTGAATGAAATATGAATGCTAGACAAAGTCTTGCTCACTGTTTCTGTTAACCAGAGAACTTGGAAGGGGAGGAGAGGGTAATAGGACCAGAACAAAAAAAAAAAAAAAGTCCTTTGAAATGCAGCCATCGCCTCTTCAAGGCAGTAACACCAATGTGTACCATCCACCTTCCTTTGCTTTCAGCTGGAGCCAAAGCTGAAGTCTCCAAATGATGCAAACAAAAGAGGGCATAGTTCAAAGCCTCCCGCACCCGCCGCCATGGCTCAGTGGTTAGGGCGCCCGACTACTGACCCGGAGTTCCCAGGTTCGAACCCAACCGTGGCGGCCGCGTTTTGATGGAGGCGAGACGCTAAGGCGCCCGTGTGCTGTGCGATATCAGTGCACGTTAAAGATCCCCAGGTGGTCGAAATTATTCCGGAGCCCTCCACTACGGCACCTCTTCTTCCTTTCTTCTTTCACTCCCTCCTTTATCCCTTCCCTTATGGCGTGGTTTAGGTGTCCAACGATATATGAGACAGATATTGCGCCATTTCCTTACCCCAAAAACCAGTTATTATTATTATTCAAAGCCTCCCGCTCCTCGGATGCTTTCTATACAGAGTTTCTCAAAATTATCCAGAGAAAAAGGCTTTGCCATGCCACTGTACGAAAGCCCGGGAAGTGAAACGTTTGTACTTGGCTAGACTAGCAAGTGGCTAGACTAGCGACTACTAGACACCCCCCTCACCTCGGTCATGAGGGGCTGGAGGTAGCAGTCGTGCGGCTGGCTGACCACCCAGTGGGAGTAGCGGCTCAGGGTCCAGCAGGTGATGGACCGCACCAGGGCCTTCTTGTCGCTCAGGCAGCCAATCAGGTAGGGAATCAGCTCCGGCAGGTGCGGCACCATGCCCCCCATGCAGCCCTCGGCGATGGCACCCAGGGCCAGGATGGCCGACTCCTTGATCTCCCAGCCCTGGTGGAACAGCGTCTCCTTCAGGATGGGCAGCAGCACACCCAGCAGTTCCTCGTGGAACACGTTGGCCAGCACATCCAGCGCGGCCGCTGAACACTTCCCTGCGTGCACACAGACAGCATGGCATTGGCTGCACCCTGAAATCCGACTCGAATTGTCTTCCAAGGACATGACCAGTTCTGCCACATGTCCCACTGGCTGCAGCAGCAGCAATGTACAGGGTCGTCTACTTTTGGGGTGAACATGCGTGCGAGTGGCTGTGCTTCACAGATTGCAGCCATGCGCTTGCTTGTTCACCCTAATAGTGGATGACCCTGTAAGCGGGACGCACCTCATATTATATATTATATTATATATTATATTATATATTATATTTTCATATTATATAGTAAAGTGCACAAATACTAATTATGGGAACTCCTGCCATTACATTTTCCCACTTGCACTGTCAGTGATGATCCTTTAATCTACTTCCGGATACTGAACACCCAAGCTAAAGCAAAATGGCAAGTTAACTAATTAAAGCAGCAAACATATACAGTAGAATCTCGGTGATACGAACACGGTTGATACGAATTTCGCGATGATACGAATTCGTAAAATTCCCCGGCCAGAGTGCATTGTGCACAACGTACAGAATTACGGATATTCCGAACTCTCTCCCGGGCCACATCGGATGATACGAACACGCGAGCCGCGACTGCACCCTTGAGCACTAAGTGCGGCCTTCACATCGCTGAAATCACTATCGATAATCGCGCGGTATGCACTGCGAGCAGTGAGCGGCCCTCATATCGGCAAAATAGCGATTGCTAATCGCACGGCTTTCGGAAGGTTTTTTTTTTTTTTCCATGGGGGGGTGGGGGATATTATGTACGGAGGCCTTCGGACGAACCGGGTAATTCTTCCAGTCCTTGAACTCCGAATGACAGAGGTTTACCAGTCATCATGTTATTTTTTGTTGCCAGTCTCGTCATTTTATGAATTTTGTTCTGCATCACCTCATTATAGTTTGGATACTGTTATGCTGTCTAATCAAGTATTACACATTTCTATGCACATCATGTTTCTTTATATGGTACCGAGGCAGTCTAGTTTTATTTTAGTTGCAAAGACCATACACTATTTTGAAAAGAATAAGGGCAACAACATTTTGTTATCATTTTCTGAATTTTTTTGTACTGAACAAATATTCGATATTCGATTTCATATTCGAAGCCACTTTTTCTTCATATTCGTATTCGCATTAGAAAATTTCAACATTCGCACACCCATAAAAAAAAAAAACATCTCTTTTACCTCACACTCAACACAATTGATTCTGCCAGGTCTGATCATTTTTTTAATATTGCTTTTCCGCACCAGTTTCTAGCCATTTAATCACGTGGTGGCCCTTGGCCACGGTTTGAAGGTATGGATAAAATGAACACACTAACAAACACCGCTTTTACTGGCCTAGTGAACCCACTCGCATAACACACACTCCCCCAATTTTGTCACTGAGAATTTACTTTTTTAAGCATTAGCGTTTTTTAAGTGCTTTTCTCAGTTCACGCCGTCCACAGTGCAGACCTTCGCAGTGCACTAATAATACCGCGGTGTGTTTATCTACTGACGATACCTCCGGCAGTGGTGGCGCACTCGGCGTACTTGGCAGAGCGCCAAGAAGCTGTGTGCCCTTGACAGGTGTGCTGAGGGTGGTGACACGACCAGCTATGCCAGTATATGCCTAGAAAGTCGGCGAGCGCTCAAGCATCAGAGAGGAAGTAGCAGTTTAAACGAAAATGCTACAAAAACCTCCTCTACACTGAAATCTATGCAGCAAGCAGGACCTTCAGACTGCCAAGCGATTTTGCCAGCTCGAGATCAGGAGTGCAAATTAAGAACACACTCGAGCTCTGCTTTTGTTGACGATGGATGAAGCGATGGACAGGTGGGTCGGCGGACGGACACTGATATGAAATTTCGACTTGCAAAAAAATCTGTCGAAACTTTTGAACCCTACCCCCAAATTTGATGCCAACTTTTCCGGAAAAAAGAAGTGGGTTCATTACTAGTGAAATCTATGCCTTCTCATTACACTCGTTGAAGACAACTCCTCAAAAATCCCAGCTATCTCGATGGCAGCGGACACACTCACTCAGGTTCCAGTCGGAGAGAGTGTTGTCATCGTCGAGGCCATCGTCCGACACAGAGTCCTCCTGCAAAAGGCCCCGAGTGGAAACTTCGGAAGAGCCCAACAGTGGCAACCAGACACGGAGGCCTACTTCCCTCTACAAAAGGCGAAGTAGCCCCATGCCTTTAGCCCAGAACACGGCACAAGAGAGCACAGCTCAAGGTGCGATTCCAATCTTTAGAATAGTTAGTCCGACAGGAATAATTAGAGAACTTTTTTTTTATAGATTGGTACTACATTGAGAAACGAGAAAGTGGCCATATTTATATAATTCAAATGCACAACTGATTTACATGTTTACTTACCGAAAACAAGAAATTTAAAGCCTGAACCAATGCTCATTTCAGCTTTCATGTTACCTGTTTGGAGAGTTCTTCAGACTATGCAGAGGAGCACACTGACCTCTCAGCCTTGTAGTGACGAGCATTCGTAGCCACCGTAGGTGTTCTGGCTCGCATGCAGACTACGAATGATGGTAAGGGACACCTTCAACGAAATGCCCACACAAAGTGGAGTAACCACTATCCCAAGATCATACATGCATGTCGTTAGCACTTTGAAGGTTTGTGCCATATAGGTACAGTGGTGGACTTTCGCATCACACTGTTTTTAATGTACGGGAATGGTGCCGACCTTTCATTCGAAATCTCGTGCCATTCTCAAGATGCTCTCGCTAGGAGGTGCTGCCACCTCCTAGAAATTACAAGTGTTAACAAAACTGCTTGTGCTGCCTTCCTCGCTGCGGAGAAAGCGAGAACAGATTTTGAGCACTGGCATTTCACGTGGTTTCCCTTTCTCTGTGTGATCTCAACTGAGGTACAAGTTGATTGTTATCGTTATTGGTACACTCTTGCAGAGGACCACAAAAGTTGATTTTGATTTTTGTTGGAGCTGTCCTCAGTTTATTAATGACGCTGGCAGTCACTAAAATACTGTTCCCAATTTCTTCTTTTTTTTGTTTATTCAAAAAATTTGTTTCATTCAAAATCAAAAATATAAAATTTAGGCACTCAAAGGGTTAAGAATCTCGATTTTCATCACAAACACATGCATGCGTTAGAAAAGGGTAAGTACAGTAATCGATTTTTATGTGCCAGAGCTGCACCTAGGCTGCGAGAGACACTTTGAAGCTGGTCTTCCAAGCTTAATCCACCTAAATGTCACACGAGTGCCACTGTATTTTGTTGGCACCAGAACTAAGGCTGGGGATGGAAGATTCAAAACCATGTTCAGCAGCAAAATGTTATACTGTAAAACAATGTTAACTAGGATTTCAGGGGATCAGTGAAAATGTGCAAATTAAATGATGGTCAAACTGTCAAGGGGGGACCAAAAGAAAAAAAAATCAAAAACGTACCTTTGTTTCCTGGAAAAAAAAAGAAAAAGAAAAGAAACTGTAATCACTGACTGCTTCATGCAAGAAATCTGCACAGCAATAACTATTTTTCTGGAGTTCCGGCAGATGACGCAGTGCGCGCACCGCTGTCTGGTAAACCAACACACGTCCCCTTACGACACCCAGGGCATCATGTCGGGGCACTGACTAGGGCAGTGCCAGTGGTTCTAACTATGTGCATTCTCAAATTACTAGGCAATTCCATTAATGATACTACCACCTATTTTTCGGGAATCATCAAATCAATGCACTGTTGAGGCCACCACTCAAGAAAGTGCACCAAAAAAATGTGTAGCTCAGGATGTCTCCATGTTTTAACAATAACCACAACGCACCAGAAATAAGAGCACAGCGCAGCGAGACAGACTACAGCAAATTTCCTGCGCAGTTTTACCGTCTAACAAGTGCCGTCATTTTGAAATGTTCACCTGTACGAGCAACAGTGAAATTGGCACGAAATTTCCGTAGCATCAAAGAGTTCGAGGAAAGAAAAAAAAAAGAAGAAAGAAGCGGTTCATCTTTGTCGGGAGAAAAATTGCGCATACTAGGCACAAGAACAAGAACAGACTATGACATGAGTGTGCAGCTCAAACAATACTGACAATATAAATGCTTGGTACTTGCATAAAATTACAGGGGCTACTGAACAGCACGCTACATTCTGCTAGCCTTGATGTATTGAAACAAAATAGTAATAAAATAAAAATAAAGGCAGCACTCACATCAATGTTGTCGTCCATGTGCTTTTGACTGTGCGTTTTTGACTTGTGAAACCTTGGTCGGATGTCCTCCTCCCGATCAGGAATCATCTCGTCTTCTTCAACGTCTCCCTGAACGATGGACAGGCAGGCCCCCAAGCACGCCAATTAAAGCACAGGCAACATCCTTGTGCGCCGCATAAAAGCTCTCTCACAACGTGCTCAGACAGTACGATTCACAAAAAGCCATCATTTTGGCATCACACTGAACTTCTGTCATCATGAGGAAGAGAAAAGTTAACAAACTAAAATATTTTGTTATATACATGCCTGCAGTACAACATCATCCTTTAACAACAAACAACACGAATATCACTAGATTATCTGCTACGTCCTTCAAGCTGCAGCTCACAGACTCATTATTTTTGTGATCACCAGGAAAAGAAAAAAAGAATGGATTAAATGTTGGCAACATTGCTTCTAGCCCTCCAGAGCCTATGTCATTGCTACACAAGGCAATTTTGGCAGCTTAACCTCGGCTTGTATGTAAGCCAAACAGAAACCAGTGTATCTTGCAATCGATAGCAGATGGAACCATGCGATTCTTTCCAATCAAACTCCAAGCGTAACCTGATAATACACACGCACACACGAAAAGGCGCATAATATCCAACACTCGAGCTTTACCCCCCATTGGACATTCCACAATGACGCATTTCCCAAGCTGTCAGTTCTGCATGGTCACTTAAAACTACATCCGCTAAACACGCCCCATGGTCAAGACACAATTTTTGAGCACCTTTGTTTCGTAAGAACAAAACTGAAGTTGGCCTGCATAAACTGAACATCATTTACCATTGAAAAAAAAAAAAAAAAAGCCACTTTCCCTAAAAAAAACGAAGCTTTCCTGAACTAGAAAACACCAAAAACTGAGAAGCCGGCATTGTTCTCGCAGGCAAGCAAACTGCAGTGATGCATAGAGCAGCGTTAGCCAAGCATCCCCGAGGCTAGATAGATCATACAGCTCGGCTCCCCTTTGCTGCCATCTTCAAGTTTCCAGATACACTCGACCTTGTCATCAACGTCATGACTTTGAATTAGAGCAGTGGGCGGAAAAAAAAGGGGTAGGGTTCTAATGTAGCTAAATTGAGTAGACATGCGAAAGCATGTGTTTAGCCTGACTGGCACATGGTTTTGCTGTGCTGGGTCATCGGCACGTCTGGTGACAATATATTCAGGTTGAGCTGATCTGATCTGTTCGCGCCGCAGATGGAAGTTGATTAAGATGACAATGTGCAATGTACAGCACAACAGTGCGTTGCAGTTTAACACGAGGCATGATCGGCTGCGGTGACAACATAGTGCTCTCGAGCAGTGGCCAGCGAAGCTGATCTGTTTGTGCTGCCACGGGTTCGAATACCAGTTGCAACAATATTTACTTTATTTGTTCAAGATCAAGGCTTCAGCGATGGCCTGGCTTTAGTAGCTTTGGTCATGAAGTAGAGCTTCCGCTATAAAAAATATCTGAACTTTGAACAGCACTTTTCTCAAGCCATAAATGCATCTCGTTAACAAACGCCATTACACAAAAGGGGCCCAACTATAAGATTTTACTCAGGTAAAATGTTCGATGGGGCTGTGCTCGCTGTCCCTTTGCTGAGCTCCCTTCCCTCCTCGACAGATCTTCCACCAAAGACCTCAAGCTCGAGAGAAGCTGGAGGAGGAGGCCTCTCACCTTGAGCAGGATGATGTCAATCTCGGAGTACTTCATGCCCCGGACCAGAATGGGCACCAGGCGCGAGAGGTGGGGGGCCAGCACCTCCCTGCAGATGGGCTGCTCCGCCAGCGAGAGCCAGAACTCGCAGGCTTCCAGCGCCACGCCTTCGTCCGAGTCTTGTGTCCGCATCAGCATGTACTGGGTTGTGACACCAAGGGAGGCACCGTCACCTTGCCATTTATCTATGCTGTACTCACCACACAGGCTGTCCCAGCTAAAATGGATCCAGATTTTTAAAAGAAAGCGTACTTCCCAAATTCAAATGACTGTTAGAAGTTATGTAAAGCACCAGTCAGTACTTTTTCTGTCCCACCTACTTCAATAATTAGCTGACATTAATCAGTCAACTTTTTAAATATGGCTTTAAAGGCTGAGGTGTGAATTGGAAAGTTGTCGAGCACCATGAAAATGGTTCGACCCAGGTACTTCCGACGAGGCAGCCTTAGCGCCGCTCATTTCATACAGCAAAAATGAAAGCCTGCGAAGTTTAAATGCTACCATGTGACAGCTTAATCCATGCACCCGAATGCGCCGTGATTACAGCGCTCTCATCCACGACTAGGTAAAACACAGGTAGTTTCACGCCTTCTGAGCTGCCCATTACAGGACTTCACGTTGCCGTTTGGTTCCGATATAACTGCCACCGGATGTTGGCGACGCTGTGGAAAAGTGCGCCGACATTAAACTATCGGTTAAGCTCTCCTAATTTGCACACAGTTCGGTTACCACTTCAATGTGTCACCTGAAGATGACATCACCAGTCTGTGTGAAGAGGACATACAAGAAGCAAAGTTTGCAGCACGCAGAAGGGAGCCTCACCTCGATGATGTTGTGAATGTGGGGGATCAGGCGGTCCATGCGAACCTCCAGAAGCATGACTAGAGCTCGGCACACGTTCTTCCGCACCTCAGAGTCTTCGTCTGAAGCGAGGTGGAACAGGTTCTGCAGAAACAATGTCGGGGGGGTCAAAGGAACGAGTTGCAGAGAGGCTCTGTACTGCTGCAGCTCTCCAAGAACAGCAACTTCTAATAGGAGGTAGGTGTCGGATTACAAAAGCAACGTTTAAAGGGTTTACTGATATTCCACAGGTTTACTGATATTCCTGAAACCAGATCAGATTTATTGATTTCAAAGAGGAACCACAGAACAGTTCTATATATTGGTCACTCATTATACAAAAACGTGACGATATGAAGTGCACATAAAATAAAAAGGTAATAATTTACTGACTCTTTAAAACCCAGATATATGAAAGTTTCGAGACGACTACACCAAGTTCAATGCATTAACAATTCAACATATAAAATATGCCAATATACAAAGTGCATTTCATGAAGGAATGAAGGTGCACTCACCGACCCATTTTTTGGACTTGTGAGATATTTCAGACTTCAATGAGGGGCCGACAGACCCCTCACACGAATGTGTACATATCCATGACCGATATTTAGGGACTCTGTGGAGTCCAAAAGTATTTTGTGCTAAAATGCCAGCAATACCGTGGAGATGGTTTTTTGACCAGCAGTTGGTTTTTTTGGCCTAACATAGATGCGAGCAGGCATTGCTGTCACAACCAACCAGCTCTCCGCTGCTGTGAAAGGCGCCATCTTGGATTTAAACAGGGCCAATTGGATGGACTGGCTATTTGTTCTTCACTGTTGCCACCCGAGATAATGGCACTTTCTTAGTAGTCTGATCGAGTTGAAGATGGGAAAGCTGCAGCATCTGCCGCAGCTTAGACAACGCCACCCATAGTCCACGCCAGGTAGGGTACATTGAAAGGCGCTCACTTCTCCCCGAGGGTTACCTCTCTCGGTCTTCACGACCATTGTTACCCACGAAATCTAGACAGTTGACGCATTCATTTGCGGCATGATGTGCCGCCACATCGCACTCTCTGGTATTGTGACACGAGGTGGTGCAGACATGGCGAAAGCATGACTGTGGCTCATATACAGTCTAACATAGCTAGCTTACAAGCAGAATGTCCGGAGCAGAAAAGTTTGCCATTTTTAAAGCAGCTTTTTTGCAGAAGAGTGAATTTCTTCGAATTCCCGGATTTTTCAGACTGATCAATTACAACCATTTTCCTGGTCCTGCCAAGTATGGAGAATCGGTTGAAGACTGTAGTTTCAAACCCAGATACATTTTTTAGAGAGCCCCACACACGATTCGATATACTAGCAATTATACACGCAAAAACATGCGGACACGTAAAGCGCACCTCAATGAAGGAGTCAATGTGCAGCATCAGGGCCTGTGTGCGATTGACGATGAACTGGTTGATGCAGGCGATGGCATGCGACCGGATCCGGGGGCTACTGTGCCGGAAGAACTGCAGGAACTTGGGCACGAGCACATTGAGTGGCCTGTTGAGTGCGTCTGTGTCCAGCATCTCAGCCGAATCCTCGCAAATCTTCTGCAGGGCCCCGAACGAGCCCTCGCAGACATTGTAGTCCTCCGAGTCGAGTAGCTGGCAGAGGCGTGGCAGCAGCTCGGGCCATTGGGTGAGCTCGCCCTTGGAGGCGATGGTGGTGATGAGGATGCCAACCGTGGCACGAATGAGGGGCGAGTGGTCGCCCACACTCTCCAGGCATTCCGCCTTGATGAACTCGCCCACCTCCCGGGGAAACTTGTCAAAGTGGGCCTTCACGTTGTTCTTCAGGATCAGCCCACTCAGGGACCGTGTTGGTTCATCTGCATTTTTTTACACGCACTCATGGGGTTGGCAGAGAGCACAAGTACTACACGTAACAGGGAGCATGGTGCTGTGCGGGACAGCTGGTTGTCCGGGACAAATGAATGCAACACAAAGACGACGCAGACCACTGCCCTGTTGTACGAGTCGACTGTGAATTTTGCATAATTACTGCGCAAAGCAACACAGAAAGAACAGCCAGAAAAGACTAAGAATAGAATGGGATACTTAAGAGAACGGAACATAACAATGCCCCACCTCACCACCAGAGGCACAACGGGCAGGCCAGAAAAGACAGGCACCCATGCACCGATCAAAAGGACACCTTCACTTCTGCAACCCCATCATGCTCAGGTTTAATATGTTAGACTGATCTTCACACACCACTATTGACGGAATAGAGGCTGATGTATAATCCTCCTAGTAGGCAATGAATGGGAACAAATGAAAACTAGCATGCCGAAATATCTGTTAGCATATGCGCGTAGGACAAGGGCCAAAAACAACTAAGAAGCGAGCAGTGAGGCCTGCCTTGACAATCTGTCAGGTTAGCAGTGTGATGCCAATCTTAATGCCATCATGGGCCTCCTAGAAATTTAACTAACACACACTGTGGCCATGATACTGGTCTACTGGTTTCAACACAAAGCAGCAACACCATAGTTAAGAGACAGTGTCATCATCAACCTGGCTACAACCCTGGCAGGATGAAGGCCTCTTCCGCAGACTCCATGACTGAGTTCGACCTGTCCTGCACCTGCTATGGCCACCCTTTTAACATAAATTTCCCCGTCTCATCAGCCCCCACCTCTCTCAATTTACCTCGTCTTGGAATCTGCCCCGTTACACGTCCCGCCCGTCTCCAATTTCTCTTCTCGGTTCTAGCTCCGACGTCACTGACTTCTATTTGTTGCCTAACTAATATTCTACTATCTGAATATATGCCCTATATGTGCCTTCTTACAGCCTCCCGTGTTGTCCTCAATTTCTTTTCTAGCCTTTATGCTAACCCCTCAGCTTCTGTACGAAAGGTAGGTACTGGTAAGATGAGACTATCACGCACTACTATGCGGTGTCGCCTTCACGAAAACTCAATACAACAATCCCTTTCAGCTTGCACATCAAGTGAGAGTTCATCAGCTTGGATGAACACGACCTTTTAATGTGAACAGAGGACGTCTACAGCAACCCGACTATTTCTTCATTTCGTAAAAAAAAAAAAAAAAATGCGTTTTCATTTTCTGGACCATGGCTTATCAGGTCCCTAATTAGTGATTACTGAATGCATGCACACATGCAAGCCATTTGCTGTGCTACTAACAAGAATGCAGAAAGAAAAGAAAAACAACAGAGAACAGTCACGCTATGCCGATAGGAATGAGCAAAAGCTAACAGAAAAAAGACTGCACTGCATACAAAACCAATGCAAGACAAGAAGCTGCAAGCTCACCCTCAGTTTTCAACTTTGTGAGGACAAATATGAGGTAGTTGTTGAAGTCTGGATACTTGTTCAACTCCTCGAGTTTCTGCCAAAAAAAATAAAATGATTATAACAAAACTCAGAGCAGTGTGAAAAATTATGGGAAAAAGACCCGAGGAGGACGCATTCATTTAGGCAATGGCTGTGCCAATTGAAACCCTGCTGTGCTACGTCTCATTGAAGCAATGCAGAAGTGTGCAAAGTGCTGGCACTAACCACTTGCAACAAAGACCAGAGCATCAATGCACGAAACTCTTCAGAGCTCCACAAGCACCTGGTTTTTCTGCGCGGCAGAGGTGAAGGCAATGCTTCAAGTGCCTAGCATGTGAGCGTGAATAAATAGGTTCCTTTAACCACTACCAAGAGCACCCCTCGACTTTGTATATTCCCTCGCAACTTTAGCAAGCAACTGCTACTGTTGCACCTCGTTTAATTCACAATGCTGTCTTGGGCAAGGGAAATCACTGCTTTCAGTTTATTAAGTCGGATCCGCTCACTAGAGAACATGACAGGGACCATAAGCCTTAAACTATTAAAACTATATTCGAAGCAGCTCACTATTCACAACCCCTCCCGAGATTACAAAACAGCTTTGTTTGAAGACTGCGGACATGTTTTTAGGCAGTGCAGAGAGAAAGATCCCCTTAATTCCATGCACTATGGCTTCTCTGCAAGTCCGCGGGGTTATTCGAAACCAGCGCCCTCAAATGGCTCTGTGCACTATCACAAACTTGGCTTCGTATACTTAAAAAAGAAAGATCCAAGAAGACGACGCCAGAAACGCAATTGAACGCGTCTCCCTGTTCTGTTTTAAGATTCCAGAGGCGCGGAGTCCTTCAACTTGTAGGTCACGTCTGCCATTAAATGCATGTTCTTTCTTACCGGGAATGTTCCGCTTCAGCTAAGTTCTGCCGCGTTCTATGACATCCTGAAAAGCCTCCCTCAGTTACAATTAATCGTGAGCAACGATTCGCAAAAGACTGCAAACTAGAAACACGTTCAACGAAACGCAGTGATATTGCTACCGGTTGACCCGGCGTCGCTGCACACTTCAGACATATTCGAGAGTTTCTATGAACCACAGTCCAAATAACGCACCTAGTGTGAAAAAACACTGCGGTCATTAGCGGTCGTTTAGAACCGGCTTCACGTCAGCGTGTGGCCTTCATTTATTATTTATATTTTTTTCCGCTTTCCGGCCATTCATGCCCGATCGAAGCCGGCGGCGCCAGACACGTTCCAAGCACTCTGCGACACATCAACGCGGCAAATGTTTCCTCATGCGGCCTAACCTAACCAACCCTGCGTTAACGGGAAAGGATGCGAGCCCGCACAGAAGCCGGCAACGGTAGCGACGACGCGAACACGATCAATGGTGCGAGATTAGATTATTGCCCAGTACGCAAAAACCTCGGAGGTCGGGGCGTTGTGGCGGAAAAAAACCGGACAGGCTCGAATCTGCGCCGTGAAACCACACGCTCGATGCCTCTCGAGCAGGCAAAATTCGTTCGCGAGGCTCGCGCAGCGAGCATTTCAAAACTGCCCATTGATCCGCGGTGGATGGTTACGAGCGCGACTAGGCCTAACTCATGCTACCTCCGTTGCGTGCGCGAACACACGCATCGCGAAGAGACAAGACGAACCGAAGCGGCCCGATGGTAATACCTGCTGAACAGCTCGCTGCGTCGCCGTGTCGGGAGACTGGGATTCTTTCAGCAGCTGCAGGATTTGCCGGAGTCCGTCTTCTTGAGGTTGCCACGATAAAGACATGCTGCCTCGCATCTTTCACGTAACCGGCTAAAATTCGATGCGGACGAGGAGGAGAAGAGAGAGAAGGAGGGTGAAAAATACAGTGAGAAAGCAGCGCTGCTACGGCGCAAAACGCACCGCACACGGGTCGCTCGCAAGCTCACGAACGGAGCGCGTCGCAATTGCCATCGCCACAGACGCAATTACGCGATATGCGGTGAGCCTAGTGTAGTATTATCTCGTTAACAGTGAATGGGACAAACCTTACGAATATGTCAGTCGGTGCTCATGGCGGATAAGTGAGGCGGCTGTAGGAAGACGAGGTGCGTCAGAGTCGCAGTCGTGTAGTTTATGGTATACCTTACACAGAGTGCCAAAAACATTACAATAAATACTTCTTGACATAAAATTATAGGCCTAAAAAAATTTATAGTAAAAACTATTACAAATGCTGCATCGTTACTTTTTATTATTTTCAGCATAATTCAAAAGGTGGCGCTAGCAGCACAGCACGCGTTCGCGCGCGCAATATAGCGCGAGTTTTAAATTTGAACCACAGGAGCAAATCTGCGTCACCGCTGCATGCAAATTAGTCCGCGCTTCATTGTCAGCCTGCTGTATTTGTTTTTCCCTGTCCCAGGCTGTTTCTATTTCTAGAGTGCTTGGCTTCACTTGGACTCGGCAGGTGAACAACGGGCCTCAGCGGAGAAAGCGCTCTTTTTCACTGGGCCTTAGTACTGGCCTCTTTCTCCTCGAACGTTTGATTGAAACACCTGTTCAAACTTCACGCCATCACCACCATCATCACTATCAGCCTGACTACGCCTACTGCAGGACAAAGGCCTCTCCCATAGCTCTACAATGAACCCTGTCCTGTGCCAGCTGCTATCACCCTATCTCCGCAAACTTCTTAATCTCATCCGCCCATTTAACTTTGCGCCCCCCCCCCCCCCCCCCTGTTACGCTTCCCTTCCTTTGGAATCCACTCCGTTACCCCTAAGGACCAGCGGTTATCTTGCCTTCGCATCACACGCCCTAAGCCCATTTCTTCCTCTTGATTTTGACTAGGATGTCATTAACCCGCGTTTGTTCCCTCGCCCACTCTGCCCGCTTCCGGTCTCTTAACGTTACACCTATCATTTTTCTGCGTTGTCCTTAACTTCAACTGAACCCTTATCGTTAGCCTCCACGTTTCTGCCCAATAGGTGAGTGCCGGTAAGATACAGCTGCTATATACTTTTCTCTAGAGGTCTGTTATATACTGACCTACTCTAACCTCGGGTCGATGATTAAGGTCTTGTCGAGTTTCTCTGTGTGAGATCTTTTCTTTTAAGTTACAGTTTAACTGTCTATGTGACTCAACTTGTAACGCAGTTTGCCCTTGTACATCCTGCAAATATATTTTCTCTTTGTCTTCATCATCTGGCATCAATCATCGTCAGCTCCTTCAACACCGTCGAATTCACGTTTGGAGAGGTCCTGTGCCCCTCCGAAGAAACGCAAAGATCCATCTTTGAATTTACTATTGGTAAGCTGACATTCATGATCTGAGGGAACGTTCCAAATGCGCTCCACCCCATTCTTATTCGTCTAGTTATTTCGCTTATTTGCTAGTTATTTTACATACTTGACGGCATCTTTTCTAACGCAAAGCTCCAGCTATTCCGCATTCTAATCGACTTTTTATGGTCATTAGGGGTAACTCACTAGATTCCAAGAGAAGGCAAGCGTAGCATGGGCTGACAAAAAGTTAGGTACGCGAATGAGATTGAGAAGTTTGCGGGGATAGGGTTGCCGCGGATGGCGCAGGAGAGGGTTAGTTGGGAGAGGCCTTTGTCCTGCAGTGGGCGTAGTCAGGCTGATGATGCATGATGGTGATATTGATGACGACGACGACATACTGTTGTTATGACCGATACCTAGCAGTTACGCAAAAAGGCAGGCATGGGCGAATCTCCTCCATCCCTTGAATGGTCCCACGCATTCCGTCTCCCTAACTGCACACCTTTCAATTTGGCAGAACTGGCACTGGTCCTGGCCTGGCGTGAATTGCTCTGATCTTGGTTCAGCAATATCTGCGGCAGCTTCTTTACCGCTGTGCGTAATAATCATTACGGGTACTCAAAGCTCTGGTTCTCGAAGATGAACAATTTATTCACGAATGTGTGATGCCGGCCAGCATACGTTGAAGAGCAGAACCTCAAGGTCTCGAAATTATATGCCTGAGGTGTCCACTATGTACAGCACCTCTTTCTCGTTGCCTCGATCTTGATTATGAGGAAAGGAAATGCGCCGTAGCTGTCCCACTTCTCGATGGACACCTCAACTGCGCCGTGAGGGAAGGGATTTTGAGATTTTAGAAGCTTAAAATTTGAAACACAGAGCCGCAAAAATAAGGAAGTGGAGGGCAAAAAGAAATACATAAAGCAAAAACAAAACACGAAAAAACGGGTCCAGATTTGTGGGTGGCCATCGTCATGTGTGCAACTGTGTTTTTCTTGCCTATGTACTTCGTGCTTCCAAAGAAGAATGAAAGTATACAAACTCGCCCAGTATTCAATTCTGACTCAGTTTCCTCTTGCCCGCTCAGCAGAAGAGCATTTGCAATCATATCCAATAATTCTGGACACAAGCATTTTTGAACGGGCAAGAGGTTTTGGACGCAATTTTTTTCATATCTTGGAAGATTTCACTATAAGAATCAATATATCCGCAGATCTCCCGTCGGCAGGCTTGAATTTTCTTGCTATTAACGTTCTTGCTATAGTCAAAAACGTTTCCCAATCGGTTTTTTATAGCATTCTTAACTGACCGATGCGAGCAATGGAAAAAATTTAAAACAAAAATATTGCTACGCATCAGAAGAATGAGCCATTACCATCAATATTTCCAAAAAAGTCCTTGCAATATTGCAACCCAAGCAGCACAGGTCATCGGCCCAATATTGCAACAGGATGGTCCCATCCTGCTCCTTTGTAGGGCCAGCTTTGCCAATACAGTTATAATGTTGGGCCAATTACTTGTGCGGCTTGGGAATATTCAAAATTTTCGTTCAAGAATGTTGAACAGGGTCAACGAGTTTGGCCGCAGTTAAATGCTTCTCTCTCAGATTTTCAGTCAGATTTTTATTTTGTGAGTGCGTCGCTTTTATGCGGTCCCCCATCATTTCAAACATGCAAATTTATGCGTTTTTTGGAATAAATATCGTGATTGATTAATTGATTGGAAGGGGGCAGAAGCCCGAAACAGAGCAGTGCTGAGCATTTCGGAAGTATCCACAAAATCGACATGTCTACATGAGCATATGGCCTAAACTAGGCAGCTTCTGTTGGTCCAAATAACCGCGGACACCTTACTTATCTCTCAACCTCGGATGACCGCCACTGTGACCAACGGTGGCGTTAGCAATCGTTTGTCATTTTGTGCAAGAGCAGCCATTTTTTTTTATAATGCACCAAACGCGACATGATCGCAAATGCTGGAGGGACTCTGTGTCGGTGTTGTTCGTGAGAACCACGAATTCTGGATGCATGCACCAGAAGCGTGCCGTAACTTTCCTCCATAACATATATTGAAAAACATTTCTCTAATGATCGGTTTATATGTAGAACTATACACCAAGGAGGAGACGCGTTTCAGGCGTTCGGTAAACGTTGGTGGTTGATTGGGTTGAATGTCAGGGATGAACATCGGGGGAATGCCCTAAGCGCTTTAGACAAGGACGGGATTCTGAGTCCTTGTGAAACCATGTGAACAAGACTAGCTTTCAAACGGCCTCAAAAGCCATTTCGACGCGTCCTCAATGTCCAACACTGAGCCGCGTCTAAAGAATTAACATGATGGTTTGACACCACGGCACTATACACTCTAAACAGACAGGACTAAAAAGAGGGTAAGCTTTCCTCTAGAGCACTTTTATAAAGAATCCTGGCATATCCTGGCATAGCTCGGCTATGCCAGGATATACGTAGCGAAAGCTAAGGCATAGTAAGCTTTCCTCTAGATCACTTTTTATAAAGAATCCTGGCATATACTGGCATAGCTCGGCTATGCCAGGATATATGTAGCGAAAGCTAAGGCATAGCTTGGTTAGCCTTGGTTAATCTTGGTTGCAAGTCCAGGTTAGTCTGGTTGTCTGGCTAGTTGTTGTCACGTGGTTCGTCACGCGGCTGGTCAGGTGACCAGTCACGTGGTTGGTCACGTGGTGGGGTGCGAACACGGTGGGAATGCGAGCACGGCGAAGCTGCGAGTTCGTAGGCAATGTAGCTTTCGCTACAAAAGGAGAGAACTATAGGACAGCTTACTGCCTTTTTACTCCCATATAGGCGCATTCGTGTTTAGAGTGTACACAACGGCCAACGCACAAAGCTGCGCCCATAGTCTGCAAGTTTCACTGAGTAGACAAGTCCGCAATGTGGTCTGAGCCATTTGATTGGAACACCAAAGGAGAAGGTGACGGCTGCGTGGCGACAGCTGACCTGTCTTTCCTGTTACGTCATCACGGCTGAAATCAAACTTGCCATTGCGTCAATTACTCTATAGTGCAAATGAGGGGACTACAAAACTTGCGCCGTATATAGAGGCCTACGTATTCATTAAAACGTTATGGAAAGCTGAAACAGCAGCCTGTGTTTGGTTGAAACGCGGCGGGAGCTTCTAAAGGCAACTAACGCGATCCGAGGAAGCGGTGATGGCTTTTGCCGTTTTTTTTTTGGAAAAAAAAAATACGCCAAGTTAAGCCGCACCAATTTGTACATGTCCGCTTAGTGTTGCACACCTTTAAAATGCGAGTCCTGTTCATCTTGTTTCGGGATATTCCTGTTGAAAAATACAACAGAAAATTTTCTGTTGTCACAACAGATTTTTGTGGCATTTTTGGCCATGAAGTATAGTAGTGGCAAAAGAAATTTTCCTAGTGACAATGAAATTTTTTTGTGATATTGTGCAGTTCCTTGTCGCAGCGACAGTAAAGAAAATGCCATAGAAAAGTACTGCAATACTGTAGTCGGATACGAGTCAAGAAAAAAAAATTGGAATGGGGCACTTAAGCTGGGAGTCCTCATACCACTCCTGGCGCAGTGGTGCAGCGGTTAAGCGATGGCCCTGCGATGGCAGGTGCTCCCAGCGGTGGGCCTTGTGCGGCACAGGTTGCTCTTCTTGAGCGACCAATCATTAATTTAACTGCCACCTGCCACGGTGGGCAGGTTGTGATGACGCAGCAAGGTCACGTGTCCTGGGAGGCCTACCTGCCTCCTAGGTTGCTCTCTAGGTGGCACCACCTTCCCGAGTCATGCTCCTGATTTTTCGCTGACAACGCCGACACCTGATTTTCTGTACAACGAGGCCTTTAACTTTGTCGCGTTAATAAACCTCTCCTATACAGTTTTAGCTCCTATGAAGTCCCCCTGCTCTTAATAGCGCCACACTTAACAGCAATCCTTCGAGCCGGGACCTGTGGTCTTCAACTTGGGAACGAGGTCTTTCTAATACCCCTGTTACACGGGCGTTTTCAACGGCAGTTCAGTTGATTCTCAGTTGAACTGAACGGCAGTTAGCGGTGTTACACGGCAGTGCTAACTGCCGTTGAAATCTCAAAGGCAGTTGAGTTCGACTGAGATCGGGGATACCAGTTGAACGGCCAACTGACAAGATGGCGACCTACAGACCGAAAAACGTGCCCTCTTACTGGATTGTCTTGGCTCAGTGTGCTTCAAACCCGCAAATTTCTACCGCAAAGCAAAAAGTACACAAAAATAATTGTCACTATAGTAAATAATATATACACTACGATCATTTACAACAAGAAAAAATGCACACACTGCTTTTTTTCTTATTTAAACTTCGCTCTAGACGCGAGGACATGTGGTTAGAGTGCTAACTGAACTGAACGCGAAGTGCTCGTGTAACAGCTGGCGATTCCAGTTGAGTTCAACGGCAGTTGAAATCCTCAACTGGAGGTTAACTGAACTGTCGTTGAAAACGCTCGTGTAACACGGGTATAAGGTCCCTCATCGAACAGAATGGTGACAATTAAAAGTGCACTGCTGTGCGAGAAAACAGAGAGAGAGAGAGAGAGAGAGAGAGAGAGAAAACTAAAGGAATTTTGCCTACCTACTCTGTCGAAAAACACGCGACACAAAATGTTCTGTCGTTGCAACAGACTGTTTGTAGTATTTTTGGCCATGAATGCGTAGTAGCAACAGAAAGTTTTGTAGAAATGACAGAACCTTCTGTAGTATTGTGCTGTCCTTTGTCTTAGTGACAGAACTGCGAAAAAACTTTGCATTACTACAGAAAAATTTGCCGTAACGAGAAAACAACAAAAATGTTTGGCGTATTTTGACTATTATTCTGCCATCTTTTCGACTGGGTAACACTTGACACGTGTGCAACTGTAGAGAAAAATATAAGAAATTCCCAAGTCATAGGGAAATCAAATTAAGCCAACTTCACGATTTTTAATTGCTTACAGCTGCCCGTTGCCTCGTAGGTTTA
The DNA here is from genome assembly GCF_052857255.1 of Amblyomma americanum. Classification (NCBI taxonomy): domain Eukaryota; kingdom Metazoa; phylum Arthropoda; class Arachnida; order Ixodida; family Ixodidae; genus Amblyomma; species Amblyomma americanum. The sequence goes on along the minus strand of NC_135507.1, from coordinate 32,589,112 downwards.
TTAACAATCAGGACAGAAATCAATGAACCAGTACATGATCCATTCAAAGAGAGGTTTATTTGGTGATCAGTCATTTTAAAACTGCGCGAAGAAGACGGGACGACAAGACGATACACAAACAGGACCGCACAAAGCGCAGACTTCCAACCAGACTTCCAACCGTGAAAGCAGGAGTCTTATAAGGGTCTTCAAAAAAAAAAACAATGTACACTCTCAGATTAAGTTTGAACGAGGCAGAAACAAACAAAATAACAAGGGAATAACAATGCCACGTACGCACTAAGACCGACAGAGAGTACTGACGTGCCTATCAGGGAATTTAATCTTTTTTCTCGATAATGATAAAGATGGGGAGCTGACGCAGTTGTCACTCCTTCTGGCGATGTAGAAAGCCTCGATTAGTTCTTCCGTTTTTGTTTTTGCCTTCTACAGGGACGCCGTTCTTTCCGACAACGGTGAGCAGCTGTTGCAGCCGCAGCCCTTACAATGCAGGGGAAGATTAATATCTACCCGTTTGCGCATGGCTCGTTAAAAAATTCTAGAGCGCGCTCATTAAAACAGCGGTCAGTTTGTCCAATGTAGGACCGGCCGCACGACACGGGTACCTCGAAATCACGTCATAAATGCATTATGTGATTTTGCACTGACGGTTTTGAAGCGAAAATCTTCACTACGCTAGGTAAAGCAGTCGTCGCGTAGGCCGGAGAATGACCTTGAACGACCTTCAGCCCAACCACGTTAGCCGTGTATGACCATATGTGGTACAGCTATGGTGTCAAACCATTGATCCCTGACCTTGACCCATGACCTTTAGTTGACATTTGACATTGTGTGAACTTGGGGTTGGCCTTTGATATTACGAATGTGAAGCCACGTGATGACATCCGATAGCGGTGTCGTAAGACCATGTGATACCACGTCATAGCCACGTGGTCGTGTGGGTATACTACATATAGAACGGCTGTCGCGAGCGTGTACCGGAGCTGCCATGGACGAGCCTCAGACGCTTAGCAACAGTCCTTGCTTTTCGCTGAGTTCAAGGGTTAGCTAAGTTAAGCCGCTGCCAATTTTTTTTTTCTTGCACAAGTTGGCATCCCGTATTTCTTTATTTGTAGGGGGCTGAAAAAAGGACACGAATCCCATATCTTCCAAGCAACCTTCTTAATGCTGTGTGGATAGACAAGGATAATACGGCATAACAAAAGGTGGTTTTTGGTCTGAGCGTCCATCTTTCCATTGTGAGGTTTTAAGCTTCTGAAGCGATCTTTCGCATGTGCTGCGAATTGGTTGGTGCGGGTAACTGGTAGAGAGCAGTGAAAACTGGAAGAAACCATGTGTGCACAGGACTTGTGTGTAGGGCAGAGAGGCAACCAACTAGACATGATGATGTCTCGTTTTAAAACCTAGGCATGGGCGCTCTTGTAAGGTAAAATATTTTTGTTCAACCTTGGATTATACCACCAACAAACGTGGGCACCGAGGAAATGTAGTTTTAGAACTAAAAACTAGACTATATTACAATGGGCAATGGTACCGTCTGTTAGTGGACTTTGCGCTAGATTTGGCTGGTTTTCAGCTTGCTTAGGTGGTGGTAGTGGTTTTATTAAAAATAATAGCAAAAAGGAAGGAAAAGATTTTTGCTAGCCCCGGCATCTGCCACCGATACTGAAGCACCCGAGCTGGGGCAGCGGAAATAAAGGACAGCAGGCAGAATGGAGAAACGAAATGAAAGAGGTGAGGGGACAGGAATAGAGGACAGGGAGAGAAGTAATATGTACAAACTATTTACACAATAAGTAATGTGTCCAGGTTGTGCGCGTAATTAGTTCATTTTAGAGGAATTAAATCACATGCTGAGAGGGAACAGAAATGCGTTTTCAATGGAAGCCGAATTTTCTACGGAGCTCTCAGCGCAATGTGCCTACATTTAGTCGACTTACAGGGGATTAAGAAAAGTAGCCGTGGATTAATTAAGTGCGGCTGCGCGAAGCCAGCCCGCTTTCGGCAAATCATAAGCTCAGTTGAGGTTCAGATTGAAGGGTATCCGGTTCTTGCAGGAATCTCGGGTTGGAGCGGAATATTTAATGCTACACTCTGAACACGAATAACCCTGTATGGGATTAAAAAGGTAGTAAGCCGACCGCTAGCGCACGCTTTTTTAGTGAGCAGGGTATGCTGCACAAGTTCGGGAGTATATTTCGGTCACTTAATATTCGGAACGATTATTCTCGGCAAAAGGAGGCAAGTGCTCACTGCAAAACACAGTCTACAGAACACAGTAACTAGATATGTTACCCGTTACGCTAAGAAAAAAGGAACGCGTTATCGCCCTACGTTACCTAAAAAAAAAGTAACGCGTTACTGTTACCGTTACCGAAAAAAATTGCCGCACGTTACTTTGCCGTTAATTGATGGCCATAAATTTTAATTAGTGCGTCTGCGCCTTAAGAACTCAAGATATCAATTTTATAAAGCTCATATTTCACATGAAACATCTAGCCGGACAAGCATTTTACGCGAAATACTGATTTAACGAGAATACTTTGCACAAATGTGCAGAAGCTTAGCAATGTTATAGTGGCCTAAAGTTGTCTGTAGAGTTACATGTGATGGATCCTAACTCTGTGGCACATAATAATAATAATAATAATTGGTTTTTGGAGAAAGGATATGGCGCAGTATCTGTCTCGAGTATCGGCGGACACCTGAACCGCGCCGTAAGGGAAGGGACAAGGGAGGGAGTGAAAGAAGAAAGGAAGAGAGAGGTGCCGTAGTGGAGGGCTCCGGAATAATTTCGACCACCTGGGGATCTTTAACGTGCACTGACAACGCACAGCACACGGGCGCCTTAGCGTTTTTCCTCCGTAAAAACGCAGCCGCCGCGGTCGGGTTCGAACCCGGGAACTCCGGCTCATTAGCCGGGCGCTCTAACCACTGAGACCCCGCGGCGGGTCTGTGGCACATGGTGAAGCCATTGTATGAATGTGAAATTAAACACGAAATGACACTTCATCATCAACTCTATAACTTCACAAAGAAAACATCGCTGAACTCGCAACAAATTTACAGTAATTTTGAAAAATGTGATGTTCCAAAATGCTCGGAATGCTTCCACTCTTTTGAGAGTTGTGTGTGTGAGTGCTTCGGGAAGAGGAGGTAGATGAAGGCAAGTGTGTGAATGCGTGTTCGAGCACATGATTCGTGGTTTACGGCTATTCTGCCTTTTTTTTTTAGTTGGGTGGGTCGTCAAGGGCAGGTGTTTTCTGGCATGCATGCGAGCCGCAACAAAGGTCGTCGAGAGCACCTGTTTATTTGCAACATGACTAGGTGCTCTGCGCTTTTTTTTTTGTAAAAAAAAGGGGCGTAGTGGGGGACAACTGGAACAAAAAGTAACTAGTAATGTGACACCTCACGTTACCGAAAAATGTTAACCTAAGTACGTTACCCGTTACCGTTCCGAAATGGTAACGAGTACGTTACTAAGTTACCGAAAAAAGTAACGCGTTACCGGTAACGCCGTTACTTATAACGCGTTACTGCCAACACTGGCTAGAAGATAGAAAAAAATGCAAGGAAATACAGGTGTCGCCATCACCTGCCGATTTCGCAAATTAAGTGCATGCGTCGAGACAGTTTTTGCACGAATCTCAGAGGCTACGCTAAATCAACATTTACTTCAAAACGGTGGCGACCAGTTCCCCTCTGTGTGGATGTCACGAGTTTGAATAGAATGGCGGGAAAATTTTGAAATTCAGTTTTTCTCAGCCATAATGAGTTTTATGCTCTCGGAAACACGCTAATATATCAAGAAATACCAAACAAATAATCAGTTTTTACCACGAGAAATAATTGGATGTAGGTGTCCTAGTGTCCGTTTAGTATGTCTGATATGTCGACCCACCAACTAGACCATCTAAACGCTTTAGCAGTTGCGTGCCCTAAACGCCCAAAGAGACGTACAACTTAATCCAGCTTCTAAACGGTGGTTTATCGAGAGGAAGCAGGTGCGAGGAGTTACAAATAACAAACTGTGCACGGTGCAACGCGGAGCAGGTGTAACTAATCACGGTTTATTTCGTGGCAAACACATATATTGGACAAACTGGCCGCTGGGTCAATGACTGGGGCAGGCAACGCTGGTGAGGAAAACAACAGCAGCAGGCAAACCAGCTGGCGGTAAAATACTAACAGTGCAGGTGAAATGCTGATTTTGCGAGCGCTTCTAGGTTACCAAAATACCGAGATCGGCTTCCCTCCACCCCCTCTTTCAGGAAGAGGGTGGAGCATCACACAAACCGGCGCAACGGCTTGTGCGATGCTTGACCTTGAGTGTGACCTTGGGCAAACCTTAAATAAATAAACCAAATAAAAATTACGGGAGCACTCTGCCAATCTTTAGTGCGGCAAGGCGAAAGCCTTTGGCTTTGCCGACTGCGATTCTAGCTTCGCAGGTTCCCATACCAGTGGCGCTCCCAAAAGCTTCCTGCCACACTTTCGATCTAGACGACGTTGTTGGCGCTTGCGGTCTGCTTCTCTGGTGTTCTTCTCTGGCTTCTCTGGTGGTCGCACGCCGGTGGCGCCACCAGCGTGCGCGCCGTTACCATGACGACCTCGGGTGTGACGTCATCCTCTCCAGTCGCTATATCGACGTCCGCGCTATATCGACGCATTTGGTGGTTTTCTGTTTTTTCGCTATAATTGGCTATAATTAATCAATTAATAAATTTAATGTGATCAAACTTTGCTTGGATGTTACATTTTGTCCCCTATATCTGATGCTGCTATTCGTTTTCTGCTATCTAGATTAGTTTCCGCGTTATTCGTGGAAGACAGCGTTACACCGGGCGCGCGAGTATGAGGAATTAATGGTTTTCGCCTTAATTACTCCCGCGACTGGGATTCGAACCCGCGACGGCGCGAAGAGATCAGCTTCGCTGGCCGCTGCACGGCAGCACTGAGACGCACTCTCACGCTGTGCATTTCCCATCGTCATCTTCATCAACTAAACTACCGTCAAAATAATATTAATATTAGCGCTTTGAGCTATGCCGCGGTAGTGACGGAGAGATGTGCTCTGCATGCGTTGGCATGGACAACATTGCTGCATAATTGTGGCACAGGAGCATAGGCCAACGGCGTGTATTAGGTAAATTGGCATTGACGATGAAAAAGTTGAAGACGCGCATACCGTTACAAAAATTTCTTTATTCAGTCTATAGACTGTCCATAGACTTATGTCTATAAAGTCTAAAGACCCTTTCTAGACAAACCCTACAGAACAGTCTATAGGCAATACAAATCTTATACACAATCTATCGACAATTTATAGGTTTATGGTCATAGACTTTTTAGTAGACTTTGGTCTATAGACAGTTTACAAAACTACGAATAGACTACAATAAATATCCATAGGAAGGCAATGGAGGCTATAACGACTCTATAGACTATCTATAGACCATTTTTGTAAGGGTAACTGGCTTCCTGTATCAGTGGACACCACAGGCGTGCTTTCAGGTACTCGGCGATAGTGTCCGCCTGCAGAAAACTATGCTTTCACACAATACTTCGTGGTTCGAAATGCTAAACCGCCGGCCAATCAGCGCAGACAAAACGAGGGACAAACACCGCGCAGTGTTTGTCAACTCCTTCATTTGTCCCCCTTTTTCTGTGCTGTTTTTTTTTTGTTGCCAAACATGAGCCTTGACTAACTAGCCCAACTCACGGTCTTAAATGATTTCGTTTCCACCCTTTCTCTCCACGCCATAATAGTGTTGTACTGTACTGTCAAATTTTAAATAAACTGAAATTATCGTTTTTTCTCTAGTATAATGCTAAGCTTTCTGTTGTCGCGACAGAACTGGCTCTGTCGTTACGACAGGGATTGCACAATACTACAGAGAATCCTGTTGTCACGACAAGCATTTCTGTCGGCAGTTCCCAACATAATACAGGAATTCTTTGGTTACAGGCGCGAAAACAGGCACAACAAAAGGTAGTAAGACAGGACAGGCGCTCCGTCCTGTCTTACTACCTTGTGTTGTGTCTGTTTTCGCGCTTGTAACCAAAGGTTTACATTTACCAACTTGACCAGCAAGACGTTCTTTTATAGTACAGGAAGATCTGCTGTGGCAACAAACAATTTTCTGTTGTGTTTTTCGATAGGGCTGGGGCCCCCAGACGGGAACGCGAGCATCGGTCGGCCGCGTGCGCGAAGTCAAGGTCAGGCGTGGTGCAGACCGAGCTCGACTGAACCAACAGAAGGCCATCCTGTCGGAGACGCGCTCACTGGTGCATGCAACGAAGCAAAGGCACCCAATAATGACGGGGCAGTCCCGGCACTGAGCACCGTTCGCATGTCCTTCGGTAGCGCTCTCTGCGCCGCAGACTTGAGCGAGGCCGTACGCTCCAAGCTTCGTCCACCGTTATGGCGGCGGCGTTGCTGGAATCAGAGAGAAACAAGATAGAAGAAAGTCTGTTGCAAGGATATATTTAGGCTTGGTATAGGATTTTGCTTCGTTACCCAAGCCCCGCGGTCAGGCTGCATGCATGGGTTTTTTTTGACCGCACAAGATGTTCTGCCATCTTGTTGCTCGGCGGCGTTTCATCTAACAGTAAGCAAAAAAGAAAAAAAAAGTAAGGAGAGCCGATTCCTCAACACGATGTAAGTGATAGCAATGACGGATCACTGAGGAAAGCTTAAGCAGCCATATGGCTATAGCTTGTGCAAGCGCGGTCCTTGATACGATAACGCTTACTTTGCTTGCACAAACAAGGCTGTTAGTGAGGATTCCGCGCACTGCTCGTCATAAAATGCCGTCGCTTCAGTAATGATGGGTAGCGCACTGCTAAAATCTTGGCATGAGAGGCAAAATACGTGCGCGAATGTAGGGGGCAAACGTTGCCGCCATTCCGAGCACGCAGCTTCCATAGATTGCGGCAAAACGATCAAAGGCGGCTGAACTGAGCGCGGAGACAACCACCCCATTCCGTAGTGTCGTCTCGCGTCGCGGTGAGCCTTGCAAGGTTTCTACCCTTCATTTATTTTCCTCGATTTATATTTTTGTTTGTTTCTGAAGGCAACATTGCAGGGAAACGACCTTGGAACATGCATGTTCCCCTTTGGGGCTGCACGCTCTTGACAAAGTGGAAAGCATGGCGAAACACGTTGGAAGTCATCATGTGGTGGTGGTGGTCAACCGCCGCGGTGGCTCAGTGGTTAGAGCGCTCGGCTACTGATCCGGAGTTCCCGGGTTCGAACCCGACCGCGGCGGCTGCGTTTTTATGGAGGAAAAACGCTAAGGCGCCCGTGTGCTGTGCGATGTCAGTGCACGTTAAAGATCCTCAGGCGGTCGAAATCATTCCGGAGCCCTCCACTACGGCACCTCTTTCTTCCTTTCTTCTTTCACTCCCGCCTTTATCCCTTCCCTTACGGCGCGGTTCAGGTGTCCGCCGATATGAGACAGATACTGCGCCATTGAATTTCCCCAAAGACCAATTATTAATAATAATCATTATTATTATTGGTCGTCATGTGGAAACAATAAAACCATACGCGATCGCCGAGGCTTTCGAAACAGAAAGTGTTCCGTTCCAAAACTGCTTTCTGCACGGGCCAGCCTCGTCACCCCTTACTCCATTTTCCCTGCAGGTGGCGAACTGTTCTCCGCTTTCACTCGGTGGACCGGAAATAAAAAATAACAAAGATAACGTAATAATTTCAAAGTGCTTGGTTGGGCTATAGTTGGTAGCTCGACATAAATATTAACTTAAGCTCCTATTTGCTGCATATGGAAGCCAAAGCGGCCTCATCAAGGCCCCTCGATCAGGTCCAACCTTAGCAAAATAGGCAGTGCACTGACTCGGACATACAGTGGCCTTGTGCCTTCCTCTCAAAATAAAGGACTTTCAATCAGCCAATAAGGTAAGTGGTTATAGCGTTCGGCTCCTGGCCCGAGCGCCGTAACCACTTACCTGTGTTCAATCCCGGCCGCGGCGGTCGCATTTCGATGGAGGCGAAATACTAAGAGGTCCGTATACTGAGCGATGTATACGTTAAAGAACCCCAGGTGGTCAGAATTTCCGGAGCCCTTCACTGCGGCGTCCCCCATAGCCCGAGTCGCTTTGGCACAACTAGGGAGAGGACAGAAGAGATGCTATAGTATCCTGCCGTAGGCCCTGCCTTCCTGCCAGGGCAGGACACAAGCGTCTGTGTCCTGTTAGTTTTCCTTGTGCACGTGCATTTTTTTTTTTTGCGCCGGTTAATATGCCTCAAGTAACGATTTCCGCAACGTACGAAAAGATTTCGGCAACCATGCAGGCTTGCAACACATTGCAACACCAGCTATGTTAAAAAAGTTAATAAGAATTGTTGCGTACGCTTGCCTTTATAATAATAATAATAACAATATGGTTTAGGGGGTTTAACGTCCCATAGCGACTAAGGCTATGACAGACGCCGTAGTGAAGGGCTCCGGAAATTTCGACCGCCTGGGGTTCTTTAACGTGCGCTGACAGCGCACAGCACACGGGCCTCTAGAATTTCGCCTCCATCGAAATTCGACCGCCGCGGCCGGGATCGAACCCGCGTCTTTCGGGCCAGCAGCCGAGCGCCATAACCACTGAGCCACCGCGCGGCTAGCAACAGGAGGTATAGTTACGCTAACTATATTGACATGCTGAAAGTAGGCTTGTATTTCATGTTTGCTTTCATAAGGCAATATGAACGCCGACGCTCAAGGCGCTGGACACGACGCCAGGAGCAGGATGCAATGTGCCGAGGTCAAACACAGTGGTCGGTGTTACGATTGGAAAGTGCGTACATATCACAAATACAGAGCAGCGACACGTAATAATAATAATAATAATAATAATAATAATAATAATAATAATAATAATAATAATAATAATAATAATAATAATAATAATAATAATAATAATAATAATAATAATAATAATAATAAACTATGCATGTTGCCACATGTATTTTACGCAGCAAACGTACACAGCTAATGAAAAAAGCTAGAGAAACTTTCACATCTTCAAAGCACGCAGCGTCAAAGTTATAAGTAGAGGGTGAGGGGCTCTGTCAAAATAATTGTATATTAGTTGAGTTGGGGCTCCATACTGTCGAATGCGTGTCATTTTGTTTCCTCGTTACAGCGCTGCAATGATTACGCATCGCGCTGCATTTCCCGTAGTAGGCTCACGTCGACGTGGTATTACAAAACCTCGATCCTCGTTGACATTACTCATCGCGCCGCTCTTGTTACGCCACGTGCCGCTCGCCGACAAGCCATGCATTTTGATCGAGATAAAAATGCTACCCACTGGCTATCCTCGCATAAATTCTTTGCACTTTTTTTTTGCCTGTTAAGCCGACCATCGTTTCGTATTCAGATCGGCGAATTTGATTAAAAACGCCGTAAATCCGCATTTCAGACAAACTCTTGACCCGGCTTGCCCCGTCTAGATCGACGGCAACAACCACTGGCGTATTTACTGTTATATTTTTGCATAATAAATATACTCGCCAGACGGTATCTCGAAAATCGTCAAGGCCGTCTTTTGCGGTTTACACAAGCACCCGTTTATTGGACTTCAAGACACACGTGTGCACGTTTTAAGGCGAAAGCCTTTAACGGCTCATGACTCGCCAAGGTGTACGACCCAACGATCGTGCGATCGTGTATTACGACCCAACTGTCAATTATAGTAAACGACTAAGATTAGTTCACGACTAATTATTAAGCAGTTAGTGGTAATTCTGAAGTAAGAAGTTAACAGTAACTATGTAGTAATTAGTTAAGACAGTGATTAGCGATCGTGCACTAATTGGTTAATAGTTAAATACAAATTAGAAATAGTACGTAGTAATCAGTTGCTCAGTAATAGTTATTAATTAGTAATAATTAATATCCAGAAAGAAACTAGGTATTGAGTAAGTAGCTAGTTAGGAATTGTGTGCGTTCTGTGCATGCGCAGTGGGTCCAGTGACGTACGCTGTGCGCATGTGCAATGACGTCACCAGGTGGCGCCACACTCGCCGCCTAGCCGGCTTCGCCAGTCGCTCAGAGGCAGTCAAATCGGCGCGAAAAGGCTTTCGCCTCACCGCACTGTAATTGACCAAAGTTCCGCCATGATTTTTTTTTTGCCTGCGCCTGGAGATATTAGCTGCGAAATCAACCCACAGATGGCGACACTGTTGCTCCGCTAGCGCGGATCGGCAGCCGGCGGCACCTGCTGGAACGTACGCGGCGGCTATTCGCTTCCAAGTTTAGGGAGGGTTTTGTGCCGCAGAAAACGTCCCCTCTGCAATGGATGAGTGAGATATACGGCTTAAAAATACTTCGGTTTTGCTCAGAAAAGCGAAGAATCGGCCAACGCTGCGTGAAAGAAGCGCGGATTGAAGGAAAGCATGGGACTGACACGACAACCACATAACTCCTGTTTTGTGATTTGCTATATACTCTGACCAGGTAATATTTGCTGTTACATTCAGCTAGGTGCTGGGCATGTTAAGAATCCTCAAACGTTTTCGCAGTTTTTTTGAGGCAAAATATGCTCACCACTGCGATGCGACGGATGCGCAGTAGCCTTCAACTGAGTTTAACAACAATAAAGAAAGACAGAGAGGTGAACGGAGATGTCAAAGGGAGGTTAACTAGGCGACGCCCGGTATGCTACCCTACACGTGGGAAGGGGAACGGAGGGAGAGATATAGCAAGGGGAGATATGAAATTGAGATCACTATTTCACGTGTCCGTAGACCATTATTAACAGGGTACACAGGGCACACACAGATATTTCACAACCTTGAAATCAGTCCTAAGCCCTTCAAGAACGTGAAAAGCGCCTTACATGTGCCTTTAAACACCGATTAGCATAGCGAGAAGAAAATACTCAAACAACTTTATTATGCAAATTGAGGGCACAGAATGACCCGTTCGAAGTGCTTTCTGCTCGGCAGCCGACTCCCCCGACTCATGTGTCATTACTAATTGTTGAATTTCTCTAATGCAAGCTGCGTCTATCTTCATGATTCCTTGCAAATTTTATAGCCATAGATTTTATTACAACTGCTGTACAGCCAACTATTGAAACTCCTATTCAAAGTCTCACCGCGCCATATGGTCATGTGAATGAATTTGCGGTGCAGGTTAGCAGAAAGTGATTGGAAGATTGGTGGCTCAAAAGCAGTGAGGTGAAATAAGGTTTAGAAATGTAGGATTACAAATTTATTTAAAGAAAACGGCGAATTTATAGACTGATTTATGACACCGTAAAATAATTAAACAGGAAAAAATGAAGGAAAAAGAAAAGAAAAGAACAAAATCTTAGCGTGGTGGCAACTGGCATCACCCCGTTTCAAAGGGGACGCTCCTATCTTACATCCGTCCATCCACAGCCAGAGAGCGCTTGCTTGACACAAGGCTGTGTTGACCGAAGCTCGAACATGCCCAACAATTTTGGACAAAAGCATTTTTGAGTGGAAAACAGGTTTTGAACGCAATTTTCGTCATATAAGATTTAACTATAACTATTAATATATCCGCAGATAGCCCGACGTCAGACTTCTTTTTTGTTTTCTTTTAAAGTTTTTGGTTTAGTCAAAAGCGTTCCCCATTAGTTTTTGTATGGCAGTCTTAACTGTTCGATGCGATGGATGGAAACACTTTAAAAGAAAGATTTTGCTACTTATCAGAAAAATGGACCACTATCTTCAATATTTCCACAATATCTTCCAATTTCCTAACTTTCAAAATTGTTGTCCCAAAATGTTGGACATGAGTCGTGGACGTGCATATGCACAGAATTGGCAGAAAGGGATTACACTGCTTCAGACAGCATTCGCCTGTTTTCGCTGAGAACATTCTCTTAGACAGTATTTCAATCAGCTAACGAATCGGTAAAATGATTTCAGCTAAATCGTTTCGAACACGAAGCCTAAATCGATCTGAGACTCGTGGAGGCCTCTGCGGCGGTCGGCGCTAAAACGGGCCGGACGACATCGATCAGGTATACGGAAAAAGCATATGATGCTGCAAAGCCTGTAGCTTGACCGCAGAGTATTTCTTCGTGTGCATGCGTCCTACGGCCTGTTCCGTTGACGACATCACTGACTACGATACAAACAAATCAGTACAATCTCACCGCTACGCTTTCTTTCATTATGTTTTTTTTTAATTTAACACCGACAATCAGCAGATAAAACGGCCACGAAATTTATGGCGTCCGCTACCATAGCGGCGAGCGTCGCTAACGGCTTTCCCTTACAAAAATGGTCTATAGACAGTCTATAGACTTCATATAGACTATATTGTCTTCCTACAGATATTTCTTCTTGTCTATTCGTAGTCTATAGACTCCCTGTAGGCAAGTCTACTAAATATGTACGCCCATAAATCTATAGACTGACTGTAGGATTTGTATTGCCTATAGACTGTTCTCTGGGGTTTTTCTATAGAGAGTCTGCAGACTTAATAGACAGAACTCTATAGACAGTGGCTTTAGGATTTGTATTGCCTATATATAGACTGTTCTTTAGGGTTTTTCTATAGGGAGTCTACAGACATTATAGGCAGAAGTCTATGGACAGTCTATGGACTGTCTATAGGATTTGTATTGCCTATAGACTGTTCTCTGGGGCTTTTCTATAGAGTCTACAGTCTATAGACCGTCTATAAGATTTGTATTGCCTATAGACTGTTCTCTAGGGTTTTTCTATGGCTAGTCTGTAGACTTTATAGATAGAAGTCTATGGACAGTCTATAGACTATCTAAAGAAATTTTCGTAAGGGTTGAGCGAAGACCCACAGCAGCGCTGAGGGCTGTTCAGGGGCTTGCAGTTCCTTGCAAATAGGGCGTGCGATACGGAGGAGCAGAACTTCGTATCTGCGATCGCTCAGGTGATAATAATAATAATTGGTTTTTTGGGGGAAAGGAAATGGCGCAGTATCTGTCTCATATATCGTTGGACACCTGAACCGCGCCGTATGGGAAGGGATAAGGGAGGGAGTGAAAGAAGAAAGGAAGAAATAGGTGCCGTAGTGGAGGGCTCCGGATTAATTTCGACCACCTGGGGATCTTTAACGTGCACTGACATCGCAAAGCACACGGGCGCCTTAGCGTTTTTCCTCCATAAAAACGCAGCCGCCGCGGTCGGGTTCGAACCCGGGAGCTCCGGCTCAGTAGTCGAGCGCCCTAACCACTGAGCCACCGTGGCGGGTGATCGCTCAGGTGAAAGAACGATTCTCAACTGTTTACCGGACTTCGTCAAGCACGTGTTGTGCCAATGACCGAGGCGGAACAACTCTCCTCGGGCCATTTTCTGACAAGGCTATTTTTGTCAGCTTATCCACTCACACCTTTATCATCGCTAGCTGCCTCTTATGACCCCAGGGCTGATCAGCTACCGGCTCCTAGACGACCTATAGAGCTAGACGATCTATAGATTTATGCAGAAGCGTGAATTGTTGGGCGAGTTGGTACATGTTCACGTGAAAAAAAAAACAGAGAGAAAAGACGCAAGACCAGAAGACGCGACAGTCCGTGTCAGTCCGGCGACAGTCTGTGTGCGTCTTCCTCTGGTCTTGCGTCTTTTCTCGCTGGTTTTTTATAGATTTATGGCCTTACACTTTTAACAGACTTTTGTCTAGAGACTGTCTATAGAATATGAATATACTAAATTAAATATCTACAGGAAGGGAATAGAGTCTATAAGAAGTCTATAGACTTTATATAGACCATTTTTGTAAGGGAAGACTACCACATTTTCTCTGAATCAATCCAATTGATCGCCACTAAACAATGGCAAACGTGCTAGGGCACTTATATCACATTTAGCTTATTAGCTTAACAAGATAAAGCGGGGGCCAATTTTTTTTCTGATACACTGCAAGGGTACGAAAAGCTATGGAAGTACGAACACAAATATTTAGCTAAATAACTGATACCTTAGTCTTAAGCCGTCACTCTTCAGTGGGGGAATAATTCATTAAAGTTTGGCGCCGTCAAACAGTAGACTTTGATAACCATCGAATCTCCAAAAAACGAGCCAGCTGTGGTTGCTGTTTTTTCCGCAACGCACAGAATGGCGCACGATACGCGCATTATGCTAAGTCTTGGCGAGTAAAGGTGAGGTACAAAACCGGACGAGGTATAGCCGGAAGTGGAACGCTACTGCTCCCAAACTGTGACGTTCCCGAATTGTCCTCAGACGTTAATGAAGCAAGCTGAGGCAGTAGAAATTGAGAGGATTCAAACTGCTTACTGCAATAACACCCTGTCTTGTCGCTGCAAAAAACGAAGCTACATTTGTGATCACTCATAGTGACTGCGTTTACGAAAGAAGGCGCTTAATCTGCTTCTAAAGGGCGGTGCCCGACCACCCTTTGGAAACGCCGCACAATAAACCCCAGCAAGAAAAGATGAACAGACAGCACTACGCCTATAGGGTCTACAGGTTAAATAACACAGTATTTGACAGAGGAACGTAGCCGTAAAACAACACGTAGAAAAGACGAGAACAGGACGGAGTAGTGTCCTCCTGTCCTTGCCTTTTCTACGTATTGCTCTAACGCTGCGTTCCTCGTTCAAATAATATGTCTGATCAACTGGCCCTGGTCTACCTTATTAACCAACATGACAGAATGCCGACGAGCCTATAGCGCAAACAAACCAAGAACGTTACTTCGATAATTTAACCTAACACTGCCACAGACATAGGAGAGGTTCATTTTGGAAGAATATTTGTGACAGATCGACTTATGTCCATTGCACGAATAAAGCTACTGACGAAAACCCAATATAAATTACCTTTATGGACGGTACACATGAGCGTGCGCGTGACCTCTACCCTCGCAGGGGCATCTGCGGTGTGAACACGCCACCATGAACACGTAGGGTGGATCCACCCACGCAAATCTTAAACCGTCTTTACCTGCACTTCTCTCTCTCTCTCTCTCTCTCTCCATTATTTCATAACTTCTTTCAGGTTCATCAGAAGCGTGCACGCGCAGTGAAGCAATTTTTGTGTCATTCATTTCTTCATCGACTCTTCCATCAGACCTCGTGACGGTCGTGGCGAGGGTGGCCTAATTCACCGCATTGAAAGCCTCTCTCTTCAGTTCCCTATGAAGTCACAGCAACCCTTATTGTAGACCGAGGTCATTTATCACCCAGTAGGGCTGTTTTTACGCCTTTAAGAACAGAAGCGATATGCATGAGCGAGCAGGGCCAGTTAACACGAGAAGCAGGTAGAATACATGTGCACTTGAGGGCCGACTCGAATGCAGGCAAATAAACGTCCCTCAAATTTAACGGAACCTTAGGAGTACTATGAGAAACGACCAGTGTCTTCGCCGTATAAGTAGATTTTCCAGACAGAGTGAGGACAAGGCAATGTGAAAATACACCAGAAGCCGCGCCATTGTGACCAGTCATCGATGGGTTGTCGGCGCTGTGACTGCATTTTATACAAGTGGCTGCATGGCGCAAGACTGAATGTGCGCTTTTGACGAGACGGTACACACATTCACACTTCTTGGGTACACTCCGAGCTCCGTGGCACCATCGTCCTCACCTGCTTTTAGAAGCAGTTCGCAGAATGACCGCTTTGTCAAAGGCAACGCGAGAGAAAGTCCGCACACCACTCACAGGCAAAGCGCTTGCTATCCCACGGGCAACTTCATGCGCGAGACTTGAAGTCTTCCGGTTGAAACAAAATCGCAAATATCAGCGCTGGGCGAAGCTGAAGATTGCTTTCACAAAAACCAGAAGCGCCAGTCCTCAAGCTTCGACGGGGACGCATCTAGAACGGGTGCAAATGACAGTGTCTGATTCCGCAGGCGCTCTCCTCCTGTTAATCCTTGGCCCAGGACCTGTTAAGCGCCTGACGTAAAGGCTGTCTCAACAAACGTGTCACACCACCACCACCACCACCTGCTGCTAACATCCGGGCATAACGACGGAAAGCCACAACCGCTGCTCCCAAGAGCTTCTTGAGAACAGCCACCCATTCCCACGCTTACACAGCCCACAACACCTGAGTGAGGAGGAATGCACTCTCTCACCAGGGCAGAATCAAAGGACCAGTTTAGCAGGTCTGTCATGCAGGACTGGACAAGCGGCATGCACATTCAGTACACCAGCCCCCAACACAAGCTCACGGGCTAGTTTGGTTTGCGTTGTGACAGCGCCACGTACCGACTTCCTGCCTATAGATCCGTGTCCCGCTGCCGCACTGTTGTGTAAGTGCACATCCGCTTGCACAACACCCAACGTCTGTGATCTCAAGTAGTGGAGTTGCCGTCTGAAGAATATACTGTAAGTGATGACCAAGTGAGACCGGCTTCTCTAGGCCTGCGGGAAATTTCTTCATGCTATCGAGTTACTGGCATACGTAGGGCCGGCTCGCCTTGTCATGTTGTCTGCGTCCTATAAAAAACAAGACGCTCACAGAACACCTCTCACTGGCGGCTTTTGCATGCTTGGAGGAAAAACAGGTCTTTGAAGCAGCTTTGTGAGGTATGGCAACTTTTCCACCAGTCAAGAGAATCGCCGGTTGCCTCACCATCTGGAAGATCACGAACCCGACATATTCGACATACCCAACGGTTTTACAAGACGGGCAGCCAATGAACGTCTTGAAAAGCCATGTCTGTGCGAAGGACCGTGTTATCAAGTTGTAAACAGCCGTCGCTTTTTACAGAGCTGGCTGTTTGTGGGATGTGTAGTGGTTTCGCGTTGTCCGAAAGCCGTGTGCTTTTACGACACCAGCCTCGTGGCTTGTGGCCTGTGGCACGTGGCGTGCAGCTTGTGGCCTGGCTTGTGGATTGTGGCTTGTGACTTGTGGATTGTGGCTTGTGACTTGTTGCTTGCGACTTGTGACTTGTGGCTGGTGGATTGTGGCTTGTGTTTTGTGACCTGTGGCTTGTGGATTTTGGCTTGTGAATTGTGACTTGTGTACTGTGGCTTATAGCTTGTGGCCTGCGGCTTGTGACTTGTGGCTCGTGGGTTTAGCCACGTGGCTGGTGGGAGCACCGTCACTCAGTCGCTCGCTACCGAAGTAGATAAGACGACTCACCCGAAGCAGTGCCTGGAAGAACTTCGCGACCTTCACGTAAACGCGAACGAAAGCGACGACTGCGTGAAGATCCGAAGTTGCGTGCACTTGAAGCGGAACGAAGGCGTCCGCGGCGAGAAGCTTCGGCTCCACGGACACGTGCGTGTCCGTGGAGCCGAAGCCGCCAGACACAAGCGACAACTGAACCACGATGGTGCCAGTCGGGCGTTGCAGCGCCAGTTCAGTGCCAACCCGTTCTGCTTTGAGTGTTCGCTCACCGAAAGACTTTCACGACGGCGAAAATTTTAGCGGTTTCTGAATACGCTTTAACCGTCTCATTCTTGAGTAACATCCCAAGGAGGCGGGGTTAGGCGAGACCCGCTAGGGATGAAATTTCCTGCGTCTCTGACCGTCACCTGGTAATTTTCCCCGACTACTAAGCGAGGGTTGCACCTTCTCAAGGGTCTGCTTAACCACTGTCCTCAACTAATACTGGAGACTAATGCTCCGTTCGACGCTCAGCACCAAAGTAACTGGAACGAAGCCAACATCGATCGTTTCTCAATCGCATAACCGACGGCATTCCGAACAAGAAGGCATGCCCTTGGCTGCACAGCTCAAAGCCTTCACTTCGGCAATACTTTACTATTTCTTAACGCCTATATTGCTTGGGCTTGTGAGGCATATGCGCTGGCTGCATGTACCGCGCACCTATAAATTATCGGCAAGCGCATCTTCCAACAGGAATTTTTTTATGAACGCATTTTTTTCATATATTGTGAAATTTCAGTATAACAATCAATATATCCGACAATCTCCCCTCGGCAGGCTTGCATTTTTTATATTAACATTTGTGATATCATCATAAACGTTCCCCATTGGTTTTCTACGGTAGTCTTAACTACACGATGCGAGCGGCGGAAAAACTTCAAAAGAAAGATTTTGCTGCGCTTCGGAAAAATGAACCATTAATTTCAATATTTCCCTAACAGTACATTACAGTATTTCGCAGTTGCGTCACAATTAAAACTGATGTCCAAGAATCCTGGACTTTGACAGCGTCGTATTGAGGCTACGCTTAAATTAGAATTCAAGCGAAACTAACTTCTCTCCATAGCATTTCGCCAGCCGTGTAGTTAAGTTTGGTGAAGCTTAATTTAATTTTTGCGATTTTTTAGTCCACTGCGTTTCCCTCTAATTTCAGGCTCAAGTGTCGGATATCTTTTGTCTTTTGCTTCCGCTCATATGTCTGCATAGTGACATGTCCCGTGTACTGTCAGTTGCCTCACACTTGTTATCAATCGCTGGAATCCATTGCCGGTGGCTCGTAAATAATCGGGTGGCGATCGAACAGTACTAAATCTAACCAAAGATGTCAAATTACGAACAAAGAACATTGAGGTTTCTTCTTCACGCCACATTAACGAAGACAAGACTAATCTAGAGAGGCTAAGCTGGCGCCTTAGTCAGCAGCCGATTCTCGTGAATCAATCCCTCTTCATATTCCACGGTTATATTGCGCACTGCGGCTCGCTTACCAGATTCCACGTCCTGTCAAGACCTCACCAAACTGATTCATCGTGGATGCGGTAAGGCTTACCTATCTAAGGCTGTATTCAAGACAGCAGCGCCTTGGCTACGAAGGCGGTCCTGCGAACAATATCTTCCCCGAGCAATACGGGTAATTGGCCAATATTGGATATACACTGGCAAAAGTTGGTCCTATGAAGGACCGATGTGAAATAACCATTTTCCAACATTGGCCGAATTACCTGTGCTGCTTGGGTCTATTCAACCTTATAGGTCACCCTCTCTTCCAATTCGGTTCTAGACGTTAGACTGAAACATTGAAACAAAATTTGAGCCAAGATTTCGTTGCCCGTTGGTTTGTCAATGACGTGCGAAACGTTGTCACTCCACTCTTCCTCATGACCCGCCACAACTCAAGCAGCACAGGTAATCGGGCCTATGCTGGAAATGACTGGTTTCACTCTGACCATATGAAGGATCACCGACATTTGCCAATGTATTCCAATATTGGGTCAATTGGTGGTGCTGCTGGGGATGACTGTGACTCGTGGACGCTGGCACTCCCAACGTCTTCATCAAGTGGATGGGAAACTTCAATCCAAATGCACCCAGGTGCTTGCGAGAGAAATTAACCCAGCCCACTGAAATCTTCTACCTGAAAAGAAATAGTAGCAAATAGTTTATAAGGTAGAGGGCGTAGTCGGTGATCAACAGGCTGACAAAGAGCCAAACGACTCACACATGGCACACGTTATCCAGTCTGACTCGACTGCCGTACTCAAAAAGAGCTGTGGCTCACAGCAACGGAATCTTTATATGCACTTTCCAACGACCGCGTTGCGTGCTTAGAGTAAATTGTATGCATGGAAACCATATCACGATAATCAGTTTTAAAATATCTCGACATTTCTCCCCTTAGAAAAACCTAGAATTTCCACAGCATCAAAATAACTGAAAAACCGCGAAACGCTCGCACCACGCGTAGTCGATTGTCCGGCTATATGTATCACGCAGACGAATTGGAAGACCGGTGCGCTATTTTGTTTATTTTATTGCGTTCGAACAGTACATACGCGGTCATGAAAACAAAAAGAACCGGTTAGTGGACGCGGCGACCAAGGGACGCAAGATTATAGGCGACCGTGAGAGGAGCATCGCCTCCATTGACGTCAGCGATCGCGCATTTTACGGGACGGGGGTTCCGCTCGCCAACGTGGCCTTCCGCTGGCACCGCTGCTGAGGCACGGGTCAATACTCCCCGATAATAATCGGCGGCGTAATCGATGCCCGCGTTTACCCGCGCCATCGACTTGGCATCCCGAGCTAAAAATTCTCTCGCCCGTTAATCATCCGCGTTTGAAAACATAGCGGCGTGCGACGTTAGGGGCAACGCCATCTGACGGGAACGGACGATGTCGAAAGCATCAACGACTCGTCGAATTTTGTGAGTGTTTTTCGGGATCTATGACGTCATGGCGACTCGCATCTCGAAAGCGAGCTAGCAAGACCTACGCCCTTCGTTACCGAGCGGTGCAGTCTAAAAGTTTCCAGGCCTCATTAAGAGCGACCGATTCGAGAGATTGCCCGAAGCACATGGACGCAGAAGACGCAAGAGAAGCAGCCTGAGAAGTTGTGGGAACAAGTGAGCATGCAGATGTAAGAGCTTGTTTCCGAGAAAGCCATTAAAGGAGCGCCAAAAAGCGTTCTGAAAAAAAAATCGTTTTCAATTTTATTTTATTCTAAGGGGTTTCCGTGAACAAACAGTTTCATTCGCAGACAACACAGGCCTAAATTAAGCGCACGGAAATAAATAAACGCGTAGAATATTTGCTTTTGCGAGATTCAACCTCTTCTTTTTGCGACGGTCAATGAAAGTGCTATAATCCGTGAAGACACCGAGAGAAATCTTTATTTGTTTTTGGAAACGGCGTAAGTAATGATTTGATAAAACTGCTACGTATTTGCGGTTCAGTGAACAGATCATCGAAATAAAAAGCCCGAAACAAGCGGACCCAATTGGACTATGTTTTCTCGTCGTCTGCTGCCGCAGGGGTGATGCTCCCTAACCGTCTGCTCCGGCTGGACGTAGTCCGGCCAGCAACCCACACATTTACGAAGATCACTCCGCGTATTACTCTGCCAATGGCTGAGCGCCGAGATGCCACGTGATTGGCTGAAAGGCACTCTGCGCGTGCTTTTCACCATGGCAGCCATGTTGGTTGACTCCTCATACTGCCCGCGACGGCGAGTTAGAAAAAAAATATAAAGGCGGGAGCCGGGACGTTTATTACGATTTAGCAGGCAAATCGGCCACACAGGATAATAACCAGAGTTTTTAAGAATGCTCGGAGCGTGTAGATCGAGTCCCCGCGATAGAAAGACGAGCTCAAAATCCTCTTAGGCGCATATTTAAGAAACGAGGCAACTTCAGGCTGTCGGCTCTGAGCTGTGTTAAAAAGGGGGTGCATAAGCTGTGCAGATAATTACAGTTATGTGACAGATTGAAAATGTGCGTCGTGTAGGAAAAGAACCATCGGGATATGTGACAAACACAACTGCGCCGTGGTCCCCGCATTCATTTAGTCCGGCGCTTTTGCAATTAGATCTCTAGATGACCGCATGGTGGCCTAGTGGCTTCAAGCATCCGCCTCGTACGCGCGGGAGGTGCGGGGTTCGATCCCGAGTGCCGCCGGGTACCCACCGGTGACACAATGGGTACAAGCTTTTTCCTGGCCTGGTGATCGAATTAACGGAGCTGAACTGCTTGGAAGATGGATCGTTGACTCTCCATTTTGTACACGAAAAACACATGTGTGTCGGCGCTCTTTGGTCGAAGCTACCCTTCAGACATTAAACATCATCATCATCATCATTATCAGATCTCTGGATGGATGAGAGGTACGGATGCAGCGCGCTCTATCATCAGTGACTGAGCGCCATATTTGGAGACGCATGTGCAGTTTCAGTGCGAACCTCAAGCTTGGCGACCTCGAATAAGTCCGCGCAAGGCCGAAATCGAAACTCAGCTTCAAAAGATCTCTGTGTCCGCAGACTTTTTTTTTAAGTTAACGAATCCAGTTCTCTTCATATTGGTGTCGCGGTTAATCTGCCGTAACCTCTCATATTTTTCCATCGAGAGGAAAATTGGAGGATGAAACCGAGCTAAAACTTGCCGTGAAACAAAAGCATGTTTTTAAGTGCTGATGCGTGCCAAAGAACGTAGCCCCTCTAAGTTCAAAACCCGTTGAAAAAAATGTAAACATATTTTTGGTGGCACGCAACAAGTATGCGTCGATAATATCGAGAAAGCCGCTCTGCAAACCTTGATTTCTTGAGCAAGCCAACGACCGTTATGCCAGGGGCAGCACGTCTGTAGCTGTGTTTGCAAACGGCCGTCACTCGAGGACTTAACTTCTTGGCTGATCGACTTTAACTTCAACGCAAGTTTCGATGCACCTGTCCGCAGCAGATCGACAGTGATAGCGTCTAAACCGCCATCACTTACTGATATCTGTATTTTACAGCGTCTCTAATGCGCCGAACGAAAACACAGGCTAAATGTCAAATCAGATTTACAGTCGACAGAAGGAGGTATTGAGCGCGTTATCGAAGGCAATACCTTAGACAGGTCGCCGAAACATCGCGTCAACGTATCCGTAGCACTATAGCCGAGTTGAGACGTGAAAGATATACGCTGGAGTAAGTAAAAGAAAATCTCAAATACCGAGTTTAACGAATGATCCGACGATGGGCGTTGGCAACAAAACATTGCGCACTGTCACGAACGTGCGAAGACGCACGGCTTCCAGGCGATGCGAAGACACAGGGATGGTTAATGACCGATGTGTTAATTTCTCACCTAAGCGAAGCGCGTATATTAAGTCAGAAATCAAGCGACGACCACACGCCTAACTTGGCTCGCGTCAGTCCGAGAAGACAACGCAGTGAGATAAACAAAAGCGATAGTTACGTGACAGAGTTCCCAAGCACCCGCTGTAAGCGACGAAGAAGAATGCGCAATGCTATATGCTTGTATCGGCGGCGAAGACGCTTAGATCCATGTGCGGCCGACTCACGCGCTGCGCCCTGACACGCGACTGCAATGCAATAATAATAATAATAATAATAATAATAATAATAATAATAATAATAATAATAATAATAATAATAATAATAATAATAATAATAATAATAATAATAATAATAATAATTGGTTTTTTGGGGAAAGGAAATGGCACAGTATATGTCTCATATATCGTTGGACACCTGAACCGCGCCGTAAGGGAAGGTATAAAGGAGGGAGTGAAAGAAGAAAGGAAGTGAGAGGTGCCGTAGTGGAGGGCTCCGGAATAATTTCGACCACCTGGGGATCTTCAACGTGCACTGACATCGCACAGCACACGGGCGCCTTAGCGTTTTTCCTCCATAAAAACGCAGCCCTATATATAGTTCAAGTGAACACGGATGAAACTTTCTAACTACGAACGTCTTCCTCGCTTTATTAGGAGGGCACGGAGAGATATGGGAGCGGCCTTTGTCCAGCAGTGGTAGTAGTTATGATGATGATGATGATAGAAGATTAACGAACTTGTGCGATGAGTGGTGCGAAAAAGGCAGCATTCAGTGACTCTGGTGTAGCCCGGATGTAACACCTGCTGAAGTGACCTTCTCAAAAAATACGTTAAACGTTACCTGTAGCAG